>NW_012111919.1:1142322-1145726 GCF_000951035.1 Colobus angolensis palliatus | reverse complement strand
GGCTCACTGCAAGCTCCGCCTCCCGGGTTCACGCCATTCTCCTGCCTCAGCCTCCCGTGTAGCTGGGACTACAGGCGCCTGCCACCGCACCCGGCTAATTTTTTTGTATTTTTAGTAGAGACGGGGTTTCATGTTAGCCAGGATGGCCTCGATCTCCTGACCTTGTGATCCTCCTGTCTCGGCCTCCCAAAGTGCTGGGATTACAGGCGTGAGCCACCACGCCCGGCCACACCTAGGCTTTTTTAACAGCTTGCCCAGATGTGGAGAAGAGGGAGTGCTGCTTAAAAGCTGTCAGCAGCCAAAGGTCAGCAGCAAAAATGGAGTCAGATTTCTTATTTAAAACGATGTTGGAAGTGGTATCGGGACAATGTAGGGCCAAAGTATCTCACTGATCTCTTTTCATGGGTTTGTATGGTACCTATGCTCTCACTTATCTCTTGTGCAACAGCTGATTCCCACTGACTTTCTCATGGTATCCTACTCCCAGGCATAGATATGTGTATGCACACATACTTCTTTCTGTCCTTATGGATAGTGGAAACATGAACCAGAACCAGGATGAGTTTTTGGTCAGAGCTGTACCATGGCTCCTAGGAGAGTTTAATGCTTTAGGTTTCAACCAAAGGAGACAGAGATCTGGCAGAAGACCCTGAAGCCTAGGAGCAACTACCCCCACTCCTCCTACCACCACCACCTAGGCAGGTGTGAGGCAAGGATCCAGCAGCTGCTGTTAGACTCTATAGCTGTTGGATGGTTTTGGCATTCCTAAACCTCTCTACTGCTTGCGAACTTGGAAGAACTGATTTTAAAAACCCACTCCATTTGCCTCTGGGCAGTTCTTATTCACAAAGGGCGGATCTTCTTGGCCCCACAATTGTCTGTGGGTTGCACCATTTAACAGCTGAGAAAATAGCCCTCAAGAAGTTGTGACTTGCCCAAGGTGGCAGGGCAGGGCTAGGACTAGTACCCACCCTTTCTCACTGCTCATCCAGTGCCCTTAATTCCCCAAAGGCTAATGGGACAGAACCCTGTTAAATGGTATCCAGTTTTTGGTTGGTTGGTTGGTTGGTTGGTTGGGTTTGTTTGAGATAGAGTCTTGCTCTCTTGCCCAGGATGGAGTGCAGTGGCTTGATCTCGGCTCACTGCAACATCCACCTCCCAGATTCAAGTGATTCTCCTGCCTCAGCCTCCCGAGTAGCTGGGATTACAGGTGCCCACCACCATACCCAGCTAATTTTTGTATTTGTATTTGGTGACTATGAGTTGGAGGAATATTTGATGAATGAATGGAAGATGAATTAATCATCAAGGTCAGTAAGTGATGAACCACAGCTTGGTCCAGCTGTTTAGTCCTCTAGTCTCCTGGTGAGACTCCACAGCTCCGCTAATACGACCGGGCCTTCGTGGGGCTGACAACAGCCCTGACAAACCACGGGCGGGGCGCGTCAGCCCGAGGCTGGGGTGCTCGGCCGGAATGGCGGCTGGCGGCGGGCTGGGCCCAGGGAGCTGCGCGCGCAACCACTCGGGCGGTGGCTCCGGTAACCGCTCTCCCTGGCAACGGTTTGTTGCTAGCAACCAGCCTGCGGTCTGGAGGTGTTGCGGAGGGAGCCGCCTAGGGGCCCGGGACTCCTGCCATGAATCCGCCGGGGTCCCTAGCGGACCTGGACCCGAACTTGGACGAGCACTTGTCCACCCAGATTCTCGCGCCCTCGGTCCACTCCGACAACCCTCAGGAGCGCATCCAGGCCCGGCGCCTCCGCATCGCGGCGCGCCTAGAAGCCCGGAGGCGGTGAGCGCGGGGGCTGGCGGGGCGGGATCCGCGCAGCAAGGGCCAGAGCAGGGCTGGTTTCCTGATGAAATAGAAACATTTCTTCCGGAAGGTTCATGCAGAGTATGGGAAAGTAAAACGCTGGGCCGGTGCCATGGCGCTCGCCTGTCATCCCAGCACTCAGGGAGGCCGAGGCGGGAGGATCACTTGAGCCCAGGAGTTCCAGATGGTCAGTCTGGGCAGCATAGAGAGACCCCATCTCTATAAAACATCAAAAAATTAATCGGGCCTGGTGGCGCGCGACTGTGGTCTGCACATGGCATCTTTTCCACTATGTACATCCCCAAACCGCAGGGTCTGCTGGATCATGTGGCCCAAGTAGCCTGGCTGCTTACACTGTGGCCTGGGTCCTTTCCTGTTCCAGGCACCACTCAAAGCTGGCAGCTTTTTGTGTCAGCCTGAATAGTATTCCTAATGCGAGATGTACTAGGACCCAAAGTGGCCTAAGAGGCATTGCGTTTCCTTCTCTGTAGAGGATGCAAAATGCAGTAGATTTGTTTTTTACTTGATAGGCTATCCCAGTGTGCCACTGACCACTGGACCCCTACAAACTTGAATGACATGCAGTCCCTGGGCCTTCATAGGGTTGATTGCCAACGTCTGGACCACACATGTCTTACCAAGCCCTGCAGTGTGTTTCCATCACTGGCTCATCCTGGCTGATTGCTGCAGGGCCATCAGTGGAATGCAGGGGCTGGCAAACCCTTTCAGTAAAGGGCCAGATGGTAAATATTTTAGGCTTTTCGGATCATATGGCCTCTTTCCTAGCTGCTCAACTGCCATTGTAGTGCAAAAGCAGCCACAGGCAAGACATAAACAAATGGGCATGACTGTGTTCCAATAAAGCTTTATTTATGGACACTGAAATTTGAATTTCATGTACTGTTCATATATCACAAAATAGCCTTCTTTTGATTAAAATTAGTAATAAACTTTATTTTTTAGAGCAGTTTTTAGGATCACAGCAAAATTGGTCAAAAGGTACAGCATTCCCATATACTCCCTGCCACCACACATGCACAGCTACTGTAAACATCCTGCACTGGAAGGCACATTTGTAACAATATATGAACCTTGGTGGTGCATCGTTATCACTTGAACTCCATCGTTTACCTTAGGGTTTCTTTTTGGTGTTGTATATCCTATGCGTTTGGATAAATTTATAGTGACACGAGCCCAGCAATATGGTATTACACCAAATATTTTCACTGCCCTAAAAATCCCCTGTGCTCTACTTATTCATCCTAGTCTTTTTTTAATCATTCATTTATATATTTTTTAACCATTTAAAATTGTAAAAAATTGTAGCTCATGCCTGTAATCCCAGCACTTTGGGAGGCCAAGGCAGGAGGATCACCTAAGGTCAGGAGATCGAGGCCAGCCTGGCCAACATGGTGAAACCCCGTCTGTACTGAAAATACAAAAATTAGTTGGGTGTGGTGGCAGGCACCTGTAATCTCAGTTACTTGGGAGCCTGAGGCAGGAGAATTGCTCGAACCTGGGAGGTGGAGGTTGCAGTGAATTGAGATAGTGCCACTGCACTCCAGCCTGGGTGACAAGTGCAAAACTCTGTCTC
>NW_012111919.1:1138591-1140182 GCF_000951035.1 Colobus angolensis palliatus | reverse complement strand
GCGCCCGGCCTCTATTTTGTATTAGTGGTTGGGGCCATGCATTGTGCGTAAGTGAGCTGGGAGCATTCTGTACCATTTCAATGTGCTGTCAAAACAAGTGCATGCAACTGAGTCTGTGTGAGCCTGGAAGTTCCCTGAATTAACTTATCTGTTAATTAAAGGAAAAGAGATTAAAATATGCTATATTGAAGCTTACATATATATTATTAATAACCAACAGTAATTGCAGCAATGGATCAGAACTTAGATTGACAACAGCTTTTTCAGAAAGGAGTATTTTATTACTGACATTGTTTTGAATTGCTGGCACATGTGATAATAAAAAGCAGTTGTATTGTTTTTATGTTATCTATAGGCAGTACACCCCTCAGTTGCCTGTGATACCCACTGCTGTTGCTGCCTAGGCCTTCTTTTGTCATGAGGTGTAATGTTAAGGTGAAAGTTAACAGAATCAAATGTCATATAAAGAATACAGCCAGGTGTGGTGGCTCACGCCTATAATCCCAGCAGTTTGGGAGGCTGAGGTGGGTGGATCACTTGAGACCAGGAGTTTGAGACCAACCTGGCCAACATAGTGAAACTCCTGTCTCTCCTAAAAAGATAAAAAAATTAGCTGGGCTTGGTGGCACACTCCTGTAATCCCAGCTACTCAGGAGACCGAGGCACTAGAATTGCTTGAACACCGGGAGGTGGAGGTTGCAGTGAGCTGAGATTGCGCCACTGTACTCCAGCCTGGATGATAGAGCGAGACTCCTTCTCAAAAAAAGAAAAAAGAATAGGAATAATGTGCTAATGCTCCTGACACTCTCAATCTCTGGTGTCTTAGTTTAGGTTTGACATTTCTGGGAGATGTCACTTTCTTTTTTTTTTTTTTTGAGACAGGGTCTCACTCTGTCACCAGGTTGGAATGCAGTGGTGTGACCTTGGCTCACTGCAACTTCCACCTCCTAGACTCAAGTGATTCCCCCCACCCCAGCCTCCCAAGTAGCTGGGACCACAGGTACGCACCACCATGCCCTACTAATTTTTTGTATTTTTGGTAGAAATGGGGTTTCACCATGTTGCCCAGGCTGGTCTCGAACTCCAGAGCTCAAATAATCCTGCCACCTTGGCCTCAAAAAGTGCTGGGATTATAGGTGTGAGCCACCGCACCCAGCCGGGAGATGTCACTTCTGGGTAAAGATGCCGGATGGAACACATACATCTACCTTAGATCTGTATCTAAACTCTGTTAAAATGACATGTAAGGGGATTCAGTAAAAAAGATGCAAATTCACAAAGTCAAGAACAGGAGGACTCAACAGCAATGAAACTGTGGAAGCTGGGAAGCACAAGATAGATGGTAAATGGGTTAGCAGATTCAAGAAGATGGAAAAATAAGCTGATAGTGAAGAAAGCTGAGAACCCCCTTGATTTACTCTGCACTAAATCCCCAAAGACTAGGAGATTGGTGGCATATCATATTCATCCGTGAGGCTTTAAAAAGTCCTATGGTCCTATGCCGGGCGCGGTGGCTCAAGCCTGTAATCCCAGCACTTTGGGAGGCCGAGACGGGCGGATCACGAGGTCAGGAGATCGAGACCATCCTGGC
>NW_012111919.1:1134996-1136846 GCF_000951035.1 Colobus angolensis palliatus | reverse complement strand
AAAAAAAAAAAAAAAAATGAGAATCAGTGGCGTGGTGGTGCATGCCTGTAATCCCAGCTACTTGGGAGGCTGAGGCACGACAATTGCTTGAACCTGGGAGGCAGAGGTTGCAGTGAGCCGAGATCATGCCAGTGCACTCCAGCCTGAGCAACAGAGGGGGAGACTCTATCTCTAAAATAAAATTAAAAAAAAATAATAAAGACAGTAATATCGGGTTTGCTCACAAAGCCACCCCATTAAATCAGCCCACACTGACATGCACAGTTGTTAAGGCACACCCTTGTACTCACAGCTCCCATCAGCTTTAAAAAAAATTTATTTTTAGTATTTATTTATTTAGTTTTTAAGCAACAGAGTCTCACTCCATTGCCCAGGCTGGAGTGCAGTGGTTTGATCATAGCTTACTGTAACCTTGAATCCTGGGCTCAAGCAATCCTCCTGCCTCAACCTCCTGAGTGTCTGGCACTACAGGTGCAGGCCACTGTGCCCGGCTAATTTTTTTTTTTTTTTTTTTTAGAGATGGGGTCTCGCTGTGTTGTCCAGACTAGTCTTAAACTCCTGGGTCAAGTGGTCCTCCTGCCTTGGCCTCCCAAAGTGTTGGGATTATAGGCATGAGCCACTGTGCCTAGCCCCATCAGCTTGTTTTTAATGTTTAAATTTTTGTCACACTATTAACATTTATTTTTTCTGCTTTATCCTGACACCATATTACAAGCTTCCAAATGGCTAGGGACTTAAATTGAAATGATACTAATTTGTCCTTATTTTCTCTAAATTCTTGGATTCTGTATAATCACGTGGGTTTATGTACACATAATGAAAACACACCATCCTTTATGTAGTTTTTTTTTTTTTTCTTTTAAGGCAGCTCTTTAACAACTAGATAGCTACTGTCAAGATGGTGACATGTAAAATTGGTAGTATTAGTATCCTTTTCCCAAGTTGTCATAGAAGTTACCATTATGCTTGTAGCTTTAGGTCTTGGGTACATCTCAGACAAGATAGGCAAGAATTTGGAGAACATTTTGAAAATAAGAGCAAGAGACACATTCAGCAACAACTAGAATAATGGAACTCAAAGTTTTAAAATTATGTGATGTAAGTGAAAACAGCTTTAAAAGCCACCTCATAAGAGTTGTTTTATCAGTAGCTTGATTTTTTCCACGTAAAACAGTGTTTATTTATTTTTAATCGATGTTTTAATTTTTTCATAGGCTTTTTAGTTCTTGTCATGAGTCAGTAACCAAGGATTTCTATGCATCTGAGGAAAGTCTTTAACATGAACGATAGATGTGAAAATTAACAAAGAGAAAAAAGCACCTAAGAGGAAATTAAGACTATGTGGGTAGAAAAAAAAAATAATACCACAAAAAGATGATCATTCAGATCCTCAGAGATAGTTTTGAAGTCTTTGGGGGAAAAAGAGGGGAAAAAAAGATCCTCAAAGAAAAAAGAGATGATACGGAAACCACGAAACAAGAATAGACTGATACTAAAAGGAGTGTTCAGAGAAAAAAAATAGAGCTCTTAGAAATAAAAAAATTATAGAAATAGAAAACATTAGAAGGGTTGGAAAATAAAGATGATGAAATCCCCTAGAAGATAGAGCACAAAGAAAAAAGGTAGAGACTTATAGAGAAAATATTATTATTATTATTATTATTATTATTATTATTGATACGGAGTTTCACTTTTGTTGCCCAGGCTGGAGTGCAATGGCATGATCTTGGCTCACTGCAACCTCTGCCTCCCGGATTCAAGCAATTCTCCTGCCTCAGCCTCCCAAGTAGCTGGGATTACAGGCGCCCGCCACCACGCCCGGCTAATTTTTGTATTTTTAGTAGAGACAG
>NW_012111919.1:1122518-1133588 GCF_000951035.1 Colobus angolensis palliatus | reverse complement strand
GGAGGGTGGAGGGATTGCATTGGGAGTTATACCTGATGTAAATGACGAGTTGATGGGTGCTGATGAGTTGATGGGTGCAGCACACCAACATGGCACAAGTATATATAGGTAACAAACTTGCATGTTATGCACATGTATCCTAGAACTTAAAGTATAATAAAAAAAAATTTAAAAAAAAAATACAAAAGTTAGCCGGCCGTGGGGGCGCATGTTTGTAGTCTCAGCTTCTCAGGAGACTGAGTCAGAAGAATTGCTTGAACCTGGGCGGAGGTTGCAGTGAGCCGAGATGGCGCCACTGCACTGCAGCCTGGGGACAGAGCAAGACAGTCGGAAAAAACAAACAAACAAACAAAATATATATATGTATGTGTATATATATATAATAAATATCTGGACTGCATAGTTTTTGTTTGTTTGTTTCTGAAGCACTGATCTTTGATCCAGAAAGCACTTGGAAGGGATTATTTAAATAGAGTTGGTCATTAATTGGTGGTCAAAGTAGAAAGTCAAGGGAATTTTTTTGAGTGGTGATGGGAACATGATAAGCCTGGCAATAGCTGAAGACCTGAGTAAAATGGAACAATTAGTTTACTTAGTAAGAAAACAAAGAACATGTTCGATAAGAATAGGGAAGTCAATGAAATGACAAGAAAAAACCAAGGGGTTTTGGTTAGTTTGGGAGTGGAGGACGGCAACTCAATTCTGTATCTCCAAAATAGGTAGGATTGTCCTGGACTCTGAACAAAGGGAGTAGAGATGGAAGTCAGAGTTAGAAAAAGTCGAGAAAGAATGAGATAAAGAGATCTGCTAGGCTGAGGCAGGAGAATTGCTGGAACCCGGGAGGCGAAGGTTTCGGTGAGCGGAGATCGTGCCATTGCACTCCAGCCTGGGCAACAAGAGCGAAAATCAGTCTCAAAAAACGAAGCAAAACAAAGCGAATAAACAAACCTGCTGTGTCATGTTAAGGTTTCATTTTTCCTAAGACAGTACTGAGAGCCCTTATGGCCACTGTGTGCCAGAGGAGAGAGCAGGGTCTTGATGATGTGGTGTGGGGGTTGGTGAGGTCACTCCCCCATGACTCCTCTGAAAAAGTCCATAATCTGGAACCTTATCTCGCCACTGCCCCTTTAGTCTCATTTTCTGATTCACACACACACACACACACACACAAGCACACACACATGCACTATTTAGAAAATTCATGCACTACAAAAATGTAGAAAATAGAACTTCTTGGTAATTTAATTCCTGTTCCTTAAGTAATTGCTGTTATCCGTTTGCCACATATACTTCCAGAAAATGTCCCGTGCACATATAAGCCTTTTTTTTTTTTCTTTTGAGACAGAGTCTCGCTCTGTCGCCCAGGCTGGAGTGCAGCGGCGCGATCTCGGCTCACTGCAAGCTCCGCCTCCCGGGTTTACGTCATTCTCCCGCCTCAGCCTCCCGAGTAGCTGGGACTACAGGCGCCTGCCACCTCGCACGGCTAGTTTTTTTGTATTTCTAGTAGAGATGGGGTTTCACCATGTTAGCCAGGATGGTCTCTGTCTCCTGACCTTGTGATCCACCCGCCTCGGCCTCCCAAAGTGCTGGGATTACAGGCGTGAGCCACTGCGCCCGGCCAAGCCTGTTTTGAAAAGAAAATTTGTGTTATAGTCTACATATTGTTCTAAAACTGGCTCCGTTTACTTAACTGCTGTGGACTCCTTTCCCTGCTGCTAGGTATTACATCATTCTTTTTGTAGGCTACAAAGTATTTTTGAAATATTGTTTCCTGTTAACTAGTTAGCTATTAATATGTATGTAGAATATTTCCACGGTCTTACATTGTAAGTATTGTCAGTGCTACAGTCATCTTTCTTGTGCATATTTATTTATGTACTTGTAAAGGTTTTCTGTAAAAAATTCCTAGAGATAGGGTTGTTAGGTCAGAGGGGAGGCACATTTAAGCTTTTGACAAATCTTGCCAAATTGCCTTTTAGACAAGTTGTTACACTTTACATTCCCACCCATGGCGTGTGGAAAGCTGGGCTGCCACCTGGTATTGTTAACCCTTCAGATCTTTTTTAGTCTGATAATAGGGTAATGACACCTCACAGGGTTTTGGTTTCTCTGATTGTATGTGAAGCTGACCGTATTTTCAAATGCCTGTTTGCCATTTGTATCTCTTTGGGAAATTGCCTGTTCATATCCTCTGCCATTTTTTCTCTTTGGTATTTTGTCTTCTGTGTATTGATTTGAAGGAGCCCTTCCTATTTTATGGAGAGTAAAATTTTGTCAAGTATCTTTTATCAGTTTATCCCTTGACTTTCAAGGACAAAATTTCTAAATTTTAGAAAGTAAAATCTTTTAATTTTTTTTTTCTGACTTTAGTCTTATTCAAAGATGGGTTTTCTATGCTAAGATTATATAGATATTCTCCTGTATTTACTTCTAGTGTTTTTATGATTGTAGTTTTTTTTAATATTTAATTTTTTTTAAATGATAGAGATGGGGTCTCTCTATGTTGCCCAGGCAGGTCTCAAACTCTTGATTTAAAGCAGTCCTCCTGCCTTGGCCTCCCAAAGTGCTGGGATTACAGGTGTAAGCCACTGTGCCTGGCCAATATTTAAATTTTAATCCATATGGAATATATATTTATATATGAAGTGCAATGGAACCATTATTATTATGATGATTATTGTTTACATAAATAGAGATGGGGGTCTTGCTCTGTTGGCCATGCTGATCTTGAACTCCTGGCCTTAAGCAATCCTCCTGTCTTGGTCTCCCAAAGTGTTGGGATTACAGGCATGAGCCACTGTGCCAGGCCAAAACCTTTAAATATAGAATTTAAGTACTAGAAATAACTTAATTTTCTCTGCTTTTTTCCATCACAGGGAAGCACTTGGAGAATATTTAGATGGGAAGAAGGAGAGTGAGGAGGATCAAAGCAAGAGCTACAAACAGAAAGAAGAAAGCCGATTGGTATGAACTGGTTGGCAGATGGGCTCTGGAAGACCAGTGAGCTGGGTGTGACATCATGGTTTTCACATTTAGACTGGAAGAAATCATGTGGTCCGTGTTGCTGTCTCTAGGCAGAACTGAATAGAATCTTTCCCATTTGAGAGCTCTCTAGGAGTGAGCTTTCAGATGACAGTTTCTTATATTTACGTTGTGTCTTCTCAGCTCATGCACTTTTAATGGTATTCACTCTTCATAGGATAAAGTCCAGATGTTTTAGCCTGGGCATTCAAGGCCTTTGATAGTCTGTTCCCATCTTCACTTTCCAAACACGTCTCCCGTTTGTTACCTAATTTGGGCCTTCCGCTTTGGTGAGGTGGATCCACTCACTCTCCTCCAGTGGGGTTTTGTTCATTTCTGCTCTGTGCCTTTGATCATCTGGAATGCCAGGCCCCCTCTATTTTCTTCTTCTCTCATCTGGCCACTTTCCCATTTTCAACAACCCTCTCAAGACCCAAATCCTCCTTGGATTCTTCCTCAGCCCAGCCTGAGCTCCCTTTCTCCACACATTGAATACTTCCTGTCTGTGCTACTCTTTTCATTTTAGATAGTTTTCTGCTGCATATGACTTTTCAGATGTGTGTGCCTGCAGTGCCCCAGTGAAACTGTATGTACTGTGAGAATGAGAGCCTCTTTTTGTAGCCATGGAGTAGTGCGTAGCTTGTACGTAGCTTGTGTAGACACAAACAAGAAAATCATTGATTACCCTCCATGGCGATGAAACAGCTCCTGGGATGCTGAGGGATAAACAGCGGCTCAAAACAGCAGACCAGAACGGGCAAAATGCTACATTTAATCAATGCTAAGTGAAAGGCAAAAATGGTGATACCGTGTGAACTCAGATATGGAGAGGAGCTCACCAAGCTGGCCTGGTCAGGGAAAGTTCAATGGAGAAAATGGGATTTGAGTTGTCTTAGAAATACAGGTGGAACTTTTAATAGCAGAGGAGAGATCGTTTCTGGTGAGAAAAAATATTCAGGTTGCTGAATATGATTATAGAGCATAGAGGTATAGAGAGATCACTGAATATCTCATACTGTGTTAGGGATAAAATATTTTACTGTGGAAAAGATATCGGACTGATGTGGGTTTTTGTTCCTAATCTTTTACCTACTGCAGAGTAGGTGATTCATGTCACTTTTTTGTACTTCGTTCTCTTCATTTAAAAGTCAGTGAGCTCAATCTGGTGCAGTGGCTCACGCCTATAATCCCGGGACTTTGGAAGGCCAAGGCCGGTGGATCACCTGAGGTCAGGAGTTCAAGACCAGCCTGGCCAACATAGTGAAACCTCGTCTCTACTAAAAATATAGAAGTTGGCTGGGCGTGGTGGCACATGCCTGGAGTCCCGGCTACTCAGGCGGCTGAGGCTGAGGTGGGAGGATTCCTTGAACCCATGAGGTGGAGGTTGCAGTGATCCGAGATCAGGTCACTGCACTCTAGCCTGGGCGACAGATGGAGACTGTCTCTTTCAAAAAAAAAAAAAAGGTCAGTGACCTCTGAGCATTTCTGTGTAGAACAAAAGGATATTAGATTTTTAAAATGCTGATATACAGTTCACCCTGAGCACTTCTTAATTAAGTATAAATCCAAAGAGATAATATTGTTTTCATTAGCAGGTTTTGAAGGTTCCTTTCACTTAAGACTCAAGTAGTGAAGAGCCTTGGCATCAAGGAGAAATGTACACAAAAGATGTCCCCTTCCTCAAATTAAGGTATTGATTATTAGTTCTGACCTAAGGTCTGGGCAGATTGGGCCCCACCCTTGACCCTGCAGTTTATCTTTTTTTTTTGAGACGAAGTCTTGCTCTGTCACCAGGCTGGAGTGCAGTAGCACGATCTTGGCTCACTGCAACCTCTGCCTCCCGGGTTCAAGCTATTCTCCTGCCTCAGCCTCCTGAGTAGCTGGGACTACACGCGTGCGCCACCATGCCCATCTAATTTTTGTATTTTTAGTAGAGACAGGGGGTTCAGCATGTTGGCCAGGATGGTCTTGATCTCTTGACCTAGTGATCCGCCTGCCTCAGCCTTCCAAAGTGCTGGGATTACATATATGAGCCACTGCGCCTGGCCTTATCAGGTTTTTAGTGGTCATTATTTTTGTGTCCCGTTTAATCTTTGTCTACTTCATATGAAGACAGTCTTCTATGGTTTCTTCTAGAAAGTTTTATAATTCTATCATTTACATTTTGGCCTATGACGTATCTGGAATTGATTTCTGTCTATCGTGTAAGGGTAGGGTCCCAGTTTCATTGTTTTCTATGTAGATTTTTAGTTGCCCCAGCACCATTTACTGAAAAGATTGTGCTTTCCCCACTGCACTGCTGTGCACCTTTGTTGCAAATCAGGTGACCATGTATGTGTGAGTTTGTTTCCACATTCTCTGTTCTCTTTTTTGGTATCTGTATGTCTGTCTGTATTAGTTCATTCTCACATTGCTATAAAGAAATACTTGAGACTGGATAATTTATGAGGAGTTTGAATTGGCTCATGGTTCTGCAGGCTATACAAGAAGCACAGTGACTTCTGCTTCTGGGTAGGCCTCAGGAAGCTTCCAATCATGGCAGAAGGCAAAGGGGAAGCAGGCATCTCACATGGCAGGAGCAGGAGTGAGAGAGAGAATGCAGGGAGGTGCCACACACTTTACAATGGCCAGATCTCACGAGAACTCACTCACTCTCATGAGAAGAACGCTGAGAGGATGGTGCCAAACTATGAGGAATCCACCCCCATGATCCAGTCGTTTCCCACCAGGCTCCACCTCCAACTCTGGGGATTAAAATTCGACATGAGATGTATCCAAACTATATCACTGGCTTTGTGCCAATTCCACACAGTTTTAATTACTGTAGCTTTTATGACAGTTCTTGATATCTGGTAGGGTGAGTTCTCTGCGTTCTTCCAGATTGTCTTAGCTATTCTTTTTTTTTTTTCTTGCAAGACAGTCTCGTTCTGTCATCCAGGCTGGAGTGCAGTGGCACAATCTTGGCTCACTGCAACTGCCACCTCCCAGGTTCAAGTCATTCTGATGCCTCAGCCTTCTGAGTAGCTGGGATTACATGCATGTGCCACCATATCCGGCTAATGTTTGTATTCTTACTGGAAACGGGGTTTCACCATGTTGGCCAGGCTAGTCTCGAACTCTTGGTCTCAGGTAATCCTCCTGCCTCAGCTTCCCAAAGTGCTGGGATTAGAGGCATGAGCCACTGCGCCCAGCCTTGTCTTGGCTATTCTTGACCCTTTGTATTTCCATATACATTTTAGAATCAGCTTGTCGCCAGGCGCAGTGGTTCACGCCTGAAATCCCAGCACTTTGGGAGGCCGAGGTGGGCAGATCACCAGGTCAGGAGATCGAGACCATCCTGGCTAACATGGTGAAACCCTGTATCTACTAAAAATACAAAAAATTAGCCTGGCGTGGTGGCGGGCACTGTAGTCCCAGCTACTCGGGAGGCTGAGGCAGGAGAATCACGTGAACCCAGGAGGTGGAGGTTGCAGTGAGCCAAGATTGTGCCACTGCAGTCCAGCCTGGGTGACAGAGCGAGACTCCGGCTCAAAAAAAAAAAAAAAAAAAAAAATTTCTGCCAAAAAACCTGCTGGAATTTCAACTGACTGAGTAGAATGTATAATCCATAGGAGGTATTCTTTAATTTGGCTCAGTGATGTTTTGCACTTTTTGTTCAGGTTATAGTGGTTCATGGTGGTGTATAAATGTACAGTTGATTTTAATATATTGACCTGGTATCCGGTGACCTTGCCAAATTCATTTGTTAATTCTAATAGTTACCTGTGGCTTCTTTTGGATTTTTTAACATATATAATCATATCATCTGAAAATAATATGTTTTATTTCTTTCTGTCTGATTTTTATATCTTTCATTTTTTTTCTTCCCTTATTGCATTAGTTGGATGCTCCAGCTCATTAAATAGAAGTGGTGATGATGGGAGTCCAGGTTCTGCTCTGGATTTCCTGTGAATGCACCCCCTCAAGTAGACT
Source organism: Colobus angolensis palliatus (assembly GCF_000951035.1). Classification (NCBI taxonomy): domain Eukaryota; kingdom Metazoa; phylum Chordata; class Mammalia; order Primates; family Cercopithecidae; genus Colobus; species Colobus angolensis. The sequence continues at coordinate 1,126,595 of NW_012111919.1, read as the reverse complement.
TGCCCCATGTCCCTTCAAACCCCCATTGTCCCCTCTAGATCACTGAGTCCCATGGGAGCCAAAATTCCCCGTCCGAATGACTTTGAGCCCACCTTCAACCTGTATGTGCCTCTTGCCAGAGTCTGTCCTGCTCAGGGCAGATGAGGCCACTGTTACACAACCTCTGGGCCTGATGGATGGTCACAGGGTGTAGATGGAGCTTGGATGTGCAGTCGGGGAAATCCACATGCCTGTGGGACAGAGCTGGGGGTGGGCTGGGAGCTGCGGCCAGAGGCAGGCTCTCCCTTAGCCCCCCAATTATGAGTAGAACTCCAAAATGTGTCTGAATTCAAACTAGGACTTTTAAATTGTTATAAAGGTATTGAGATAGGAGGATATATGTATTTTGAGATGGAGTCTTGCTCTGTCGCCCAGGCTGGAGTACAGTGGTGCGATCTCGGCTCACTGCAACCTCCGCCTCCTGGGTTCACTCCATTCTCCTGCCTCAGCCTCCCGAGTAGCTGGGACTACAGGCGTGCACCACCACGCCTGGCTAATTTTTGTGTTTTTAGTAGAGACGCGGTTTCACCATGTTGTTCAGGCTGATCTTGAACTCCTGGCCTCGGGTGATCCACCGTGTTGGCCTCCCAAAGTGCTGAGATTACGGGTGTGAGCCACCATGCCCAGCCAAATGTTTTATTTAACAATTTTTACATGATACTATAATTTAAAAATATTTAGACATATGGTATGTGGACCTCCATTTAAACTCTTTCCCTGGATCTCATAAAGGTGAGGGGCATGTCTGTTGGTCTGTTAGTGACTGTGACATTTGGATTTTTAATTTTACTTTGAGTCTTAAATACTTGATTCAGAAATTTCTGGAACTCAAGTGATTGGTTAGCACATGGTACTTATACAGAAGTGTCTGATGTTCACATTGAGTAGAAACTAGAAAATTACCCCAAACTGCAGGAAAGTCATTACTTCCTTATGCATGTAAAACCATTTGGTATAAGTGGTAAAACTGCAGGCAATAACAAAAAATCTAGAGTGCCCTGGATATCTGGGTTAAAGCTCTATTCTGTATTCAATGAAACTACATTTCAAATTTTTCATATAATAGTGAGATCAAGTGAAGTCTCTGGTAATTTCTGTGACTCCTTGGTATAGAAGTTTTATAGGCTCCTAGTTTAAAAATTATTTGAGAGTTGGAAAGTTTATAAGTTCCAAAAATACTTGGAAAAACTTAGGCATAACCTAAGGATACTTGAACTTTTTGTTGAGAGGATTTATCATCTTGAATAACATCACGACAAGGCTAGGAGTGAAGATACTGGAGATGGAATTTAAGAAGAGGGATTTAGAAGGATGGCACCAATTACAAAATTCCTGAGCCCATTAAGGAGAGAGCAGTGCAGCCAGCTACAATCTTTTCCTGCATTAGAATCCATGTAACAAAAGACTCCACATATCATTGGCTGCAGCAAGGCAGAAGCTCATTTCTCTGTCTCAACAGTTCCGAGTATAAGTAGTCCAGGGCTGACATGGATGGGGTCTGCTTGATGAAGGGACCTCAGCTCCCTCTGCCGTTGCTTGAGTTGCCTTCATCTGTTCCTCACCTTTTACTTGAGCCCCACATGCCAGCCTGAGAGAAAGGACAGAAGTGGGGCAGCAGAGGGTACACCTTTTCCCTTAAAGGCACAGTTCAGAAGTGGCACACATCACTTCTCATGTGTCATTGATCAGATAATATTCTAGGTGCAAGGGAGGCCGGGAAAGTTACCTATTTTGGGAAGCCACGTGCCCAGCAAAAATTTGAGTGTTCTGTTACTAAAAGGAGAGGGAGAAATGGACATGGGAAGACAACTGTTGTTATCTGCCTCACTGTCATTATCTGCCTCACCTCCCCAACTGAGGTTCTTCAAAAGGCCCCTGGCAGTGTCAGTCACTTGGAGATCTGCTGGGGAAAGGGCTGAGATGAATGTATAATACCTGCCAGTGTAAAAGTTGGCTGGTGCCTACTCTACAGTGAATAAATAAAGTACATTGAGAACTGCAGAGTGCTTTTAAAAAATTTTTTATTTTGCCCAGGAATGGACAAAAACTTACCACAGTAGGATACTAATGATGCCCTTCTAGCCAAACGCAGTGACCTTTCCCCAGGCCTCATCCTATTATGACTGGATACCGAACTTTTCTTTCTCTTTCTCTTTTTGTTTTTCCTTTTCTCTCTCTTTTTTTTTTTTTTCTGAGATGGGGTCTCACCTTGTCGCTCAGGCTGGAGTGTAGCGGCGTGACCTCGGCTCACTGTAACCTCTGCCTCCCAGGTTCAAATGATTCTCCCGCCTCAGCCTCCTGAGTAGCTGGGATTACAGGCACCCGCCACCACGCCCGGTTAATTTTTGAATTTTTAGTAGAGATGGGGTTTCACCATGTTGGCCAAGCTGGTCTCGAACTCCTGACCTCAAATGATCCACCCACCTTGGCCTCCCAAAGTGCTGGGATTATAGGCATGAGCCACTGTGCCTGGTCAAGAACTGCAGAGTGCTTTTAAATTGTGAGCTGTAAAACCACATCACAAATGTCCTGATAGAAAAGGGTTGCTACACAGGGGCTACTCTTAAAAGTCTTAAGGTAGTTGCTGCTTCCTGCTTGAATGGATAGAAGAGCTACGGACAGTTGTGCAAAAATGTTTCTGACTTTATACATTATTTACAAAGTGTTCTAGCTTTGTCAGTTCTTCTCTCTCTCTTTTCAGAAATTGGCTAAACTTCTGCTCTGTGGCACCGAGTTGGTGACAAATATCCAGGTGGCTATAGATACCAGAGAGATTCACAGGAGAGTAGAAGAAGAGGAGATAAAGCGTCAGAGGTAAGGACCACACCACTCTGTACCTGGTGGACATGAAGGTAATCTCCTCCATGGGTCCCGCAGTTCTCCCGAGTCGTTGGAGGGTGACTTTGTCTACCTTAGGCAATTCCCTTCCTGCCCTTAGAAGTTCTTCCTCCCTCCTTCCTCTTCTCTCTCTCTTTTTTTTTTCTTTTTTGAGACGGAGGTTTGCTCTTGTTACCCAGGCTGGAGTGCAGTGGGCGTGCTCTCAGCTCACCGCAACCTCCACCTTCTGGGTTCAAGCGATTCTCCTGCCTCAGCCTCCTGAGTAGCTGGAATTACAGGCATGCACCACCATGCCGGGCTAATTTTGTATTTTTAGTAGAGACAGGTTTCACCATGTTGGCCAGGCTGGTCTCGAACTACTGACCTCAGGTGATCCACCCGCCTTGGCCTCCCACAGTGTTGGAATTACAGGCGTGAGCGACCGCACCCAGCTATCTCTTCTCTCTTTTCTTTCCTCCCTTCCTCAAGCACTACACTGCTGATACGTGCCAAGCTGTGTGTATACAAAAGGAGTGAAACATGGCCTCTGTTTGTGGTATTCACAGTTTAGTCAAGAGACACATGGAAACACCCACACTTTGTGGTAAAATAGATAATGTGTAAAGGGTTGTAGTAACACACACAAGGAGGCCTTTAATTCTATCTGCAGAGATTAGAGAAAACTTCCCAGGCAAGGTGACACTGAGTTGGATGAATAGGAGTTTGAGGAGTTGAAGAGCAGGCATTTTAGGCAGAGGGAACCCTTGAGCAGAGGTGTGAGATCCCATGATATGCTTGGGAATGGCATGATAGTGAAGGATGTGTGCAGGTGGTAGAAGAAAAGAGGCTAAGAAGGTCAACTGGGCAGTCCTGGGTTTCAATTGGTGAGAACGACCAGACCCGGGAGCACCTCAGTGTTATGTGTAAAGGTGGCAGCATTATTAAAGAATATGAAGGGCTCCATGCCTAGAAGGATGGAGGGTCACAGGGATAACAGGAACCTGCGTCAGGTCCTCAGCTCCAGTCCTCGGGAGGCAGGCTGCCCTGCATGCCCATATCCCAGGTCTCAGGCTGTCCAGCAGGGAGGCATAGTGGCTTAGAAGAATTAAACTTCTTTGGTTTGCACACAGAAGTAGACTGATTGCAGGTCCTCATTTAAACTTTGGATTGTTCTTCGATTAATTTCTTTTTTTTTTTTTTTTTTTTTTTTTTTTTTTTTTT
>NW_012111919.1:1096609-1122303 GCF_000951035.1 Colobus angolensis palliatus | reverse complement strand
GTCTCGATCTCCCGACCTCGTGATCCGCCCGTCTCGGCCTCCCAAAGTGCTGGGATTACAGGCTTGAGCCACCGCGCCCGGCCTTCGATTAATTTCTTAAACAATTAGAAGAGCAACCACTTGGCCAGGCGTGGGGTGGCCCATGCATGTAATCGCAGCACTTTGGGAGGCCGAGGCGGGCGGATCACTTGAGGTCAGGAGTTTGAGACCAGCTTGGCCAACATGGTGAACCTCCATCTCTACTAAAAATACAAAAAATTAGCTGAGTGTGGTGGCACGTGCACACCTGTAGTCCCAGTACTCAGGGGGCTGAGGCAGGAGTCTCACTTGAGCCCAGGAGGCAGACGTTGTAGTGAGCCAAGAGTGTGCCACTGGACTCCAGCCTAGGCAATGGGAGTGAAACCCTGTCTTTAAAAAGAAAGAAAGCAAGCAACCACTTGACCATTTAGGCTTATCATATACATACAGGGGACGATTTTAACAATATTTTTAGTTGTTCAGCGTAAGTAGTTCCCTCGTTAGCAACGTTAGCAGCTCTACCAGTAAAGGTGGTTGACTTTTATTCTCAAAACTTCCCACTGCCTTTATGGGCTGTACCAGGAACAGAGTTGGCAGATTCCCAGCAGGGTCAGCTTGTGAAAGGCGGGGAAGGTCATGCAAGGAGTTAGGCCTCATCCTCTAGCCACAGAGGAACGCTGAAGGTCCCAGTGGGCAGGTTACAAGGTCATTGTGCTGTGGAAAGATGACCTGACAACTCTTTCTCATTTCTTGAAATAAAAAAGTCAATTAAATTTAAAAAGTGTCCTAGCTTGGAAGGTGGGGTGGGTGTGGGATGGGACAGGGAGAGAGGATTGCAGAATGTTTAAGCTGTGACTTCGGTTCCTCAGGGAGTTTGTTTGGAGGTGCTGTCACAGGATTAGTCTGTTACAAGGAGCAGAGAGTCTCTGGGAGATATCCTAGCCACTGTTTCCAGAGGGGCCCCAGCTCAGCTGTCCTGCCTTCCTGCCACCTCACCCCACCTCAGTGTGCTCTGTCACAGAGATTCTTTGGAATTTATGGAAAGGCTCTCCCTATTTTCCATTCCTCATGGCGGAGTTTCCATATTTGTACATTCCACTAGTCATTTATTGGTAACTTGGGAGAGGAGTAGCCAGACAATTGAGGTCATGTTGCTAATAAAAAATCGATAATTTAAGTACCATGTGTTAAGTGACTCCCACGCTGAGCACCTGTGCTGTGTGCGTCATCTTATTTCATCCTGACAACAGCCAGCCACATGAAGATAGATACTTTGCATCCACTCCATTTTACAGAAGAGAAAAGAGAGGCTTGAAGAGGTTATGCAACTTATCTAAAAGGTTGACAGTCAGTTAGGAGCCAAGTCAGGACTTCAACATAAGCTCTGTGACTCCAGAGACCCAGTTGTGTTTAACTGTTGTGTGTTATCATATTACTAAGAAGCTGGTGACCAATTGATCTTGGTGTGTTTGTGTGTGTGTGTGCGCGTGTGTATGTGTGTGTGTGTAGCCTTAATGTTGATCTGTTTTTGCTATGTGTCATTTTCTTTACTTAGCTTAAGTTACTTGTAGTCAAGCGTTAAACGAAAAGATTTCTCAGCATTGAGTTTGATTTTGGGTGGGTGTGTTTGGGCAGTGCCCAGTACCTGGGTTTTATATTCTAGAGATTCTAGAGAACATACCTGCTCTATTGGAAGGCAGCATCTGGAGCTGGGCTGGCATGGCTGGCATGTTTGTATTTGCAGGATTGAGAAGCTGGAGAATGAAGTTAAGACCAGCCAGGACAAATTTGACGAAATCACCTCAAAGTGGGAAGAGGGCAAGCAGAAGAGAATTCCCCAAGAGCTGTGGGAAATGCTCAATACCCAACAGCTGCACTGTGCTGGCCTCTTAGAAGATAAGAACAAGCTCATCAGTGAGTTACAACAGGCAAGCGGCCCGGGCCCTCCAGCCCAGTCACTGGGGATCTGCCTGGGATTTAGCTAGGTTATTGGTTTGCTTTCCCTGAATGGAAAAATGTAGAAACCTTTTACTTCATTATTTAGAATCCTGTACAACTCATGGTATAAACTTTTTCTTTTTTTTTTTTTAAGATGGTAAGAAACACATAACATTAAATTTGCCATCATAACCATTTTAAAGTGTATAGTTCATGGGCTGGGTGCAGTGGTTCATGCCTATAATCCCAGCACTTTGTGAGGCTGAGGCAGGCGGATCACTTGAGATCAGGAGTTTGAGACCAGCCTGGCCAACGTGGTGAAACCCCATCTCTACTAAAAGTATCAAAATTAGCCGTGCATGGTGGCACACGCCTGTAATCTCAGCTACTTGGGTGGCTGAGGCAGGAGGGTCGCCTGAACATGGGAGGCAAAGGTTGCAGTGAGCCAAGATCACGCCACTGCACTCCAGCCTGGGTGACAAAGCGAGTGAGACTCCGTCTCAAAACAAAAAACAAAAAACTATAGTTCGGTCATGTTAAGTATACAGCATTCAGATGCAGCAGATCTCTAAGAACTTTTCATCTTGCAACATGGAAACTCTATGCCCCTCAGACACCAATTCCCTCTTCCCCTTCCCCCTAGCCCTTGGTAATCACCTTTCTACTTTCCGTTTCTGTGATTTTAACTACTCTATTAGATACTTCCTGTGAGTGAAATCATACAGCATTTGTCCTTTTGTGACTAGCATATTTGGCTTAGTGTGATGGACTTCATTGTAGCACGTGACACGACTGCCTTCCTTTTTAAGGCTGCGTAGTATTTCATTGCATATGTATACCACATCTTGTTTTATACATTCTCCTGTGAATGGATATTTGGGTTGGATTTCACCTTTTGGCTATCATGAGTAATACTGCTGTGAACATGGGTATACACGTATCTCTTTGAGATCCTCCTTTGAATTATTTGGTACACTTAAAAGTAGGATGGCTGGTAATATGGTAATTCTGTTTTTAATTTTCTTAGGAACCTCCATACTGTTTTTTATAATCACTGCACCATTTTACATTCCCACTAACAGTACACAAGGGTTCTAACTTCTCTGTATTCTCACCAACACTTACATCCTGTTTTTTGTGTTAGTTTCCGTGTTGATAGTGTGAGGTGATAGCTCCTTGTGGTTTGGATTTACATTTCCCTAATGATTAGAGATGTTGCGCATCTTTTTCATGTGTTTCTTGGCCATTCGTGTATCATCTTTGGAGAAATGTCTATTTAAATCCTTTGCTTATTTTTAATTTGGGTTGTTTTTGAGTTATAGAAGTTCCTTATGTATTTCGGACATTAACCCCTTATCAGATATATGATTTTCAATTATGATTTCCTGTTCCATATATTGCCTTCTTATTCTTGATTTTTTTTTTTTTTTTGATGTGCAAACATTTCTGAGTTTGGTGCAGCCCCATTTGTCTATTTTTGATTTTGTTGCCTGGGCTTTTGGTGTCATATCTGAGAAATTATTGCCAAATCCAATGTGTAGACCCAGTTGTGTTTAACTATTGTGTGTTAACACAACAGTTAAACTGTTAAAAAATGGCTCCTACATTTTCTTCCAGGAGTTTAGTAGTTTTAGGTCTTTAATCAATTTTGAGTTATTTTTGTATATGGTATAAGGTAAGGGCCCAACTTCATTCTTTTGCCTGTGAATATCCAGTTTTCTCAATATCATTTGTTGAAGAGACTATCCACCTCACCACTGTATAGTCTTGTCAAAGTCATTTGACCATAGATGCGGGGGTTTGTATATTATTCATTTACCATTTTGACCCTTGTCAAAAGCCATTTGGTCATATATGTAGGGGTTTATTTCTGGACTCTCTAGTTCCCTTGATCTATATATCTATTTTTATGTCAGTACCACACTCTTTTAATTACTGTTGCTCTTTGTAGTTTTTTTTTTTTTTTTTTTTTTTTTTTTTTTTTTTTTTTTTTTTGAGACAGAGTTTTGCTGTTGCTCATGCTGAAGTGCAGTGGTGTGATCTTGGCTCACTGCAACCTCTGTCTCTAGGGTTCAAGGAATTCTTCTGCCCCAGCCTCCCGAGTAGCTGAGACTACAGGCGTGTGCCACCTTGCCTGGCTAATTTTTGCATTTTTAGTAGAGACGGAGTTTCACAATGTTGGTCAGGCTAGTCTCGAACCCCTGACCTCAGGTGACCCACCTACCTCAGCCTCCCAAAGTGCTGGGATTGCAGATATGAGCCACTGCACCCAGTCTGTAGTATGTTTTGAAATCAGGGAATGTGGGACCTCCAACTTTGTTCTTTTTCAAGATTATTTTGGCTATTTGGAGTCCCTTGAGATTCTGAATTTTACGAATTTTAGGATGGTTTTCCTATTTCCACAAAAAATAATGTTGGGATTTTGATAAGGATTGCATTGAATCTGTAGATTATTTTGTATAGTGTGGACATTTTAACAGTATTGAGTCATCCAATTCATAAGCACAGGATATCTTCCATTTGTTTATGTCTTCTTTGATTTCTTTTAGTAATGTTTTACAGTTTTCAGTGTACAAGGCCTACTTGGTTAAGTTTATTCCTAAGTATTTCATTCTTTTTGGTGCTATGGTAAATAGATTATTTTCTTAATTTCCATTTTGGATTGGTCATTATTTGCATATAAGAATGCAACTGGTTAAAAATTTTTTAAACTTTTAATTTAATTTTTTTGAGACAGAGTCTCACTCTGTTGCCCAGGCTGGAGTGCAGTAGACTGATCTTGGCTCACTGCAACCTCCACCTCCTGGGCTCACGTGATCCTCCTGCCTCAGCCTCCCAAGTAGCTGGGATTACAGCGTGCATCACTATGCCCAGCTAATTTTTGTGCTTTTAGTAGAGATGGGGTTTCACCATGTTGCCAAGGTTGGTCTCGAACTCCTGACCTCAAATTACCCACCCACCTCCACCTTCCAAAGTGTTGGGATTACAGGTGTGAGCCACCACACCTGATTTTTTTTTTAATTTAAAATTAAAAAACTTTATGGGTAGGCGTATATATTTATGGGGTACATAAGATATTTTGATACAGCCATACAGTGTGTGATAATCACATTGGGGTAAATGGGGTATCCATCACTTCAAGCTGTGTCATTTCTTTGTGTTACAAACATTCCAGTTATACTCTTTTAGTTATTTTAAAATGTACAACAAATCTAGCTGACCTTAGTCACCCTGTTGTGCTGTCAAATACTAGATCTTATTCATTCTAACTATATTTTTGTACCTATTAACCATCCCCATTCCTCCCCGACCCCCCACACTACACTTCTCAGTCTCTGGTAGCTATCATTCTACTTTCTATCTCTACGAGTTCAATTGTTTTAAATTTTAGCTCCCACAAACGAGTGAGAACATGCAAAGTTTGAATTTTTGTGCATGGCTTATTTCATTTAACACAATGCCTTTCAATTCCATCCACGTTTTTGTATGTGACAGGATCTCATTCTCTTTTATGGCTGAATAGTACTCCATTGTGTCTATGTACCACATTTGCTTTATCCATTCATCTGCTGATGGACACTTAGGTTGATTCCAATTCTTGGCTATTGTGAATAGTGGTGAATAGTGTGAATTTTGATTTTGTGTCCTGCAACTTTGCTGAATTTGTTTAAGTTCTAACAGGTTTTCGTGTGTGTGAAATCTTTGGTTTTTCTGCATGTAAGATCATGTCATCTGTGAACAGAGATAATTTTAACTTCCAATTTTGATGTCTTTTCAAGTGATAAACTTTTAATTAGAAGTAAAAGCTTTGTCATAATTATAGAATTATTAGCTATCTAATAGAAATATATTCATGCATCACTTAATGATGGGGATATATTCTGAGAAATGCATTGTTAGGTGATTTCATTGTTGTGAGAACATCATAACGTGCTTACACAAACCTAGATGGTATAACCTACTACACACCTAACTTATTGCTCCCAGGCTACAATCCTGTCTAGAATGTCACCGTACTGAATACTGTAAGCAGCTGTAACGCAGTGCTAAGTAGTTGTGCATCTAAACAGAAAAGGCACAGTAGAAATGCCGTATTATAATCCTATGGGACCACTGTCATATATGTGGTCCATCATTGACTGAAATGTTGTTACGTGGCACATGACTGTAGTATTTTTACAGCAAATGCTGTTCCAGAGTTGAGTCCTTAGTTAAAGAATGCAACTTAGTCTGCAGTAGATATGTTCCTGTGTTGGAACCTGGACATTAATTACTCAGCTGGGACACTCTAGGCTTTCTGGGAGCTTGCAGGGAGATTTGCAGCAGGTGATAACATTGAGGGGTTTGGTCCTGGGTGCTTGTTAAGAGCTTTGCACTGAGCACAGCCCATTCCACTCCATCTACTGTGCTTTATCTCAGGCCTTCTAAGACTCTTCTGAAGCCACTTTCTCTTTGTACAGTTTATTATTATTATTATTATTATTATTATTATTATTATTATAGAGACAGGGTCTTACTCCATCTCCCAGGCTGGAGTGCAGTGGTGCAATCATGGCTCACTGTAGCCTCCACCTTCTGGGCTCAAGAGATCCTCCCACCCCAGCCTCCCAAGTGGCTGGGACCACAGGCGTGCATCACCACATCTGGCTAATTTTGTATTTTTTTATAGAGACAGAGTTTTGCCATACTACCCAGGCTGGTCTCCTGAGCTGAAGCACCTGCCTCAGCCTCCCAAAGTGCTGAGATTATAGGTGTGAGCCACTGTGCCCAGCCCTCTTTGTACAGTTTCATGTCCTAGCGTTGACAGATTCTGGTGAGAGGGGTCTAGAGATAGTGCTTGGCACCTCCTGCTCCTGCAGTTTGTGGCCAGCCTTTTCCATGCTTTTTTCTAGGAGTTAAAAACAAAGGATGACCAGTATGTGAAGGATTTGAAGAAACAGTCAGATGACATCTCCCTGCTTCTGGAGCGGATGGAACAACAGGTGAAGAATGTGATGAAAACCTTCCGTGAGGAGCTCTGTAACATTGAGGTAACGGTGTGAAAGGACCTGGTTTCTGCTCTTGGGGGGCCCCTGGGAGGAGGTCTAGGTCTGTCCTAATGATCTAAGGAGGGCCCTAGATGACTTCTCTGTCCTCTGATTTCTGTTTTGCTCTCAGGTTTTATTAATTTATTTACTTATTCATTCATTTGACAAGTACATATCAAGTGTCTACTATATGCTGGGCACTGTTCCAGGGGGCTAGGGATGCAGCTATGAACAAAACAAAGTTCCTGGTGGAGCCTGTATTCTAGTAGGAGGCAGCTAGACAATAAACAAGTTACTAAATATATTATTTCACAGGTGGTAATAAGTGTTTTGAAAGAAAATAAGACGAGCAAGGGGTTGGGGAACAAAAAAGGGGGATTAGCACTCCATAAGCATAAACTCTATACGAGGCATTTCTTTGTTTCTTTATGGCAGCTGGGGCAGACAGTGGCAAAGGGGAGTGTTGCATAGGATTCAGGAATCAGTATTTTGAATTTGAATGAAATGTTCAAGATTGAGATTGAGATTTAGCCCTTTCCAAGATGGAAGAGAGCCAAGAGGGTGGAGGCCTCTCTCTCTCTGGGTTGTTGGAGACTTATTTCTGCATTCCCAAACCTAACCCTTGTGAGCTTCATGCTGCCTTTGCTTCATGGGAACCCCAACCATGGCAACGCATCAACGGTAGTCAGTTGAATTACACACCAGGGCCTGCCGTATGACTGACAACAGGGGCACTGGCCTTCCTCCAGTGCCCTGCCTCTGATAATGACTAAGCCATGGGACTGTTGAAACATCTCCTCTCTGCATTCGGATATCGTCTTCATAACAGCTAATTTCCATGCAGCTCCTTCCATAGCCATTTGGTCTCATGAAACTTGGCAAGTCTGCATTTGAAATTGACTTTTACTATGTGGTTGTTGGTACAGCATTTTTACAGTTACCTAAAAGTTCTTTGACACTGGTGGGACCTGCCCAATCAAAACAGATGCAAGAGTCTTTTTCCTTCTCGGTCATAGAAAGCATTTGAGGTGGAACGCCAAGAGCTCCTGGCCAGTAATAAGAAGAAATGGGAGCGGGCCCTTCAGGCTCATAATGCCAAAGAGGTAAAGGGTGGAGGCTGTCAAGGGTGATCTGTGGGGTCTGGGTGATTTCTATTGTGACTGAATTCGCTAGCCTTTTTGTTTTTGTTTTTTTTTTGAGACAGATTCTTGCTCTGTCGCCCAGGCTGGAGTGCAGTGACCCAATCTCAGCTCACTGCAAGCTCCGCCTCCCGGGTTTATGCCATTCTCCTGCCTCAGCCTCCTGAGTAGCTGGGACTACAGGTGCCCACCACCTTGCCCAGCTAGTTTTTTGTATTTTTTAGTAGAGATGGGGTTTCACTGTGTTAGCCAGGATGGTCTCGATCTCCTGACCTCATGATCCACCCGTCTTGGCCTCCCAAAGTGCTGGGATTATAGGCTTGAGCCACCGCGCCTGGCCTTTTTTTTTTTTTTTTCCTTTGAGTTGCAGTGTCACTTCTGTTGCCAGGCTGGAATACTGCGGCGCGATCTTGGCTCACTGCAACCTCCGACTCCCTGGTTCAAGTGATTCTCCTGCCTCAGCCTCCCAAGTAGCTGGGATTACAGGCATATGCCACCATGCTAATTTCTGTATTTTTAGTAGAGATGAGTTTCACCATGTTGACCAGGATGGTCTCAATCTCCTGACCTCGTGATCCGCTCGCCTTGGCCTCCCAAAGTGTTGGGATTACAGGCGTGAGCCTCCACGCCTGGCCGCCTTTTTGTGTCTTGAGTAGAACTGCTGTGGCTAAATACTACTGCACTTCCTAGCTAATCAGTGTGGCCTTGCAGATGGGGATCATCTCTGTGGTGGTGGTGAGTACCACCCAGGCAGCTTGCCGTGTTTTCCATGGTCCCGTCACTTTCCCCTTTGTTTACTGGGTATCTCACCCAGCTGTGAATATTCGTGGCCCAAAGTGTTTTAAGACACATTTTTAAAGGGTGTGTTATTATCACTTTATTTCAGAGTTGTAAAGAACAAAGAAGTGACTCAACCAAGATCCAATAGACTTTTCAGAAATATAAACATCTGATTTCAGGGTCTGTGCATAATTTCTTTTCTTTTTTTTCAAATATTTAGACTTCAAGGAGATGAGCTTAATTTCATAATGGAGCATTCCTCTTAGAGTTTCTGGAGTAATGACCCCATTAGGCAATACGACCCAAGTCCTAAAAGCCTTGGGTATTCAGGACTTCTGAAAACCACCAGACTCCCTGTGGAGCCATGAAACTTCCAAACTCTCCCCTGTGTCATGCTGGTCAGGCCATCCAAAGGATTGAGGTGGGGCAAGGATGGTCCCTAACTTTTCTCTTGTCTTCCTGTGCCTTTAGCTGGAGTATCTTACCAACCGCATGAAAAAAGTGGAGGACTATGAGAAGCAGCTGAACAGGCAGAGGATCCGGGATTGTGAAGAGTACAACACGATCAAGATCAAGCTGGAGCAGGATGTGCAGGTGCAGCAGCTGGTCCTCACTAGGGTGCCTGGGTGGCGGAGCAGATGGCCAACACCTGTGAATGTTTCCTATTTAGCAACTACCTGTGACATTCTAGAGGTAGTCCCTTCAGCACGTATTTATTAATCATTTGCCTTCTTTTAAATATTCATATCTGAAGGAGCTCATGTACAGGATATATGCAGAGAGATACTTTCTTTAAGAAACCAGTGGAGGTGAGCTGAGCATGGTGGCTTACACTTGTAATCCCAGCACTTTGGGAGGCCGAGGAGGGAGGATCACTTGAGACCTGGAGTTTGAGACGAGCCTGGGCAACATAGTGAAACTGTGTCTCAGCAAAAAATAAAAAGAAATTAGCTGAGCCTGGTAGCACACACCTGTAGTGCCAGCTACTCAGGAGGCTGAGGTTGGAGGGTCACTTGAGCCCAGGAGTTTAAGGCTGTAGTGAGCTGTGATCACACCACTGCACTCCAACCTGGGCAACAGAGCAAGACTTTGTCAGAAAGAAAGAGAGAAAGGGAGAGAGAAAGTAAGAGAGAAAAAGAAAGAAAGGAAAAGAAAGAAAGGAAAAGAAAGCAAGGAAAAGAAAAAAGAAAGAAAGAAAGAAAGAGAAAAGAAAGAGGAGAGGGAGGGAAGGAGAAAAGAAAAGAAAAGAAAAAAGAAAAGAAAGAAAGGAAGAGAAAGAAAGAAAAACTGCCAAGATACTACAGAGGTCTGGAAGCCATTTTCTTCTAGCAAAGGAAAAATGTCCCTAGGGCAAGTTGGCTATGTCCAAGAGCCAAAGCTAGGACAGCTACTGCTAATAATGGCAGCCATCAAGTGAGTCTCTCCCATATTCCAGACACTTTAATGAACTCTAATCTTCATCACCAACAGCATTTTATACATCAGAAATCTGAAGCTTAGAGACAAAGCTGTATATCTAGTACACGATAAACCCTGGATTCAAATCCAGTTCTGTCTGGCTCAAAAGCCTATATTCTTCCCTTATTTCAAACAGCCCCTTGACTGATGGTTGGAAATTTCAGTGAGGCAAATTCTGACTATCAGAAAGAAACTTCTAAGAGTTAGAACTGTCCAATATTCAGAAGGGCATTCCACAAAACAAAGATGGCTTTATCTTAAAATATGCAATGGCTGAATGACTGTGTCTGTCTGTGGTGTTGAAGAAGGATTCCTGCAGTAGTAGGAGGTTATTTCTGGTTTCTAAAGTTTTTTTCCAAGCCCCTAGGCTGTTTCAATACCAGTTAAAAAAAAATGCATCTCTAATTACATGTACATGTAATGTAATTGCATCTTAATATTCAAGTATGGTCTATTCATTTCAGTCTCTATGTAGAAAAAGGTGTTAGATGAAAGCTTTTCCACATAGCTTTTGTTAGAGTTTCAGTTCTTTTCCTATCACTTGATATCATGAAGTTAAATCAAAAACCCCATTAGGTTACAAATATATTTACTAGTCTTGAGAATTTTCCCAGGTCCTTCTCATATTAATGTCACAGATATGAGAGTTACTGACAGAACACTACAAGTCTGTAATACAATAGCACTCTTTCTGTGGGCTGTACATGTGATATAATTTTACTGAAAATGGCTATTGTTAAACTTTCTGAATTTGTCTTGGTTCTGTGATAATTTATGTGACAAAACTATGTACTGTTAGCCTCAGTGAGATACATGGAGTTTCATGTTCTTAATCCAATGTCCAAATACTTGAATGAAGCAAAAAATTCTAGGACCTAGGGAGATCCTGAGGTGGGTGTAGGAGGTAGAGTAAGATCAGAGAAGTGGGGGGCAGGGAGCCAGGGAGACCGGGAGACCTGGCTCCGCTGGCTGTCCCTGTCCAGGTTGACCGACGGTGGCATGTGCGCAGATGGAGACATTTCAGGCAGAAAGGGGCACAGTGCCTTTGCATCATAGTTCTTTCCTGTGTCAGATGGAAACCGAGGCTACCTATACCACTTTCCACACTGTAACTGGGGGGAAAAATCATCAAATCAGGGACTACCCATATGGCAACATGCGGAATGTTTTAGTAGGTTGAACTTTATCATAGTGACTCTTAAGTGTACTTTCACTAGACATTCAAGCCAAATGGCACTGATTTTTTTAAGAAGATGTAACACGCAGTTCAATGTCAAATTTGCTCTTCCCAACTAATGTATAACACTCTATCAATTCTAAAATATGGAACTAAAATTCTTGCAAACCACAAAAATGGGAAGGATACAGTACACATAGATTTGGATGATGGGTGAAGTACAAGAAGTAAAAAGAAGTCTTACTGTTCAAGTGCTTACTGCCAGTAAAGGTCATGTTATTAATAGCAGAGCAAAGAGAAGCCTGTAAACATTGTGTGCTTAGGTGGAAACTCCCTACCCCTCCCCACTACCCGAAAAGAAAACTGCTAGAAACATTTAATTCTTGATGCAGGAAGCAAATGTTTTTATCTGTAGGCCTTATACACTCATTTAGGATTGTAAGATGTTCAGCTCAAATTTAGGGGCTGCTACCTTTAATACTAGAATATTAACCCCCCCAAATTAAATATGTTATTTATTTACACTATATTAATTTACATTATGCAAAGCACAGAGATTAGCAAAGTACAGCCCCTGCCCTCAAGGAATTTATAATCTATTAAGGAAGAAAGCAAGTTACGGCCGGGCACAGTGGCTCACGCCTGTAATCCCAGCACTTTGGGAGGCCGAGGTGAGCGGATCATGAGGTCAGGAGATCAGGATCATCCTGGCTAACACGGTGAAACCCTGTCTCTACTAAAAATACAAAAAATTAGCTGGACGTGGTGGCGGGAGCCTGTAGTCCCAGCTACTCGGGAGGCTGAGGCAGGAGAATGGCGTGAACCCGGCAGGCGGAGCTCACGGTGAGCCAAGATTGCACCACTGCACTCCAGCCTGGGCAACAGAGCGAGACTCTATCTCAAAACACAACAAAACAACAAAACAACAACAACAAAAAAAAAACAGAAAACAAGCTACACAAATAGTGTCAAAGAGAAAGAGATGGGGCAGAAAGGGGGAGCAAGAGTGTGGCCTGAGATGACATTGCCAGTCTTCGGGTTCCAACATGGGATCCTGCAGGCCCAGCTGAGGGTCGAGATTGGGGTAAATAGGCCCAGTGGAGTCTCTGGAGTCAGCAGAGAAGGCCAGAGGGAAAGGCTGTTTTAAATTTCCATCCTGCTGGCACATTGGTGGCAGCCTCTTTTCCTGAGCCCATGGACAAGAGATAACACCCAAAAGCAGCTGTGGAGAAGCTTGTGCTGCTCCAGGACAAAGTGGGAAGGTGTTATCAAAATTTATGCTACCTTTACCATGCAAGGACTTTTGTGGCAGGTTAGATTGTAATCTTTATAGATGACTCATAAAACACAAACATCATGTTTTGCCATTAGTCTTGAGAACATGAACTGCAACTTTGCAAAATATCTTTGGATAATTGAATAATAAGCACAGACATTTAGCAAAATCAATTACAGGTATTTTTAACTTTTATTTTAGGTTCAGGGTACATGTGCAGGTTTGTTATATGGGTAAACTGCATGTCACAGGGGTTTGCTGTACAGATTATTTCGTTACCCGGGTAATAAGCATAGTACTCGCTAGGTAGTTTTTTGATCCTCTCCCTGCTCCCAACCTCCACCCTCAGGTAGGCCCCAATGTCTACTGTTCCCCTCTTTGTGTCCATGTGTTCTCATTTGTCCCACTTATAGTGAGAACATGTGGTATTTGGTTTTCTGTTCCTAGGTTAGTTTGCTTAGGATAATGGCCTCCAGCTCCAATTATCTTGCTGCAAAGAACATATTCTCATTCTTTTTTTTTTTTAAACTTTTATGTCAAACCATATGATCTTGCTCTTTTTTTATGGCTGCATAATATTCCATGGTGTATATGTACCACATTTTAAAAACCCAGTCTACCGTTGATGGGCATCTAGGTTGATTCCATGTCTTTGCTATTGTGAATAGGCTGCAATGAACGTATACATGCATGTGTCTTTTTGGTAGAATCATTTATACTCCTTTAGGTATATATCCAATAATGGGATTGCTGGGTCAAATGGTAGCTTTGTTTTAGGTTCTTTGAGGAATTGCCACATTGCTTTCTACAATGCCTGAACTAATTTACATTCCTTCCAGCTGTGTATAAGCGTTTCTTTCTCAACCTCACCAGCATCTCCTGGGGTTTTTTTGTTTTGTTTTGTTTTAAATACTTTTTAATAATAGCCATTCTGACTGGTGTGAGATGGTATATCATTGTGGTTTTGATTTGCATTTCTCTAATGATTAGTGATGTGGAGCATTTTGTCATATGCTTGTTGGCTGCATGTATGCCTTCTTTTGAAAAGTGTTGTTCGTGTTCTTTGCCCACCCACTCCCCCTACTTGTTTCCCTTTTTTTTGGAGACAGGATCTTCCTCTGTTGCTCAGACTGGAGTGCAGTGGCATGATCTCAGCTCACTGCAGCCTTGACTTCCCAGCAGGCTCAAGCAAACCTCCCACCTCAGTCTCCCGAATAGCTGGGACTACAGGCACATGCCACCTTGCCTGGCTAATTAAATTTTTTTTAGTGTGTAGAGATGAGTTCTCACTTTGTTGCCCAGGCTGGTCTCAAATTCCTGGCCTCAAGCAATCCTCCCTCCTTGGTCTCCCAAAGTGCTGGGATTGCAGGCATGAGCCACCACGCCCAGCCATCCGTATACATATTATTATGTAATAACCTTCCTTGAAGAATGAAATTCACATGAGCGTGCATGTGATAGAGCTTTTGCATTTATAGTTCACATGCTCTTGTATTGTAAATATAAAAACAATCCTATGGCCAAATAAGTCTGGGAAATGCTGTCTTAGAGATAGGGGACTGTTGCAAGGCCACGAGAAGAAGGAGGGCTCCCTGGAAATCATCGGAGCAGACACTCAGGCACTTTGGGTCTCAGGGCCTTCACATGGGTCTGTTCCTGGGAAGATGGAACAGCCATTCCTCATCATCCCAAGTGGAGAGCAGTTCTGAAGACCCTCCTTCTCTGTGAGTGCTCATCTGTTCTCAGATGGTTACATCCCATGTGGAGCTTTTCTATTGGACTTTTGTGCCGAGCTGCCTCGTAGACCAATGGCCTCCCTTATGTTCAGTTCACGTGTGTCTGCTTTGTGTTCTGATTCCTGACTCACGATGACCAAGGCTGGTAACATTTGAAGTGGCAGAGCTAGTTTCATTTGAGGAGTGGAGGCATAAATCATTGCACCTTTGCAAGAAGAGCTGCTGAGAATCCCTTTCCCAGGAGACACTCAGGGCCGTCCCTAGAAGGGGACAGGGCCCAAAGCAACTCCGCCTGGGACCACCCGGATAACTGCCATTGAAATGAGGCTGTGCTGTTGGCATCATCCATAGGTCCTTGGGGATACTGTGCAAGTCAGACATTTCAAAATTAAATTTTAAACAGGCTCAGAAAGGGTCCTTTGTAGTTGTAGTTGAAGCTTCTGGCAGCTCCCTGCCCTGCCTGAAGTTCCCTACCCAAGGGCCAGGCCTGCACTTGGAGCTGCAGGGTCTGCCTGGCACGATGCTCAGTGCTGACAGAATGGGGTGAGGTGAGCACTTGCACCCATGGCCAGTGGGAGCATAAACCATAGATTTCTCTTTGGAAAGCATCTTATTGAGAACTTTTGACTTAGTCATTTCACTTCTACAAATCTACCATAAGGAAACAAATTACCCCAAGAATTGTATATATAATTTGTCCCAGCATTATTTTATAGTAAAGAAAATTATTAAAAGTGTATATAACTATATATACACACACACATACAACTGTAGGGAAATAGTAAATTATTTTGACATGGTAGACCTATTAAATATTTCATATATGATAAAACGGCATAGTATATAAAAGTATTCTAGCCTGTAATCCCAGCACTTTGGGAAGTCGAGGCGGGCGGATCACCTGAGGTCGGGAGTTTGAGACAAGCCTGGCCAACATGGTGAAACCCCATCTCTACTAAAAATACAATAATTAGCCGGGCGTGGTGGTGGCATGTGCCTGTAATTCCAGCTACTTGGGAGGCTGAGGCAGGAGAATCATTTGAACCCGGGAAGTGGAAGTTGCAGTGAGCCGAGATCATGCCACTGTACTCCAGCCTGGGCGAGTGAGACTCTATCTCAAAAAAAAAAAAGAAAAAAAAGTATTCTGTATCATTAAAATGATGTTAATAAAACTTTGCTAACATGAAAAATTGTTGTTGTGATATTAAGGGAGGAAAGTAGGATATAAAATTGTAGACATAGTTTGATTCCAACTATGTAAAGGACACTGGAGGGAAACATGCCAGCATTAACAGAAGTTGCCTTTGGGGGTGGAATTTTGGGTAGCCTTGCAGCTTCTTTCTCCTATGTCTTCGTTTTCATTTGCTGTACTTTCCAAATTTTCTACAATGAGCAAATATTGCTTTTGTACTCAGGAAAAGTTTTTTCAAAGAAAAATGTGTAACTAGAAAGGGTAAATAAAAAATAAGTAAGTAGAGAAATTGAGAGGTAGGATTAGTTATGATCTCGGGGACTCATATGGTTCTTCATTCACCATCTGTTAAAAGATATTACAGGCTTCTGTTCTGAAGGAGACATTCAAATACTCATCTCATAATGGAGATTTAAAAATCTCTGCTGTGGTGATGTAGAATATCCTTGACTAATTCCCCCTATGACAATGTGTGTGGGGATCACCGGATGCCACAGCAACCGTGGAAATGATGTGCTTCCTGACCCAAAGGAGCGTCACCTCCTAGCCAGGAGCCCTCCTAGAGTATGACCCAGAGCGGGCTGTGATAGCCGCTTGGAATCACTTCCTCTGTTGACTCCTGAGCCAGAGTCTGTAGCCTAACAGAGGGAGATGGGACAGAGGCTGGAGACAGCACGCACGTGGCAGTTTTATCGAGTTTCTGATTCCACTTGATTGCCTTCCCCATTCCTGCATTTCACTCGGGAGAGGCAGGAGCATGCCAGCCTCCAGCCTTGCCTCTCTCTGATCTTTTTTTCACAACCTGTCAGGGTGATCTTTCTACAGTGACTGGACCAACCATTTTCCTTCCCTGCTTAACGTTTTTAGTGGTCCTCCCTTGACTTCAGGATAATGCTTTAGATTCCTAGCTTGGGAAGGCTCTGCTGCTCTGTCAGCCTCATTTCTGACCTTTTCTTGCCTCGTGCCTCACATCCTAAACTTCTTGTGGTTTTCCCAAAGCACCTACCCCCTTTGCCTCATATGTGCTATTTCCTCTCTCTAGAGTGCCCACCCTTCGGGTGTCACCTGTGTAACTCCAGCACATTCTCTAGGTCTCAGCTAGACATACCATCTTCCAGGGATGCTTTCCCTGGTCCCTCAAGACCAAGGACAGTGCTCCTCTCATTGGTCCCATAATGGTCTGGGCTTCCCTCTATCTTGCCTCTTATCACTAGTGTTTGTTTATCTGCCTCTGTTCTAGACGGGTCAGGACTACGCCTTTCTCACTGGTGTTTTCGCAACGGCACCTCGAAAAGTATCTGACACAGATTAGGTACACAATAAATATTTGCTGAATGAATTAATACAGCTAATGGAAATCCAAAAAGTAAGGATGAATGTGTCTGTCCTCCTTTTAAATGAACCTGGGTTGCTAAACACTAACAATTCCACCCTGGAAGGTCAAAGTGGGGGCAATTTCAAGTTTTTGTGGCCATATTTATTTCTATGGTGTTTTTAGCGGGGCTACTCATATCTCTGAAGGGTCTGGAGAAAGTTACCGGAGTTAGTTGGACTTGAAAGCTCTGTGATCTTTCTTAGGTGTTAGGTACACAGATCTTAGCTTACAGTTTATTGACTTGTATTTTATCTGGTTGGCCTTTAACTTGACTCTTATGATAGATTTTCTAAGAATGTAGGCTGAGGCACTTGTCCCTAAGGTTCCTCTGACATGACTTGAACAATTTATTAGAGGCCCACAAGCTAGGGCCAACTAGTAGTGTGTGAAAATATATATATTTGTATTTCAGAGCATAACTTTATTTGTGTACAATTTTAGGTATAATTCACAGTGCAGATAAGCTTATAAATGTGGGAAAGTTTATTTTTGTATACTTCCAGTATAAACTTCTACCAATACTTTTACCTCTTTATTCTTTATGAGTGTAGGTACAAAGATAAATACATCTGAATATGGAGATGCATAATTAGGTAAATAAACATACATAAGCAGGACTATGTAAGTATGTCTTTTTTTTTTTTTTTTTTTTTTGTGAGACGGAGTCTCGCTCTGTCGCCCAGGCTGGAGTGCAGTGGCCGGATCTCAGCTCACTGCAAGCTCCGCCTCCCGGGTTTACGCCATTCTCCTGCCTCACTTCCCGAGTAGCTGGGACTACAGACGCCGCCACCTCGCCCGGCTAGTTTTTTGTATTTTTTTTTTTTTTTAGTAGAGACGGGGTTTCACCGTGTTAGCCAGGATGGTCTCGATCTCCTGACCTCGTGATCCGCCCGCCTCGGCCTCCCAAAGTGCTGGGATTACAGGCTTGAGCCACCGTGCCCGGCCATAAGTATGTCTATGTAAATATTTACCTATACAAAGCATGTTCCCCAAAAGACATTTTAAATGCGCTAGTGTATATAATACTAAGGATGCAGGTGTAGAGTTAGTGTGTGTGTGTGTGTATATATATATATATATATATATATACACACATATATATACATATATATATATTTATAGTTTTTTTAAACTTTAGATTCTTGAGCAGCAGCTTCAGCAGAGGAAAGCAATCTATCAACTAAACCAAGAGAAATTAGAGTACAACTTGCAGGTGCTGAAGAAGAGAGATGAAGAAAGCACAGTGATTAAATCCCAGCAGAAGAGGAAGATCAATCGGTAAGCTAGCATGCAGAGCGTCTTTCTTCTGGGCTTTCTGTGCTGAGAATAGGGATGGATATGTACTTTTTTCTATTGAAGGGGTAGAAACCATTAAAAATATAACCAAAACTTATTAAAATAGTTTTTTGGAGAAGTTAATACATTCAAGTGGTTCCCCTTCTCTCCCCAAGAAAAGAGAACATAGCAAAAGATCTTCCATCCCCACTCATCTTGTTCCTCCTTCCCACCTCTGTAACCAGTTTGTCTCTTCCAGAATTTCATTAGGCATATACAAGCCCACACAAATATTCTCATCCCCCATCTACTTTTACGCAAATGATGGCAGTCTGTACACACTGCTGAGTGTCTTGAAGACCTTTCCATCCCAGTTCATAGAGAGCTTTCACTATTTGTTAAGCTGCTACGACCCACTGTATAGATGCACTATGATTTATTTGACCAGTCTCTAACGATGGATATGTAGATTGCTTCCAACCTTTTTCCCTTGCAAATAATACCAACCTAAGTACTCATGACATGTGCCAGTTTGCTTTTGTGGAGATACCATGGCTTATTGAAAGGTACCTATTGCTTGAAATTTCTCACGCATCTTCCCTTCTTCCTCGTCTCCTTGCTCCTATCCTTCCTGCCTTTCTTTCTTTAGGAATTGCATTCTGAGTTTCAGACCACTGTGTTAGGCTCTGAGGACCAGAGTGGAATAAGATTTCTTGCTTGTAGAAGGAGACAAGATTGAAGATTTCCCTCCAAACCCCAAATAGCCTATTATTATTTATGAATTCTTCCACTTGTGGGTTGGTAATACATACATTTTGGACACATGTTGAATGTATAGAGGAACATCAGTTGACATTTTGGTAGTTACTTATCACAGAAAATGATACTGAATAAATGGGATGGCATCTTAAGCCTGATTATCTAAGAAACAAGAATAGTCAGGGGACAATATTTATTAAAAATTCCCACTATATAAGCCCCATACTAGATAGGGGAACATCCAAGAAAGGCACACATCAATACAGTGAGGAGGCACCTGGGAAAGCTTCCCAAAGAAGTGAAATACTGGAGGGGGTGGGGACATGAACTGGCAAAAAGCAGTTAAGAGGAGACTCCAAGTCTGAGAGTGCTGGCAGCTGGGAATGGCTGGTCTGAAGGCAAGGAGGTAGGATTCAGAAAGTCGCACAGTGGGTGTAGAGAACGGGTAAGGTGGGAGGCGGGAGAGGCGCTTGAGGCAGAGCTTGGGTTTGATGCGTGTGGCTGAGAGATGAGTGGAATCTTCCCTCTTATTTCAAACTCAGACATCTTTCCCTCAGCCTGAAAAACCCTTCAGCGGACCCTGCCGTTTCTAAGCACCATCTTTTCGTCTCTTGCTTTCATTGCCATTTTCCTTTCCTCCTCATCACCACCCAACATTTCATAATTTGACATATCTGTTTGTGCTGCTACAACAGACTACCTGAGACTGGATAATTTACAAAGACAAAAGTTTATTTCTTACAGTTCTGGAGCCTGGGAGGCCAAGATCAAGGATGGCAGGTTCAGTTTCTAGTGAGGGCTGTATCTTTCAGAGGGGAGGGACGCTGTGTCCTCACTCAGCAGAAGAACAGGAGAGCAAGCTGGCCTAAGGCTTTGGGAGGCCTGTTTTATAAGGGCCTTAATCCCATAATCCCATTCATGATGGGGGAGGCCTCATGGCTTCATTACCTCTTAAAGGCCCCACCTCTTAATATTATCACATTGACAACACTGAATTTTGGAGGAGTTACATTCAAGCCGTAGCAACCTATGACCCCAGGATTGTACAAAAACTCCCCATAGTAGGATACCAATGATGCCCTTCTAGCCAAACGTAGTGACTTCTCCTCAGGCCTCATCCTATTAAGATTGGATACTGGGTTTTCTTCTTCGATTTAAGTGGCCCTAAAATATTTGCTCTTCTTTCTTAATTTATTTGTTTCCTTTGGTGGTTCTGCTTTTCCTTGCTTGATATGTCTTGAGTATCTAGATAAGGTAATCTAGAAGACCCAGGCCTTACCATTGCTTTTAATTTTTATTTCATCTGCCACACACCTCAGTCTCATGGTTTTGAATATTCCCTTTTTGTTGATGACTACCAACTTCATATCCCCAATCCTGAGCTCACCTTTCATTTACCTGGAACTACCAAGGTAACAGCTCAGCTTGGAGAGGCCCTGTCATTTCCAGGGCACAGTTTCTGAAACCAGACTTGCCTCTGCTCCCTGTTTCCAGTTCTCCAGCCTCACTCCTCTGCATCTCTAGCTTCCAGGCACTCTGGACTTTTTGTTGAACCTTCTCTTGCAATCATTCTTCCCTATTGACTTCCTCTCCTGCTATCTTGCCCAGACCTTCAGTATGCATCTGGAGTTTGTTTTGGTAGCTTTTGTAATTAGATGACACATAGAAACTCCTTTACTGCATGACATTGGAAAAAAAACACTTTGGAATGACTACTTATTTTTACTTCTGTGCTTGGAAAGCCTCCTTGAATGCTGTAGTTAAGAAAATGGGTTAGCTGTTTCTTTTTATCAGCGACTAAGGTAACTACTTTTTTTGGCATTTTCTTGATGATGAAAATATGAATGATGAATGTTTGCATTTGAGAGGCATTTTGATCACTTTAGAATAATACTTAGGAGAGGGAAAATTTTATTTTTAGATTTTCTAAACTTAAAATATGTTGGCCTTCAACTTCTCTGTGACTTTGTGAATGGGACACTGATAAGAGACACCTCTGTAGCAGTTTGAAGTCTGAAGTATGGGCCTGGGTCTAAAAATTGTGCCTGCCATGCGTATTTTATGGGCCAAGTTTCCGTGCACAGAGCTCCTGTTAGCAGTGAGATGGTGAGCTGTGCCATGCCTGGATTCACAGTGCTATTGGACAGGTTTTAACTGCCTCTTGCTGTTCTTGAAATTTTGGACCATCCCCTCCCCTGCAAGCCTGGGTAAGATAGATGCCTCACCTCTGGGCTACCCTGGCATCCTGCATAAAACTCTCCTATAGCACTTGCCATACTGTACTGTAATTAATGTTTGTCTTTGTTTTTGACTAGACTGATAGTACCTTGTATTGAAACATATCTTTGTATTCTTCTTTGTCTTTCAACATATCCTTGTGCGAAAGTGGCATTTCGTGCTTGTTTAATGATAAGTGAATAAGTGAATGAATGAATGAATGAGTTACTGGACCTGTTAGCGGTATCAGCACTTTGAGGCTGGAAGATTTATGTATCATAGGCTTTTGTGATATGCATTTTTTTCTTTAAATTTTCCTTGCTTCATAATTGAATTAAACATCTAAGTCATGACAATGAAATAGTTGAGATAGATTATTTATATTTATTTATTTATTTATTTATTTTTATTTTTTCGAGACAGAGTCTTGCTCTGTCACCCAGGCTGGAGTGCAGTGGCGCGATCTCGGCTCACTGCAAGCTCCGTCTTCCAGGTTCACGCCATTCTCCTGCCTCAGCCTCCCGAGTATCTGGGACTACAGGCGCCTGCCACTACACCTGGCTAATTTTGTTTTTTATTATTTTTAGTAGAGATGGGGTTTCACTGTGTTAGCCAGGACGGTCTCGATCTCTTGACCTCGTGATCCGCCCGCCTTGGCCTCCCAAAGTGCTGGGATTATAGGCTTGAACCACTGCACCCGGCTGAGATAGATTATTTAAATATGTGAGGCTAGCCCTAGGTATGGGTGTGGGCATTCTGACAAATGATGTGTTGCGAAGAAGGTTCTGTCCACAGTCTTGAGTAGGAGGCTGCCTCTTGGTGGGTATGGGCTCTGGATTGTTTTCAATGCATTTCGTTTTGGACTGTCCCATGACCTCCTGTTGCCTTCCTTTTGTTGATCAAAATGGGATCTGTGTTTTGGAATATATGGGAGGGTTTTCTGCTCTTCCACAAATCTGCTCCTGGGTTTGTTGTAGAGTTGAATCAGGTGGATGAGAGCAACATACGTCATACCTTCTATTCAGCTGCAGACTAACTTTTTTTTTTCCTTCAACCAGCCTGCGTGATACACTTAACAATCTGAGATCAAAATATGCCAAGCAAATAAAGCAGTTTCAGGAGGAGAACCAGTCTCTAACCTTGGACTACCAACGTCTTGTGTTGCAATTCAAGGAGCTACAGAAAGCCATGCGGTATCTTAAGGACTTGGTCCTAAGGCACTTGTCCTAGCATAGAGGTGGCGGGGATGGAGTTTGTACAGGCTATGATTTTGTTGGACTTGATATCACCAGCTATTTTGGAGTTGGACCAGGCATTAGTTAACCCTTTGTGGTGTGTTCCCCTGGTCCTTCACTTGTGTGTCACCTGCCTTTTCTTGAGATGTGTTGGGATGGCTTCCAGTTTACTGTAAGTGGAAATCAGCTGCCCAGGGATGGGGCCACACCCAGGAATTAGCACAGCTCCTTTTCATGTTCTTGCCCTGCTGCCAATTGAGGGGACCCTGGCCAGGCCCTGGGGTCAGCTGGCCATGCTCTGTGACTCTCCTTCACAGGCATTTTGCTCTTATTGATGATGAGAAGTTTCGGGAGATTTGGCTGATGAATGAAGAGGAGGCAAAGGATCTAATAGCCAGAGCCTTTGATGTGGACAGGATCATCCACACCCATCATCTGGGGCTTCCCTGGACAGCACCTGATTTCTGGTTCCTGAAGAATGTTGGGCCTATTTCTCAGCAGCCCCAGAAGTCCGCCACGCAGATAGTAGAAGAAATGCTCATGCACACAGGTGACTAGAACGTTGTCATAGAACCTTAGAGCTGGAGGAGCCCCTGAGAACATCGGGTCAAACCAGTCACGTTAGAGATAGTCTAGGGAGGAGGGGGAAGAAATCCCATAGCTAGGAGGTGGTAAAGTATGATTATGGATATAGCTTGTAAGTCTCCTCTAATTTATAGCTTTGCTCTCTCCCCTGTATTGTAAACTGGCAGTTAGGTCTAGACACTTGATCAGGTGCAGGTCAAATTTATTTTTGCTAAGTACACTACTGTGTAGTACCTCCATCGGGATAAACTAATGTTGTCTTTCTTTTTGTGATGTTAGCAACCATTGCTAATCATTGTCTAAGATCCATGAACTGTATTAGGGATTGCAAAATGGTGATCTATTAAATTCTCTTCTTGTGTCTTTATTTAACAGTTAGAATACTTCTTAAAAGAAAACCTTTCCTTCATCAGCAATTTGCTACCCTGAGAGAGTCTGTGTACGAAAAGCAGGATAGATGCTTATTTTTTCTCACTGACCAACTTTCAAAATAATGGGTTGGTCCTCTAGCATCTTCCAAAGGTACCAATGAGTTTTTAAAAAATATTATGAATGCATGACTTTAAACAAATTTGATGTATTTTAGTTTACTAAAGTAATTATCCTTATTGAGGCTCAAATTCTTCCATCTTTGGCTAGTGGAAATCTTCACATTGGCTTCTAGGTCCTTTTGACTCAGCCCTAGTAGTTTGTTTGTTTGTTTGTTTGTTTGTTTGTTTATTTATTTATTTTTGAGACAGAGTCTTGCTCTGTTGCCAGGCTGGAGGTCAGTGGTGCGATCTCGGCTCACTGAGACCTCTGCCTCCCGGGTCCAAGCAATTCCCCTGCCTCAGTCTCCCGAGTAGCTGGGACTACAGGTGTGCACTGCCATACCTGGCTAATTTTGTGTATTTTCAGTAGAGATGGGGTTTCACCATATTGACCAGGATGGTCTCCATCTCCTGAACTCGTGGTCCCCCCACCTCAGCCTCCCAAAATGCTGGGATTATAAGTGTGAGCCACTGCTCTTGGCCAGCCCTAGTATTTTTTTTTTTTTTTTTTAATAGCGTCCTGGCTTTCCAGGATGACCAGGTGTTCAAGGCACACATTATACTTTACCTGCCTCAAGTCTGGAATCAGCCATTTCTCCAAGGATCCCCTGGTCCTTTTAAATAGGAATTTTTTTTTTTTTTTTAGATGGTCTCACTCTGTCACCCAGGCTGGAGTGCAGTGGTGGATCTTGGCTCATTGCAACCTCTGCCTCTCTTGCTTCAGCAATCCTCCCACCTCTGCCTCCCGAGTAGCTGGGACCAAAGACTCATGCCACCATGCCCAGCTAATTTTTGTATTTTTTGTAGAGACAGAGATTTGCCATGTTGCCCAGGCTGGTCTCAAACTCCTAGGCTCAAGCAATTCCTTCCCAGAGTGCTGGGATTACAGGCATGAGCCACCATGCCTGCCCAGGGAATGGTATTTAGAAACCACACTGTGGGTGCTGGGTGCTCCTTGTTTTGGATTGGCCATTGTTTCTAGGCCTTTTCAGTGGACAAAGCCGAGAGTATAGGATTTCTCACCCCTGTAATCCCAGCACTTTGGGAGGCCAAGGCAGGCGGATCATCTGAGGTCAGGAATTCGAGACCAGCCTGGCCAACATGGCGAAGCCCCATCTGTACTAAAAATACAAAAAATTAGCCGGTCATGGCATGCACCTGTAATCCTGGCTACTCGGGAAGCTGAGGCAGGAGAATCGCTTGAACCCAGGAGGTGGAGTTTGTAGTGAGCCAAGATTGCACCACTGCACTCCAGGTTGAGCAACAGAGTGAGCTTCTATCTTAATAATCATAATCATAATAATAAAATAGGCTGGGCGCAATGGCTCACATCTGTAATCCCAGCACTTTGGGAGGCCAAGATGGGAGGATAATGAGGTCAGGAGTTCGAGAGCAGCCTGACCAACATGGTGAAACCCTGTCTCTACTAAAAATACAAAAATTAGCCAGGCGTGGTGGTGCGTGCCTGTAGTCCCCGCTACTCAGGAGGCTGAGGCAGGAGAATTGCTTGAACCCGGGAGGTGGAGGTTGCAGTGAGCCGAGATTACGCCACTGCACTGCAGCCTGGGTGACAGAGTGAGACTCGGTCTAAATAAATAAATAAAGAAATAGGCACTTGGAATAGTTTCTGTGTGGTTATATCACCAGCTGATACACATATAGGTATTTTTGTTTCATTTTACTTTTGATTATTAGGGATTGGTTTTTCACAATTTAACTATGTTTTTTGTTTGTTTATTTTGTTTTTGTTTTTTTGAGACAGACTCTCACTCTGTTGCCCAGGCTGGAGTGCAGTGGCACAATCTTGGCTCACTGCAACCTCCACTTCCTGGGTTCAAGCGATTCTCCTCTCAGCCTCCTGAGTAGCTGGGATTACCGGCATACGCCACCATGCCCAGCTAATTTTTGTATTTTTAGTAGAGACAGGGTTTTGCCATGTTGGCCAGGCTGGTCTTGAACTCCTGACCTCAAGTGATC
>NW_012111919.1:1067843-1096559 GCF_000951035.1 Colobus angolensis palliatus | reverse complement strand
AGACAGAGTCTTGCTCCATCTCCCAGGCAATCTTGGCTCACTGCAACCTCCACTTCCTGGGTTCAAGCGATTCTCCTCTCAGCCTCCTGAGTAGCTGGGATTACCGGCATACGCCACCATGCCCAGCTAATTTTTGTATTTTTAGTAGAGACAGGGTTTTGCCATGTTGGCCAGGCTGGTCTTGAACTCCTGACCTCAAGTGATCCACCTGCCTCGACCTCCCAAAGTGCTGGGATTACAGGTGTGAGCCACCGTGCCTGGCCTAAAAATTTAATTTTAATTAAGAAAATTTTTGACTCTTGCTGTCAGCTGTCAGTTCTTGCTGTTAATATTTCTCTGGGCCAGGTGCTGTGGCGCACTTGAGCTCAGGAGCTGGAGACCAGCCTGGCCAACGTGACAAAACCCCATCTCTACTAAAAACACAAAAATTAGCTGGTGTCACAGCGGGCATCTGTAATCCCAGCTACTCGGGAGGCTGAGGCAGGAGAATCGCTTGAACCTGGGAGGCGGAGGTTGCAGTGAGCCGAGATCGCACCGCTGCATTCCAGCCTGGGCGACAAAGCAAGTCTCCGTCTCAAAAAAAAAAATTATCTGTGAATGTGCACAGCCACCCGTCCCTGCTTTGAGTTGGCTGCTTCTATCTAATCTGTCGCAGGTTTAGAAACCATATAACCACTTGCTAGATCATCTCTGAAATAAGAATAAATGGTCTCACACTCTCCCTCCCGCTCCCTGGTTCATGGCTGGACTTTGAGTATGATGTTTCCAGGCAGATGCGTTTTGGAAAAGCAGGGCATTACAGGCTGGCTGGAAATGGCCGAGTTCTCCAGGTAGTCTCTGATTCCGACCCCCTAGCCCTCCTTCCCCCTACGTAATAGGCTTTTTTCATCATAAAGAGACTGTGAGAATGCCTCACAGAGGCTTTTTAAGAGGTACATTTTTTCAAGGAAAGCCATCTGACTGTTTCTCAGAGTCAGCTAGGTCCAGAAATTATCTTCTTTTTCTTTCTCTCTCTCCTCCCCCTGACCCGTCTGCAGAAGAGGAGGAGGCAGAAGAGGCCGCCTCGGAACCAGAGTCCTACCTGGACCTGCCGAAGCAAATTTCTGAAAAAACTACCAAGAGGATCCTGATGCTCCTGTGTGATGAGTCGGTAAGGCCAGGCAGGGGCTGCAGCGGAGGGACTCACGGGGGTGTGCAGCTTCTGAGGCCTCTGCTGGGCCAGTGCTAGCCTGGGGTCAGGAGTGGGCCAGTCCTCCCCTGGCCAAGCCCAGGGTTGGGGCCTGAGGAACAGAGTTGGGGTGGCCCCTGGACTTCAGGGCCAGTTCATAGAGGGCTTGCCTCTGAGCTGGCCCAGCTGGAAAATGGGTCTAACCTTGGTTGGTCAGCATGGCATAGTTCAGGCCAGCTGGAGGGCTCCTGCCAGCTTAAAATGATGCTGCTTCTGAGACAGAAGTTGCACCAGCTCACCTCCATGAACCAACTTGCTAAGTGACGTGGCCATACTGACATGGCCCTTCTCAGGGGCTGGTTTTGGGGGTTACTCTGGGTATGTTAGGATTTGGATGTCTGCATTGTATGTTAGCAAATATGATTAGACTTAGAATGAAAGCTGCATTGAGCTGGTTCAGCTGGAAGTTGGGTTTTGATCAAACATGGGCAGTGTTGGTTTGGATCTCGTGGTTCTGAAGTGGGTGTTCTTTTGGGATAGTGGGGGCAGTTGCCTTTGGCTGGCTCCTGCCACTGAGGGCAGCTGCTGCTGAAGGGGTCAGGTGGCAGGTTCTACCCTCTGAACCTGCAGCTGGACACAGAGGCCACCTCCCCGTGGAGCCCTCCCCTAGGCATCCCAGCTCAGAGCAGGCACCGTGTTCAGCTCAGAGCAGGCACCGTGTCTACTCAGCCACCCTCTCCCCTCCACCGCATGTGTGCCGTGTTTTGGTTTGGGGTGCCCACTGCCCTCTGTGCCTCCCTGTCCTGCTGCTGTGTTCTGTAGATATTTGGGGACAAGACTATGAGTGAAACAGGAGCCTGTGACTGGGTCAGCTTTGGACTGTGGTGGGGGCCTCAGGAGTTTGCCCAGTGGCTTGTGGGTGAGGTGGGTTGGTGCCCTTCTGGGTGGGAAAAGCTAAGTCTGTGGTGAGGATGGGCTTTGTCCCTGGCCTTGCTTGTCCCTGGCCTTGCTCCCTGGGGAGGGGGGTGCTCATGGGCACCCTGAGAAGGCTTTGCTGGGGCCTACTGCTGGCTCCCATCCCTGTGTGTCTGCTCCATGGCATGATCCCTGGAGTGTTACACAGGGGGCAGCTGCAGACCCTGGGACTGGCTCCTGAATCCTGTCCCCGAGAGGAGATGCCTTCTTCCTTCTCCCCAGGGGTTCCTCGTAGAGAGCAAGCTGCTGAGCCTTCTCCTGCCCCTGGAGCAGAATGAATGCTATCTGCTGAGGCTGGACGCCATCTTCTCCGTGAGTCCCACGGGGCTGGGAGGACACGGGCAGGGCTGAAGCCAGCTGTGTTCTCAGATGGCCCTGCCATTGCCTCAACCCTGGCAGTGGATGAGGGTCTCCCGGGGCTTCCCCTGCTCCGTCACATCCTTCCCTTAACCTGCTCTCCACACAACACATTGGCCTCAGACTTGCTGTCTCCCACCCCTGCCCCTTCCTCTACTAGCATCTTCCTCTCAGGTTGTAGGTTCTCCCTGACACCCACAAAGTCAGATCTGGTCTCCCTGACACCCCAAACTCAGATATGGTGCAGCCCCACTTGGCATCCTCACAGCCAGGGATCCATATGGAGCAGTTCCTGGCTCTATGAGCATTGTTCTGATGTGTGTGTCCCCAAGTTCACAGTCGCTTCCCAGTGTTGGATGAATGCCCTCCACAAGCCAAGCCTCCTGCTCTTAGGAGTTGAGCATCCGTCAGCTGCCCAAGCCCGTGGCCTCTTTGATGGGGTGTTTGAGCAACCATCCTGTTTTTTGCCCCAGGCCCTTGGAATTGAAAGTGAGGATGACTTGTATAAACTGGTGAACTTCTTCCTTAAATATCGAGCTCACCGTTTATCTTCCAGTCTCCAGGTAAGGCAAGGTGCAAAGAGAAGAAAGCATTTTATTTATTTATTTGTTTGTTTGTTTGTTTTATTATACTTTAAGTTCTGGGATACATGTGCAGAACATGCAGGTTTGTTACATAGGTATACACATGCCCTAGTGGTTTGCTGCACCCATCAACCCGCCACCTACATTAGATATTTCTCCCAATGTTATCGCTCCCCTAGCTCCCCACCCCCTGACAGGCCCCGGTGTGTGATGTTCCCCTCCCTGTGTCCATGTGTTCTCATTGTTCAACTCCCACGTATGAATGAGAACATGCGGTGTTTGGTTTTCTGATCTTGTGGTCGTTTGCTGAGAATGATGGTTTCCAGCTTCATCCATGTCCCTGCATTTTCAATTCTCCCAAAGCCCCCAGAGCACAGTACTGCCTTTGAGTAGTACTTCCGGAGAAATAGCAGTGCTTTTATGTCAGGTGTAGCTAATTTAGCATTTTCCTTATTGTTTATCAATTTGTCTCTTTGTAAAGGGAAGAATGGCTTGGGGGTGAGATGCTGTTTTTATACTGAGGCCCAAGGAATCTTTTCCCGCACCCTCCCTCACAACCAGGTCTCAGCCACTGTGACAGCAGAGCCCACCTGGTTCTGAATATTCTGATCCTTAACACTTTCCCGCAAGGCAGGGCCCATTTGTCCTACATATCTTGATTGTAATTGATTTCAGAAGGTGAATCAAATATTAACTATTTTAAAGAAATTGCCATATTAAAAGTTGTATAACGTTTTAATTTAAAAATGAAAAATGTGGGCCAGGCGCGGTGGCTCAAGCCTGTAATCCCAGCACTTTGAGAGGCCGAGGCGGGCAGATCACGAGGTCAGGAGATCGAGACCATCCTGGCTAACACGGTGAAACCCCGTTTCTACTAAAAATACAAAAAAATTAGCCGGGCATGGTGGCGGGCACCTGTGGTCCCAGCTACTCAGGACGCTGAGGCAGGAGAATGGCGTGAACCTGGGAGGCGGAGATTGCAGTGAGCTGAGATTGCACGCCACTGCACTCCGGCGTGGGCAACAGAGCGAGACTCCATCTCAAAAAAAAAAAAAAAGAAAAGAAAAGAAAAATGTGAATGAAAAATGTTTTTAGTACTGCTAGCCCAAAGCTGAGTGCCTCTAAAAAGAGTTGGCTGGGCTAGGCGCAGTGGCTCATGCCTATAGTTCCAGCTACTTGGGAGGCTTAATTTAGCCCAGGAGGTTGAGGCTGCAGTGAGCCATGATGAAGTTGAGGCTGCAGTGAGCTATGATTGCACCACTGCACTTCAGCCTGAGTGATAGAGTGTGAGACACTGTCTCTAAGGAAAAAAAAGAGAAAAAAAAGAGTTGGCAGAATGGACAAAACCACAAAGCCAAAGCCATAAAGGGAATAAAAGCTATATTTGATGCCAAAATTTAAAAACAATTCTGTGGGGCAAAAATCATCATAAGCAAAGTTAAGAGATGAATGACAAGTTGCAGAGAAATATTTTCAACTCGTATCATAGTTAAGGCCTCATTTCCCTAATATATAAAGAGCTCTCAGAAATCAATAAGAAAAAGACCAAGAACTCAAGGAACAGATAACAAATATGAATGAACAACTCCTAGAAGAGGCAATACAGGTAACTCTTAAACATATGAAAAGATAATCAGCCTTCCGTGTAATAAGAGAAATGCAAATTAAAATGCCTGAATTCCGTTTTGCCAACCTGTTATGTTGGCAAAAAAAAAAAAAAAAAAAAATCTTGATAACACAGCAAGTATAACAGTGATGACTGAGGTGTAGAAAACATGTACACTTATAAGTTCCTGGTAGGAGTACAAATTGTAACCTCCATTGAGGACAGTTTGGCAGTATCAATTACAAAACTATATACACTTTACTCTGAACTTCTTCTTCTTCTTCTTCTTCTTCTTTTTTTTTTTTTTTTTTTTTTTGCGACACAGTCTCGCTCTGTTGCCCAAGCTGGAGTGCAGTGGCATGATCTTGGCTCACTACAACCTCCATCTCCCAGGTTCAAGTCATTCTCCTGCCTCAGCCTCCCCAGTAGCTGGGATTGATTACAGGCACCTGTCACCATGCCCGGCTAATTTTTGTATTTTTAGTGGAGATGTGGTTTCACCACGTTGGCCAGCCTGGTCTCGAACTCCTGACCTCAAATGATCTGCCCATCTTGGCCTCTGAAATTCTTCTTCTAGGATTTTATTCTCTAGATATGTCTCAGTACAGTTGAAATGGTGTATTTATTGTAGCTGATTCACTGTAGCATTGTTTGAAATGGCAGAAGATTCAAAACAACCTAAATGTCCATCGTTGAGGAATCTATTTAATAATATATGGTCCATCTACACGATGGGGTACTATAAGAGTAGGAAAAAACCAAAGTTCTTTATGTATTCACATGAAAAGATATCTAACGTTTACTGGTGTGTGAAAAAGCAAACTACAGAACTCCATGTGTGGTGTAGTGTCATTGATGTCAAAACGGAAAGGAGAAGTATATATGGAAAGGTATGCACAGGTATTTATATATAGACATTACATAGACATACTGTTTCCTTGGAAGGAACCATAGGAAACTTGATAGCATTCATTTGCCCGTGGGAGGTCAATTGCATGAACGGCAAGATAGGAGAAGGAGGAAGACCTTTTAAATTTAACAATTAAAACAAAAATTTAATTTGTATTATGATTCAAAAGGAAATTTATAACATGTAGGTTTTATGAATGTCAATAAGATGAGCACCTGGGCGCCCGGATTTAGAAACAGAACCTTTCCATTGTCTTGTCACCTCCTAGTGCCTCTCCCCATCCCATCCCCCTTCTCCCCACGCTTTCTCCTGTTTCTATCCCTGTGTAAATGTCTCCCTGGGCAAGCTTTCCGTCACTTTCCGCAAACTTTTCTGGTTTTTCTTCTTCCTGCCTCTCTCTCCATGCTCATGCTTGTGTGTCCCCAGCCCACAGTTGTCCTTGCATCTTTCTCCAGATCAAGTCCTGCAGTCAGGCGAGCACGGAGAAGGCGAGCATGGAGGAGACAAGCATGGGGTCAGAATTGGAGCTGGCAGAGCAGACGGAGATGGAGGGAGAAAAGGAAGAAAGCCTGGTGGAAGGGGAGAAGGAGGAAGAGGAGGAGACCCCACCCTATCCCTGGGTCATCCACCCCAATGATGTCGTCAAGATTCTGGAGGCCTTTGTCATGGGTCTGAAGAAGCCTCGGTGGGCTGCAGGGCTGGAAGGCTTGCCTGAGACCAGAACCAGGGGAGCTGGATGGGCTGGGGAGCCAGGCAGAGCCAGTGGGTGGAGAAGAGTCCGTTGGGCACGATACGAGGACTAAGGACAGGGCTATCTGAAGGCAGGCTAGGGCAACCAATCACTGGACAGAGTCAGGAAAGCAATAGGGCATAGTGGTGATCTGTGCTTTTTTCACTCATCATTCAGCAGACATGCTGCCATGTGTAAGCACTGTGGGAACACTGCCTTGTGATCAGAGCAATGGTCAAAGCACATTCAAGGTACACCGTTGTTCAGAGGAGGAAGTGGCCGTTTCCATTTGGCACGTCAGAGAGGGTTTTGGGAGGAAATGGCACCGGTACTGGGTATTTCCGGGCAGATAAAATGGAGGTAAGGGCATTTCAGGAAATGGCAACATGGGGAAGGTCTGGTCTGTTCAAGAATCATCACAGGAGGTCTGGCTGGAGGGTCAAGGGCCTGGGAGGTGGCACTGGTGGGTGGGGAGCCAGCCAGGTGTTGGAGAGCCTTGTCCAATGTGCCCAAGATCTTTGTCTTTACCCGTTGGTGGTGGGAGCCAGAAAAGGATTTGAAGCAGCTGAAGAGCCATGATTAGCCTTGTATTTTAGAGAGATCATTGTGGCGGCAGGGAAGGGGCGAAGCCAGATACAGGGAGAGCATCAGGAGGCTTGTCCAGGTGGGAGGTGGGGATCCTCCAGATAAAGGCTGTCATGGCGGGATGGAGAGGACATGACTCAATTCCAGTACTGTTTTGGATGCCCTGGTGCAAGAGACGGGCACAGCGACGAGCTGTAAAACCAGTGAGGTAAACTGATTGGGAGAGAGAGGGGTGGATGAAGCACTGATCATGCCCTCACAAAGGTACCGGTGGTACCGAGGCAGGAACGCTGACGATAAGCGACCATCTAATAAACTGTGTCCTTTCTGAGAAGCTTCCACCATCTAATAAACTGTGTCCTTTCTGAGAACCTGCCACCATCTAATAAATTTGGACTGCTGAGTGGGAAGGTGACAGGTGGGAAAGCAGTAGGCCTGTGACTGGCACTGCTTGGGGGCCTGGGTAGTAGCCAATGGACATGACAGTCACAGTGTTGTTGGCCTTCAGGGACTCGCGGGCCCCGCCAAGAGTGCAGAAGAATGTGCGCAACAACTCCAAGGACTCAGAGTACTGGCAGGCCCTGACCACGGTAATCCCTTCCTCCAAGCAGAACCTCTGGGATGCCCTCTACACAGCCTTGGAGAAGTACCAGTAAGTGTGCATGTCATGGAGCAGGAGGGTGCTGGCGGGCAGGTGAGGAACAGTTGTTGGGGCAGCCGCGTTTGCTGCCCCCCTGTCCCACCAAACCTGGGAGAGAAGAGCTGCCCTTGGCAGTTCCTGTGTGAGTGGATCACGTGGGGCGGTTGGCTCTTGGGCCCTGTCCTGTCTGTTCTGTTCCTGCTAACCTGGCTCACCTGGCAGCTGGGTGAAGAGTGTAGCTTCTGGAGTCTCCCTCCACCTGCAGCCAAAGCAGAAACACCAAGACCCTGGCCCCTACTTGGCAGAGGATGGAAGATTCAGTGAGCCTCTAACTGATTTTTTTGTCCAAAGCATTGTCCTGACCCAGAGGGCCAAGCTGCTGCAGGAAAACAGTTCTCTGGAGCAGCAGAACACAGAGCTGCAGGCACTGCTGCAGCAGTATCTGAACTCCAAGGTGGGCGGCGGGCAGGAGACGGGTGGGGTGGGGGGCTGGAGCTGGGATTAGGGAATGAGGAGTCCCCTCCCACCCAGAGGCAAGGGAGCTTTGCGATGTGATGTAAAAAATCAACAGTGACACCTTGAGACAATTACTGGCTAAAGGAGTAGATCTTGCCTGAAGTCTCCTCCAGGAGTGACAGTGTGACAGTGTGACAGCTCAGGTGTGACAGTGTCTCTTTGATACTGTGGTTTCTGGTGCCAGTGGTCTGCTGGGACCGCTTTGTGTGAAGCAGTGCCACAGCCAGGAGCAGCTCCCCAGCTACAGAGCCTCCAGCTGTGCTTTCTTCCATCCTCACACCCGCTGTGTGAGCTGGACAGGGCGGAAACGATGCTCCTCATTTCACAGAAAGGACAATCACAACTTGGAGAGTGCATCTCATCCAGAGCCTGGGCTCTTTCCACCCGCCAGCCCGGGTTCCCTGCCTGGGATATGACTGGAGGGTCGTCCTCGCATGAGGGAGGAGGCTCTGCTGGGGCAGATATTCCCTGGCCCCCATCTGTGCCCACCCCCACAATAGTTGTGGGCAACTTCCCCATGGCCTGGCAAGAGGAGGAAGGAAAAATTCCATTGCTAACATTTCCTGCTCGGTGGTGTAGGTGCCTGCAGCTGGGGCTGTAGGCCAGGAAGGTCATGACACAGCTATTAGTTGCACATGTGTGAGGTGACTGAGGCCAGCTCCAAGTCCAGCCACAGGGGCTCTGTGGCCCCAGCACAGTCCCAGGTCCCAGGCAACAGCTGAAAGGGGCATGTTGTAGTGAGCTTTGGCCTGGTAATGATCCTTGGCCTGTGACGGGACCCAGACATTCTGGACGGTATGGTTCCTGCTTCCACAGATGCTACTGTGTACAAGAGGCTCGGGGAGGAAGAGGTGGGGCAGGCTAGACTGGGGATGGCATGGATGCACGGAGAGAGGAGAGGAGAAGATTGCAGAGAATGGATGGGTGGGAGATGAAGAACGCTACCAGAGGTCACAGTTGGAGCAGAAGTTGAGCAAGAAGGCTCAGGCGTGTCTCCTGCAGGAAGGCAGCCTGTGGGTGTTCAGCATCTCTCAGCTTTGGAGAGGAGATGCATGCAGGGCTTTGGAGGCCCATGGGAGAGCCAGTGTGGCTTGCAGGGGTGGCAAAGGAAGGAGGGCCCTGGGGAAAATTTAATGACCTTCACCCTTCCTTTTCCAGATCAACTCTGAACTGCAAGTTCCTCCCACTCAGGTGTTGTGGGTACCCAAAAAATAGAGCTGGACCTCCAAAGGCTGATGTGTTAGGGCTGGCCTGATGCTGGTGTCTATGCAGGAGCCAGCTCATATCACCCACTGGGATGCACCTGGGCCAGCTCTCTGGATTTTCCAGGGCTGTCTTTATAGCCTGTCGAAATAAGGAGCCAGAGGAGTTACCTGTGTCCTGCATTATGATTAAAGCCTTTTAAAAGTTGTGGCTGAATCCTGTCGAAATAACAAGCCAGAGGAGTTACCTGTGTCCTGCACTATGATTAAAGCCTTTTTAAAGTTGTGGCTGAATCTCTTTAAAGAGGGCAGGTCTAGCAAGACCAGGCCCTTGCCCCTGCCTCTGTATCATGAGGGGACTTTGCCCCAGGCTGAGATTGTGGAGTGAGTCAGAGTCCGAGGCCAGTGGCGTGGGGCTCCTTTCTTGCTTTCAGGGGAAGCTGGTTTCCATGGGTGGTGGCTGGAGCTTTTGGGCCCTTGTGGGATCGTCAGTCTTCAGACTGGCCCCAGACCTGAAGGATTCTTTTGGTGCTTTGGGGGCCCCTGGGCCCAGGCTGGTGTAACCTTTGGGGTGTAGTATAAGACTCCTCCTGTGGGCAGCCTGGGTGGGCAGCCCTGTGCCCGAGACCTGCTTTGAACCCTGGGCCACCAGAGGCCACTTGAAGGGGAAAGGCCACGGGAGCCCTGCTGGTACGGAATCCACCAGCCTAGAGAACTGCCGCCTCTGCCCCGCACCTGCGGCTCCTCCTCTCAACTTGACCAGTGCAGACCTGTCAGCTCAGTGCTTGACTTCTTTTATTTAGAGAAAAATCAGC
Organism: Colobus angolensis palliatus; assembly: GCF_000951035.1. Taxonomy (NCBI): domain Eukaryota; kingdom Metazoa; phylum Chordata; class Mammalia; order Primates; family Cercopithecidae; genus Colobus; species Colobus angolensis. The sequence goes on along the minus strand of NW_012111919.1, from coordinate 1,086,471 downwards.
ACTCAAGAAAAACAGCCAACAGAAACCCAGACACAGGCAGGGGCAGCACGTGACGGGCCAGCTCCCAGCTGCAGCTGAAAGGGCTGGAAGGGCAAGGGGGGCAGGGGTGGGAGGGCAGGGTGTGCCCGGGATGGGGAGTCCCCTCTGCTGCTCCTCACAGCTCCTTGGCTGGGCTTGGGGGCACTGGCTGGGGCAGAGGGAGCTCTGGAAGCTATGGAAATGCACAGGCAGGACAGGCGATGCCCTGGGAAGCGAGAGGAGCCAAGTGGAGCCCAGCAGTGACAGCACAGCCACTCCGAGACTTGTGGACAGGGTCTGGCCCCTGTTGCGGATCAAAGACCAGTGCTATCTAAAGGGGACATGGCAGGGATACCTTTTGCTCGTTCATTCTTTTCAAAGCCCTGGGTACTGACCCATGGTCCTTGCTTAATTTCACTGAAGCTTCAATCCTGTACTTAGAAGACCTGGGGAAGATTTCAGGAGGCTTCCTCTGGAGCCTGGGCCTGAAGAAGGGTGGCGCCTCAGCCAGATGGGGCAAGACAGACCCATTCTAGGTTCCCACCCCATCCAAGGCTCCCCAGCCCACAGGCAGGGGTCAGAGGGGCAGGACTGGGCAAGCCGCAGCCTGGGGCAGTGAGGACAGGTGGCCCCACAAGCAGCAGGCAGGCTCTGGGCCCAAGGCATGAAAAGTGGACACTGGGCTCCTCAGGCTGCCCAGGGGAGATGGGAAAGAGTCCAAGCCACTACAAGGAAATGTGGCAGGGCCAGGGAGCGGCTAGCGGGAGCTGGCGGCCTTCATGCCCCAAGGAGCTTTTTGACCATGTAGCCAGGGAGGCTGTAGAGGAAGAGGCCCAACATGAGCAGCCCCAGCAGCGCCAGCACAATCTTGATGATGAGCCACTTGTACCGGGTGCAGATGAGGTACTTGATGGACTTGAGAGGGTTGAGGAACCAGACGAAGGCCGTGTCGGGCCGGCTGGGAAGTAGAAGAGAGGAGCCCGTCAGCCGGTGGGCAGGAGCTGCCTCCTAGCGCACCCCATCCTCTGTCCTTCTGGACCCCCAAAAGCCCTGCCATGGCCCCAGCCCCAAAAGCAGTGAATGCTGGAGGCAGGGTTTGAACCCATTTCTAAGTACCTGACTTGCTGCTTACAAAACTCTATCCTCTCTGCAGGACCTTGGGAGCCGGAATCTGCTCCCAAGGCCTCGATGGGAACTACTTGCAGCATGGGGCAGCCTTGGCCCTGCAGGCACTTCTCATCGTTAGCAAGCTCCTGCGGTTAGCTCATTCTATGTGCTGCCCCATGTCTCGTGAGACCCGTGTTTCGCAACCTCTTCCTTTCTGATGGACATAAACGGCTGTTCCCACCGGGCCCTGCCAAGGGTCTGAGCGGCCCCTGTGGGGCGCAAGCCGCCCTCATCGACATTCCCACTGTCAGGGTGCAGACCCACTCCACCTTCCACAGAGCCTGCCAGCTGAGAAGCACCTAGCCAGCCTATCTGTCGTTTGTGTTATAAAAACAATAGGTGTGGTAAAATGTCAAGATACAGAATGAAAGTACTGAATATGCCTTTTCAAACTACTGCCTCCCAGAGGACATGGCGTGCAGCTCCAGAGCTGAGCTCAGTATTGGTGGGGACACAGAGCTGGGGCTTGGGTGCAGAGCACCTGGTTTTGAATGGTTTTCACGGGTCAGTTAGGCACCTCTATCACCCTCGGTTTCTTCATGTATAAAATGGGGTTACAAGCAGTACCTACCTCCTGGGGTTGGTGCAATGGCACAGTGAGCCAGTGCCTGGGGAGCTCTAAGCACCTGCAGTGGGTGTTCAGGCCATGGTGGCTATGACATATTTGAGCTGAATGGAACTACTATTCCAAAGGGCAGGAAACAGCCCTGGACTGGGAGGTCACACACTGGTGAGAGCCATTTCCAGACCTGTTGGCTAACCCTGGCCACACCCTTCCCTTTTCTCTGTCCATAGCTCAGCTTCTTTCTGCCAATGAAATTGGATTCGAGTCTGGGAGAAACGTGACTGGGAGCAGAGGTGGTGTGCAAAGAACACAGGAGTGGCAATTTGGAAACCTTGGCTTGAGTCCCAGCTCTACCCTAATTTGCTGGGTGACCTTGAGCAAGCTACTTCACCTCTCTGGCTTAATATGGAAAAGCGTAAAATAGTCATTTCTAGTTCTGAGAGTCTATTCTGTCATGAAAACTTGAAAGTTGCTGTGCATGTTTGTGTGGGCTTAAGTGTGTGCCTGTGTGTGCTTGAGTGCATGTGTATGTACTTGTGTGTGGCACGTGTGTGCATATCTGCTTGTGTGTGTGTGCATATGTATGCATATTTGTGTTTGTGGATGTGTGCATGTATGTGTGTGTGTATGTGCGTGCCTGCCTAGCCCTTGGTCCAGAGGAAGGAGTGAGAAGTATCAGACCCAGGAGGCCGCTGGGCTCAGGCCCCGAGGATCTTCTTGACCAGGTAACCAGGCACAGAGTAGAGGAACAGGGCGAGGAGGAGGAGCAGCAGCAGGAGCAGCAGCAGTTTGAGGAGCAGCCAACGATACGTGTGCCATAAGAAGTAGCGAGCCGACTTGAGAGGGTTCAGGAACCAGACGAAGCTTGTGTCGGGCCGGCTGGAGCATGAAGGGTAGAGAGTGCAGAGGAGGGACAGGGAGGAGAAGGGGTTGGGTGTAGCGAGGGGCCCTGACCAAGAGGGAAGCTGCCCTGGGCTGTGTGTGCAGTTCTAGGCATCCCTCTGGCCATCAAGGCTGGCCGAGGCCACCACTGGAGCTGGCTCTTCTGCAAAAGCTAGGAAGGGAAGAGCGTAGTTTCTCTCTGCTAAATGGGGCCTTTCCCAGGAAAGGTCCTGCTCTCCAGTACTCCTAGCCCATCCGCTGGTTCAAAGGGATGTTGCGGTATGGATGTTGCGGTATTCAGGGCCAGCAGAGGGCAGGGAGGAGGCTCCCCTGTAATGAGGCTGTGGCCCAGGAAGAGATGTGTGTCTGAGGAGTGTCTCCTTCCTGTTCCAGTGCCTCCAAGAACCAGAGTGGGGAGGGGCTGGGCAGGCAGGGCACTCACTTGGGTTTCTCTAGGGGGTCAGGTTCATTGCGGGCCAGGCCCACTGGGTTCTTCTCTGCCTCCTCTGCTGTCAGTAAATGCAACTCAGCTTCCACCTTACCCTGCAGAGGACAGACAGGTCCCAGCATCCAAGTCACATGCTGGGCCCTTGGCACCCCAGCTGGGCCCAGCCCTGCCTACTGCCCGAGCAGGAGGGGGTGCGCACCGTGAGCTCAAACTCATCGTTCTCATTGCGGGCCAGGAGGGGCCACCAGCCTTTGACGCGCTTTTGCTTGAAGATGGACACCAGGGGCACGTCCACCTCCCCGGTGGCCATCTCCATGGTGCACTGCTTGGCTGTCTTTGCGCCCCGCGGGAACCGGTTCAGGTCCAGCTCAATGGCCCCTGTGGCGACCTCAGTGTCAGCTCTGAGTGAACAGGGCTGGGGTGGGGTGGGGTGGGAGTAGGGGTCTGGGCTCCTCGTTCCCTTGGTTGCTGAGAGCAGACCTCCAGGAGCCCAAATCTCATCCTCCTGCCTCACTCCCAGCAACTGGCCTCAATGCAGGTGTCCTCGTGGGCTTGCTGGGGCAGCCCCAGCCCTCACGCTTTACTCAGGTCCTTCTTTCACCCCAGAGGGTCTCTCCTGGGGTCTCCCCTGCCACTCCCTGCCACGCATCCATTCTGTCAAAGTCCTGCTAATCCCACAAGCTTGCAGATGCAGATTAGAGTTTTAGGGGGAATCCCTGCTTTACAGAGAAGAAACCTGAGGCCCAGGGAGGTTTCCCGACTCCCTTAGGGAGCCTCTCCCCTCCCCCATCAGCACTGACTGCCCCCTCCTTGGTGTGTCCAAAGCTTGTTGTCAGCCTGGTTATGATACTAAGGCCATCTGCCTGGGGATGGTTAGGTGGGTGCTTGGGGGCGGAGCCCCATCAGACATCCCTGGCTCTGACAGACTGGAAGCAATGACGCCTTGTCCCCCCAGGGCGGGGCTGTCCCTGTCCTTGCCTTCCCAGCCCCTGCCCCTCCTCAGTTCTGGATCCTGAGCCCCCATCCCTGCCCTGCTCTGCACCCAGGAAGTCGTCGGCAGAGAAGTGGTCTGCATCCCAGATCTGCAGGGTGAGCCGCGCGGGGATCTTGTACTCGGTCTCATCCCAGGAGAACATGGACTCCTTCTTGGAGATGACGATCCTCTCCTCCGCTGCCAGGTAGTCGAAGGGGAACAGGTAGCGCCAGTTGAAGTTGCCCTCGCCAGTGAGGGAGTGGTAGTGGACGTCTGTGTCCTGCTTGTCCTCCTGCTGGCCCTTCAGCCACCTGTGGGCGCCACATCTCCAGACCCGCAGCCAGGCCAGTGGGGCCTCTCCCACCCACAGCCACCTTCCCTCTGCCTCCTTTCCTGCCCCCCGGGAAGCAGGGCCCGCCCGGCTCAGTCCCTCTCATGCAGGGACTGCTCACTCACCCCCTCACGAAGATGTCACTGGACTTCTCCCCTGTGAAGAAGTCGTCGTCCTCCAAGACCACCTCATCTGTGTTCCAGATGATGACCCGCAGCTCGTACCTGGGCCCAGGGAGAGAGAGCTGGTTAGCAGACCTGGGTGGGGGTTATGCCAGGGTGCTAGGGCTAGGATGGGGCAGGCAGAGAGAAGCCCTGGAGACTTGGGGTCAGCACAGGGCCTGGGCCAGGCTGGGGCTAGAGTGGTTCAGGGTGGGGGGAGCAGAGGCATGAGTGAGAGGGCCCACCAGGCACATGGCTGTGGGCGGTGGGGGTGGCGTGGGGCAGGGGCGGGAAGCCACCGTCTGTCTCAGAGGCTAGTTCCAAGAGAAGTCTGCATTCAAGCCCAGTAGCCAGCAATGGAAGCCCATGGAAGCTGTATGTCCTTGTCCCCAAAGAGGATTTTCCCCTCAAGGTTGAATTGTAATTATGAATGATGTAGTTCAATTCAATTATTAACAGTGAAGCTGAGTCATTCACTAAAAATTGATCCGAGCCTGGCTCTCCTGGGATTGCAGACAGGGCTGCGAGCCCAGAGTGGCCCAGTGGGTTGGGTGCTCCCTAATGACATGCCCTGAACAGCCGACTCATGGCCTCAGGTTTCCAGGACATTCCTGGCAGAATTGGCTGCATGATTTGCCGGGGCCAGCGCCAAATGGAAATGCAGGGCCACTTGTCACAAAGAATTTCAAGATGGCAACATAGGAGAATGGAAACAAGAGTGGGACCCTGTGTGGCTTCCTCCATCCCTGAAGCCGGCCCTGAATCCAGTCACTGTCTGGCAGCTGGACTCGAATCTGCCGCTTTATGGATGGGAAATCTGCGTTTTCTTCACTCCACCACCTCCTGCGTCTTCCAGGCACTCACTCCTGCATACATCACTGGCAGGCACTTCAAAGAAAACTTGGCAGAACATCACACTAGCCTGGATGTGAGGATGACGCAGGGCTGGTTTGCAGGGGTTCTGTGTGTTGTGAAGGAGTGCGCCAGTGTGGGCATGTGTGTGAATGCCCATGGGAGTGCTACGCTGTGCGTGTGTGTGTGCATGAGATGCATGTGTATGGGTGCGTCGACCATGCAGATGCAGGGCACCGGGGTGTGCTGTGTGGGGCTCGTCTCCCTCACTGATGCAGGGTGGAAGGCATTGTCCTGCCTTAGCACATGGGGACTCTCCAGTGCAGGCCCTAAACTCTATTGATTGGTTGATCAGTTTCTCCCCCATAAGGCCCAGTGGCCACACCCAGGCCCCAGAGATGCCAACTGGCCAAGGCCATCTGGGCCTGAGCCTCCCACAGGAAGGGTTGGGCCATGGTGGGAAGTGATGGGGTGGGCCGGGAGGGAGTAGCGTTGGGCCCTGGGCCGCTCACTTCTTGGGCTTCCGAGGGGAGATGTCCAGAGGCGTCCCAGGGGCCGGCATGTCCATGGGGAACATGTCCACCCACAGCTCCAGGCGGCCCTGAGGAAGAGGGTTGTGGCAGATCTCCTAGGGTCTTCTCCCTCTGCCCAGGAAGATCAGCTCTCCTCTCCCTCCTAACCTTTGTTCTGTCAAGGACCCAGTTCATCAGTTTCCATCTTTGGATGCCAGGAATTCCTATGATGTCACCAATAGCTAATCACAGCTTCTGAGGGAGACAACCTAGATCTCTGCCTGAGCTGATGTAATTCTCACTCAAAGCAAAGACACTTGCCATTCAAGTTACCCTGAGGGGCCTTGCTGGGGAGGTGCCTGCCAGGCTTTCTGGAATGCAGCGGACAGCATGAAGCCTGGCTTCTACCTTTACTGACTCAGTTTGGGAATCCCTGGTCCCCAATACCCAAGACCCCCAGTCTTGGCCGTGCAAGTGTCACCTGCTCGATGCCCGGCTTGTCGGGGTTGAGCAGTGGCCTGGTCTCCACGTGCTCCGGCACCAGGCGGCAGCCCGCGCGGGGTATGTCCTCCCAGTGCCTCAGGGCTGACAGTGCCACGTGCTCATCCGTGGGCTTCCTCTGACCTGTGGGTACCGGCGGCTCAGCTACACATATGGCTTAGCACAACCAGGAGACCTTTGCTGGGACTAGGGATTTAGGAGCACAAAGAAGCCCCTACGCCATCACCTGTTACCCCACCTCCTTTTCACTGCTGGGGAAACCGAGGCACAGAAGGAGAAGTGGCTTGCCCAGGGTCTCAGCTGCCCCACAGGGCCAAGAGAGGTCTGTGCCCTTGGTCCTCTGCTTGGGGAAGTTGACTGGAGAGCCCTGCTGGGCTGTGAGAGAGGAGTCAGGGAGGGGAGAATCCACGTCCTGTCCCAGCACCTGATAGTGATCAGATACCAGCACGGACACCTCCCAATTCTCTGCTTCTCTGGGACGTGCCTCATGGACAGAGGAGTAAGGAGAGTTTAAGGATTAGAGCCAGATGGACCTGGGCCATTGCCCTTGCTCTGCCTCTAAAGAGGCACATGACCTTGGGCAAGTCACTGGAACTAGGATCTTGGTTTGTTCATCTGCAGAATGGGATGCAGATAGCCTCTCTACCTCACTGGGATTTGGACAGAGAGAAAACAGGTGGGGCTGCCCTGGAGGAGGAGTGGAAGCACAGAGGCAGGGCATAGGAGCGGGGGCTCTGGGGTGATAAAGCAGAGGGTCACTAAGCCCAGGCTTAGGCTGAGGACACCCCAGGCTAGGCTGTGGGGTTCCCCAGGGAAGTGTGGGCCCCTCCTGTCCTCTGAAATCTGCTGGAGAGGGGGCAGGTGGCTGCATCCCCCTCCAGTGCCCCATTACCGTTCTCGTCTTCAATCTCAGAGGGCCCGGTGAAGACGCGGTTGGCCACTTTCACTCTCCCAGGGGGCCCAAAGTGGGGGCCGTCCACTTTGCTGTCTTTGCAGAGGCGGGTCAGGATCTGGCTGGGCTTCATGGGGTCCCGCCAGATATTGTAGCCGTGTCTGCGGGAGGGGACACACAGGCTTGGAGGGGCTGGGTGGGACTAAGCCATCCTGGATGACAGCTGGCTGTGGCCAGTTCTCTAAAGCTGGCTGTTGCCCTCATCAGCAAGTGAGTCTGATTCCTCCTACCCTGGGTCCCAGGCTCACCTGAGACACTAGGGCTGCTGGAGGCTGAACGCTCCTGCCCTGGCCCTTGGATCACGTATCAGTGTCCCCAGCCCAGCCCCACTGCATCCCCTCACTGTGCCCACTCCTCTGGAACCTCAGAGACTCCCCTGAGGAAACTGAAAACCAGAGAGGTGAAGGGACTTGGCCAGGGTCACACAGCCTGTAAGTGGCAGAGCTGGCCCAGATCCCCAGGGGACTCTTCCTGTCCTCCTCTTCTGGCCCCCACCTTCCCTAGCCCACTTGTCTCTCCTCATCCTGCCTCCTCTGTCCTGCAATCCACTGGCCCTCTCCTTGTTTTGGGATCTGCAGTCCTGTCCCCTGAAGGCTGTGCCCAGGGACTATAGGGGCAGAGGCCTGGCCTGAGACAGAAACCACAATATTTCTACCTTCTCAAATCACCACGATCTGAATCTCATTTTAGAGTGGAGGTGAAGCAGGCACACTGCCCCCGCCCTCTGCCCCACGCCCCACATACGTGGAGTAGGTCTGGGCGATGCCACAGGTGGCGCGGTGCTTGCTGTAGAAGCGGTTTTCCAGGTCGATCTTGGTTTCCCCAATGAGGTCATCAGTGCCCACCAGGTCCCAGTCATACACAGCCACCGTCAGCATGGATTCCATGGGGAAGGAGGCCTCGATGTCAAAGGACCTGGTGGGGGTGGAGTTAGAAGGGTTTAAGGATCGGCTAGGGTGAGAGGTGGTCTGGGTTGGAGAAGTCGGGGTGTGGCAGAGGAGGGCACCAAGAAGACTTACTTCCCAAACACAGGGTTGAGCTGCTTGGAGATGTAGTTCTCCTTGTCGCGGATGTCGGTCTTGCCTAGCCGGATGGCGATGTAGGGGTCAGCTTTGCCGTTGATGTCAGCAGGGTGCAGGTCCGTGGCCTGGGATGGGGAGGAGGGCCGCCTGAGCAGGCTCCCATGCCCTGCTCATATTCAGTGCCCCTGCCAGGCTGCCTGAGGGTCCTATGACAGTGAAGGGCAGGGGCGGGAACACTGGACCTGTCAGGAGGCTTGCTCTGTGACCCTAGGCAAGTGGCTACCCCTCTCTGGGCCTTGATTTCCTCCTCTAGAAAAGATAAAGGCTAGACCAAATGATTTCCCTGGTGCCTCCCAGTCTGGGGCTGTCAGTATGCAGCTTCTTCTTTTTTTTTTTCTTTGAGACAGAGTCTCACTCTGTCTCCCAGGTTGGAATGCAATGATATGATCTTGGCTCACTGTAAGCTCCATCTCCTGGATTCAAGCAATTTTCCTGCCTCAGTCTCCTGAGTAGCTGGGATTACAAGTGTGTGCCACTGCACCTGGCTAATTTTTGTATTTTTAGTAGAGACAGGGTTTCACCATGTTGGCCAGGCTGGTCTTGAACTCCTGATCTCAGGCGATCCTCCTGCCTTGGCCTCCCAAAGTGCTGGGATTACAGGCGTAAGCCACTGCCCCCGGCCAGTATGCAGCTTCTTTGGTCCCTCTCAGATGGGAGGATGAAGAGACTTGCAAGGAGGGGAAGTGATGGGAGTCTCACCCGGACCACATAGACTCGGACCAGCACATTGATGGGGTCATTGCTCGGGATGCCCTGGAACATGCCGTAGGTGGGGTCGCAGCCAGCTTCCCGGGACACGTCCTCTGGGAGTGGCACTTTGTACACACAGAGGGAGCCCTGGGCGAGACAAATGTGGGTCAGGCTGTAGGTTTGCCTGGCAGGGGTGGCATTCGAAATAGCTAATGGCACCAGGAGGGCTGGACCCTGATGTGGCAGGGCCTTCACCCTTTAGCTGGTGAGTCATGGGAAAGTCCAGGGCTTCTGGAGGGAGTGACCAGGGCAGTGGTGGGGGATGAGTGGGAGAACCTGTGGTGGGGCAAGGGCTGAGGGGTGCTCAGGGGCTGGGCCCGTGCTCCTGGCCTGACCTTGAAGCGTCCCACAATGCGCTCCTCCTCAGTGGAGCCATCCTCGTCGTCCCCGGTCTTGCCCCGAAGCAGGTTGAAAGTGTGCAGCCAGTCCTCAAAGTTATCAAACTCGGACTCCAGCTCTTTAGGGTACACCTGAGCCAGACCAGGCTGCTAGGGGGTGGCTGCTTGGTTTCTGGCTTTCGTCCTGCCCCACCTGCGGGATCACCGCCACCACCCCGCCAACGCCCCCGCACTCCCTAGAAGGACCTGCTCCCAGGCTCTCACCTTAAGCTCATCAATCTTAGGTTTCTTCTTCTCAGGGGCCTCAGACCCCTGGCCAGAGCTAGAGCTCTGGGTTTTCTTCCTCTTCTCCTCTTTGGCAGCCCTTGCCTTCTCCTTGCCCTTCATTGACCCCTTCAGGCCTGGCCAGAAGCAGAAAAGGAGGTGGAGCAGAAATGAGCAGAGCAGGAAGGCCTGGATTGGAGACCCAGCTCTGTCGCTAATTTGCTTTACTAACTTAACTCTCGGATGTCCATGCGCTGTCAAATGCAGATAATACTCCCTAGTATGCCCGCCTCATGGAGGTGCTGGGGGCCCCAGTGAGTTTATGCCTGGGAAGGTGTCTGAAGACTGTCGTCATGCCCTTTGGAAGAGAGGGGCAGGAAGGAGCATGGGTTTGGGGGTGGAGGCCTGTTGCCACTCAGTTCCTCCCCCACTCACTTTCCTTACTAGCTTCCCTCTTCTTGTCCATAATAATAGCACTCTGTATTAGCATTTCCCAAACCGTATGCAGTGGAGCACCAGGTGCAGATGCTGCTGGCATGCTTTAGAAGAAAGGGTACTGTGAGCCAATAAGCTGGGGAAATATTTTACACTGTGTCTTTCTTTTAGAGATGTATAATAACATTTGCACAGTAAAGGCTCTGAAAAGTCCTGCACCAAAAGAAGCTGTTTCAATCAGTTTTTCCTAAACTAATTTGACCAAAACTAATTTGTTCCTTTTAGAACACCCATAATTTTCTTCATGGAAAAGTCTGGAAAATGCTGGATGGAATGAGCTCTGAGGTCCCTTCCAGCTCTGATGTTCTGTGGCTCTAAATGTCTGTCTATCACCGTGGGTGCTGAACTGGTCAGAGTAAAAGCCTCCCTAGACAAGGGCCTTAGCTTGCTCAGTGCCCACAGACTACTGATGCTGCTTCCCTGGCTACTAAGGCTGGGAGGACTGGTGGGAGGGGAAAGAAAAGCAGGTGGTGAGGTGGGTAGGAGAGCCAGCTACCCAGGGGCAGGGAGGAGGAGGCAGAGTTCCAGGTTCCAGGGCTCACCCTCAGTGTTGTCCACCTCCTCCTTCTCCTCCAAGTCAATTCCAGAGGGCTCTTGTTGTCGAAGTTGCTGCCAAAAGATGAGATGAAAAGGAGAGAAGGTGGGTTTCCTGGGGAGGAGTCTGTTGACCCCAAACTGTGGGCCCAGACCAGTCTTAATGCACTAGAAGTAGAAAATCTTTCCAACTGCATTTCAAATCCACCATGTGCTCTGCTTAAGCTGATTTTAAAAAGTTTATAAGGTGTACAGTGTGACTAGTGGTACTTAGGGGTTTATGCATCTGTGGCACATATACACCATGGAATACTATGCAGCCATAAAAAAGCATGAGCTCATATCCTTTGCAGGGACATGGATGAAGCCGGAAACCATCATTCTGAGCAAACTGTCACAAGGACAGAAAACCAAACACCGCATGTTCTCACTCATGGGAGGGAACTGAACAATGAGAACACTTGGACACAGGAAGGGGAACATCACACACAGGGGCCTGTCGTGGGGTGGGGGAAGGGGGGAGGGATAGCATTAGGAGAAATACCCACTGTAAATGACCAGTTAATGGGTGCAGCAAACCAACATGGCACATGCATACCTATGTAACAAACTTGCACGTTGTGCCCATGTACCCTAGAACTTAAAGTATAATAAAAAAAATAACACCTTGCAACAAATATTTACATTTTCTACTTAAAAAATACAGCGCATTTTAATGTTGCTTTTAGTGGTATTAATAAATTGTTTTAATGTAGAAAAGTATAACAGTAAGAACATATACTATATTTTCTTTCACTCAGCACACCCCACCCTACTGGAAACGAGAATAAATCTTACTGGAAACTAGAAACTAGAAACCGGGTTTCAACTAAGTCGCCACCGCCACCTGGTGGCAGTCTGTGAAAATTGCAGGAGTAGAGACAAGAACAGGCAGCCTTTTGCAGCTCCCGCCTGACCAATTTGACGGTGGGAGAAGAGACTACCAGTTGTCCTCAATGATCTGTTCTCTTTTTTTAGAAGTTTTGCTGGGCACACAGTCACTTTGCTAAAGATTACATTTCTCAGCCTCCTTTGCAGATAAGTGTAGTTAAGGGACTAGATTCTGGTCAATGTGAGTGGAAGTGATATGCGCAACTTCTGGATTGGGCCCTGAAAAAGAAAAGCATATGCCTCCTCTCCTCTTTAATCTTTCCTGTGCACTTGAATTAGAACATGATGTTGAGTCACCTCCAACTCTACAGATGTGAGAAACAAGAGGTCAGGATCTTAGTCCTTGACACCACTGAGCTACCATACCAGCCTAACCCCCACTCTCTGAGATGTTATATGAGAAAGAAACTGCTGTCTTGCTTACGTCACTCTAACTTGCTACAGCAGCTTAATATGTGCTCTAATAAATATCACACCCAGCTTAGGTTGCAGAAAGGGCCTGAGAGAGAATGTGGATGGATCAGCTGCAGCCCCACTGGGGAAACAAACACAACTGCAGGCATGTGCCCTTCCTAGTCAGGTGGCCAGTCAGAGCCCTGAGCTAGGTAGACAGCAGGGAGAGGGCACAAACAAGAGAGCGGAGAAATGCACTTTCTGGAACTTGCAATCTGGCCAACAGATGGAACCCACATATGTGTAACAGGGGAAGAATCATTTATGTGCCGATGACCAAGATGTGTAAAATAAAACAGTATGAAGAAGAAGAGTCGTAAGGACTACTGATAAGCATTTGTTCCCTTATGGCCTCTGAGAACATGTTTCTCCTTTTTCACAAAGGTCACTTCTTCTTGGACACCTTCCCTGATTCCCCCAAGCCATGATTTGCCTTTGTTATCACACAGTCCTCTACGTCTCTGTTTACATGTCTATTTTGCCCAGTAAACCGGGGGCCCATCAGGGCAGGTATGGCATCTTTTGGCTCCCATAGCACCTAGTATGGAGCCTGGCTCATCGCATATACCCAAGAGGCATTTGTGGAATGAGTCAATGAGGACAAAAGGAAACCAAGCCAGGGAAGGCAGATGGGACCATCATCTTGGAAGGTGAGTTCTGAGTTAGGATTTCAAGGATGTGAGACAAGGCCATCCCAAGCTCACATGAATGGAGGTGGGACCCAGCTCCAGGGACTGTGGGAAAGAAGCTGGACAGGAGGGTCTGAGTGTGGAGGCGGTCGCCTCTCCTTACCCTGCCCGAGGTCTCACCTCCTTCATAGTGTCAATGGAGGCAAAGTACTTGGACCACCAGTCCAGCATGCTCTCATCTGGCTCCTCCTCCTCCGGCTCCTCCGCAGTGCCCTTCTTCTTCTTCTTCTTCTCCTTCTCCTCCTCAGCCTGTAGGTTGGCCAGGTCCAGAGTCCTACATGGGCCCCTCCTGCCTGGACAATCCCAAGGGCCTCCACCCATTCCGTCATCTGCTAGCAGGAAACCTTGGGCTCCGTAAGGCTCTGTGCAGCCACCTATGTCCAAGGGGCAGGGTCTTGTTTAATGGAGGAGGTGCCACGGGCCACAGAGGGTCATGACCTGCCCGTGTGATCCACTGGCCCAGGCAGGACTGGCACTGAGTCCTGCACTCACCCAGCTCTTTTCCACTGCATCTTGGGGGAGATGTGCTGGCCCAATCATACGGGGGCGGGGGCTGGCTCTGTCCCTGATGCTGGGCCCTTTGACCTGACACCGTTGCCAATACAGGACCCTCTCACCCCAGAGCCCCTGCATGGCCCCCACACTCACCACATCCACCTTGACAACAGCTTCAGAAGTCTGCAGAGGAACCAAGAAGACAGGGGCAGAATTAGTCACTGGGGCCTGGAGTGGCCGGCAGTGGCCCAGTACAGGGTGCGTGGAGGAGCCGAGATGGAAATTACTGTGTGCTGGCAGCCCTTGTGCCCTCAAGGCCAACTTTGCATTAATAATAGCACTCTGACTGGTGAGTCTGCAAAGGGTCTGAGTGAGGTTGTTTCTTTGGGTGGCCAAAGGAACAGGGGGGTGTGTTCCAGGCTGGCCCACGTTCTGCCCTTCCCTGTAGAGTCTGCAGCTTGTAGGCCACTTACACACCCAACCCCTAGATGGTAGGTCTCTCTCTGGGAGATGAAGGGTCTTAGTCTCAGAGCCAGGAGGAATAAGGAGCTTCCACCTGGAAATCCTCCGCTGACCCAGGCCAGGGAAGTGTCATTTGTGAATGGCTGGAATGGAAAACCCAGGGACCCTTTGGAAAGGACACTGATGATCTCATAAGTAATCATTGCCTATGGTGCCATTTGTTGGAGTAAAAATTACGGCAGGTGATTATAATAAACTGTGATGGCTCACTCTGTCTCTCATACACACATACCACATGCCAGTGCACATGCACGCACCCGCACGCACGCACCCACATGCACGCACGTGTACATGCACGTAGGCACACCGCAAGCACACATGCACACATATATGCACACACACCACGCTCATGCAGGCACACATGCACATTTACACACCACACACACATGCACACATGCACATATGCACATCACACACACGAATGCACACATATATGTACATACACCACACGCAACATATACATGCATATTTACATACCACACACACGCATGCACACGTGCACATATGCACACCACACACATATGTGCACATATATGCAAATATACCACACTCATGCATGCACACATGCACATTTACACCCATGCATGCACATATCCACATACTCCACATGCACATATGCACACACGCACATATGCATACCACATGCATGCATGCACACATGGATGCACATACACCACATGCATGCACACACACATGCTTTTACATACCACATACATGCACATATGTACACACACCACATGCATACATGTACACATGCACACCACACGCATGCATACATGCAATGCACACACCACATACATGCAGACATGTGCATGTGCACACCACACACATGCACACATACATGCACGTATGCACACCACACACATACATGCACATGTGCACACCATATGCATGCACACACTCGCATATGCACATACACCACACACATGCATGCACATATGCACATATACACACCACTCACTTATGCATGTGCATATGCACATACACCACACACATGCACACACATGCACATACGCACACATGCACACATGCACATATGCACACCACACACACACATGCACATACATCACATGCACACATGCACACACACGCACACATGCATACCACACACATGCATGCACGTGCATATGCACATACATGCACACATGCACATATGGACACCACAAACATGCACACACTCATGCACATTTACACACTACATGCACACATGCACGCAGGCACGTGCATTCCAGGATAGTGTTAGGTGGAGCTGTTTGGACACACAATCAAGGTCAGCCCCCAATAGTCACATGCCAAAGGAGGTTCTTAGTGTCCTTCTCTCTCAGGGCATAGTCTGGTTCACGTGTCACACGAAGTTGCACATTCCCAGCCAGCGGGGGACTGACCCCACCTGCCTTACCGCGTCCAGTTTCACCATGGTCTCCAGTTTCTTGATGGGTACCTCTGGCTCCATGTTCACTACGACCTCCCCTGTGGAGTGAGAGGAGGGGCCCCCATTGCACAGCACACGGCAGCGCTGGAGAAGCCTGACTGGACAGATGGACAGATGGACAGACAGGGAGAGGAAGGAGCAAGAGGTACAGTGAGATTGGCAGGGCAGGAAGGTGCAGAGAACTAAAGCTGATTCTGGAACTTTCTGAGGGAAAGGGGGACAGGGCAGTCAAGGGAGGAAAGATGGGCATGGGGAGGGAGGAAGAGAGCCCAAGAGAAGGGGGAGCTGTGGAGGCCGGCAGGAGGTAGGTGGCGGGGAGGCCTGGGTCTTCTCCATCAGCCAGCACAAGGGACCTTGTGCCCTCAGGCCCTCCCAGGCTGTCTCCAGCTCTGCCCTCTCTGGCTGTAGAGCTGGGGTCGCCCTGGGCAGCCTTCCTTGGCCACCAGGGTGGACCTTCTTCTGTGCCGTCCCTCAGACCCAAGGAGAAAACTCTGGCCACAGCTTGGACTGGACTGAGACCTGGAGCCCTTCCCTGGGTGGCACGGAGCCAGGCCTGGTGGCAGGGTGGGTGTGGCCATACCCGTGGTGTTCCAGCTGGGGGCCGAGCGGTCTGGGGGCCGGTAGATGAAGCGTCTCAGGGAGCTGACGGCATGGGAGCCCACCAGTGTGTAGCGACCGAAGGCCCGGCAGTCCACCACGCGGATGTTCAAGGGCGGGTGCAGCAGCTCGTTCTCTGGGAGGTCCTGGGGTGTTGGCGACAGGAGCCTGAGCCTCCGAGAAGGGGCAGAGGAAGCCGGCTGGCTGAGTGGAGCCACACTGGCCACAGGACGTCCTCCGCCGGGGCCTGCACTCACCACTTCAAACCACTTGACGAGGGTGTTGAAGTTGGGGTTCTTCTTATAATTGTGGATCAGGGATGACTGCACCCCCTTCCCTGCACACTCGATGTCCACCCGTGGCCGGTCCACCTGGGCTAGGTTCACCCGCTTTAGGTCCCGTAGGCCCCAGAACAGCACCTGGGAGAGGTTGGGGGGCGTGCAAAGAAGACAGCCCCTTAGTCAAGAGAGCTGCCGTAGGGGCGCCGGACCATCCGAGAAGGAACTGGGCAGTAGCATGGGCAGAAGTTCACCCCAGATTTCAAAGGGCTGGAGCAGGGCCAGGAGAGCAGAGGAGGGGCAGGCGTCCTCCAGGGATGAGAGTGGGGCTGCCCGGAGAAGGGGTGCAGAGTCAGGAGTGCAGACAGGAGGGCTGGGCATGGTCCTGGGACATGGGAGTGTGACTTGGTGCAGACGGGGTCAGGCCCTGGGCTGGGGCAGGAGCCTGGGTCTGCTGCTGGCTGCTGGCTCCTGGTGATGGTGATGGGAGGGGGACAACAAACCACTTCCCCTCCTGGGCCCTCAGTTTCCTCATCTGAAAGGGAAGGGCCACACAGGGCCCTCGCACCTCCACTCGGTACTTGCTGAGCACAGGCCGGATGCCCACAGGCACAGGCATGATGGGACCTCGGTCCGCATCCACCGGACCGTTGATCGGGGGCAGGTCAGCCTTCCCTGCTGGCCCAATCTGGGGAATGGGGGTCATAGGTCACACACTGGGGAGCCCAGGGACAGGGTCTCTCTCCCCATGCGTTGTTTGCCATGAGATCTGGGGAGACAGGGAAAACCCCCTAAGAACCACTCCCCCAGCTTTGGTCAGGACGGGAAGGAGAGAGGCCCCCAGGCCCCAGGTCCCAGCTCCAGGCCCCAACCCCCAGGCCCTAACCCCCAAGTCCCAGGCCCCAGCCCTCAGCCCCAGCCCCCAGCCCTAGGCCCCTCCTCCCAGCCTCCAGCTCCCAGGCCTCAGCCCCTCTTCCCTGCGTCCCACCTGCAGCAGCTCGAAGGCTGCCAGCAGGTCTCCAGCTGTAGCATTGCCACGGTAGATCTGGTAGTACTCAAGCTGGGGTGGGAAGCGGGGTGGGCAGTACGCCTCGTCTGCCATCTTCACCAGAGGCTTGGCGAAAGTCCGGCCCATGAAGTCAGCTTTGCCCTGACACAACAAACAACCCAGATGCCTCTTGGTGCTTGCTGTCCACACCTGTGATCTCGTTTAGTCCTTACCACAGCCACATGAGTTGTTATAAGGGACAGGTGTGATCACCCCATTTTACAGATGGGGAAACCAAGTCTCAGGGCCCACCAAAGACTTGTGCAAGGCCAAGCAGTCAGTGAATAGCAGATGTCCGGCTCAGGACTAGACATGAGGTCCTCCTACCTCTAGTCCAGGGCTACCTGGGCACCTCAGCAGCTGAGGTGGTGTGTGAGAAGGTGGCTCACTAACTCTCGGGAGTCACCCCAATCCCTTACTTCCTACTCCAGAATCTCCACGGAGGACGGCAAGGCTGTTACTGGTTGTGGTAAGTGTGGGCGGGGTTCGGGAAGCCACGGGGTGGGGAGGCTAGTGACAGCAGGACTTGCCGGCACATCTCCAGGGCTCAGACCATAGGTGACAGGAGGTGAGGATGTCCTGGCCTGGGAAGGGTTCAGGCTGCTGCAAGCAGGCAGGAGGTACCTGGAGGGACTGGGTGTCAGCCCCCACTCCCAGCTTCCCAGTCAGCACCTGGCCAAGGAGCTCTGCGGGTGGGTGGCAGAGGTGGCCGGCACAGCCTCAGTGCAGGTGGAGTGCAGGGAACAAGGGCCAGGTGTGGTGCTGCTGGGGTCCCTGGCACCAGAGCCCACCCATACCATGGAATCCTGGTCGTAGATTTCAATGACAATGATGGGGGGATCGTCCCTCAGCTCATGAGCTTCACCATAGAGCTCCAGATTGTCGAACACCAGCATCTGGTCCCAGGTGGGACACAGGGTCTCATTCAACACCTGCAGCATGGGGTGGGGAGACAGGTGACAAGTGACAGAGGGTGGGCAGATGCAAGAATAGGAGCCGCCCCTACTCACTCAACTTCCACAGAACCTGGGGGCAGGAGTGACAGGTTTCTTGATTCTTCCAGAAATCTTAAAATCAAGGCCAATATAAGGTTTGCCCCAAACCCCTGCCAATGTCCTCCTTGTTGTCCCTGTCTTGTGAATACAACCACAACTAAAGCCCATAGCCTTTCCAGTGTGACCCGGGTCTACAGTTATCTGCAGGGCTTCCCCTGAGAAACTGGGGCACTGGCTGACCTGTGGCTCCAGGCCCCACAGACTTCAGGCCCCAGGCCCCACAGGCTCACAGCTCCAGGACGCACAGGCTCACAGCTCCAGGCCCCACAGGCTCCAGGCCCCACAGGCTCCAGGCCCCAGGCCC
>NW_012111919.1:979720-1067383 GCF_000951035.1 Colobus angolensis palliatus | reverse complement strand
GGCTCACAGGCCCCACAGGCTCTAGGCCCCACAGGCTCCAGGCCTCAGGCCCCACAGGGCTCCAGGCCCCAGGCCCCACAGGCTCATAGGCCCCATAGGCTCACAGCTCCAGGCCCCACAAGCTCCAGGCCCCACAGGCTCCAGACCCCAGGCCCCACAGGCTCATAGGCCCCACAGGCTCCAGGACCCACAGGCTCACAGGCCCCACAGGCTCCAGGCCCCAGGCCCCACAGGCTCACAGGCCCCACAGGCTCCAGGCCCCACAGGCTCACAGGCTCCACAGGTCCCAGGCCTCACAGGCTCACAGGCTTCCCGGTACTCTCAAAGCCAGAGCCACTCCCTCCCCGCAGGCCCTCACCTCTGTGCACTGACTCTGATTGATGAAGAAGACGCGGGCGAAGGGGTCTGAGAGTCCACTGCTGTCGGCGGCAAAGAGGCTGCGGGCCTGGTACATGTGGGCTCGGAGCTGGAACGTTTGCTTCTCTGTGGGGAAGGGCAGCCTGAGGTTCTGGGATGGGCAGCCCCTCCGGTCCCTCCCAGGTGAGGCTTCGAGTGAGGGGTCCTTACTCACTGGTGTAGACCAGGCTGACGGGCGGGAAGGCATGCAGGCCCAGGCCCTGGGCCGCCTTGACCTCCTCGAAGCCACAGGGCAGGCCGCACAGGAAGTCCTTGCGCTGTTTGCTGAGGCCCAGCCACAGGTACAGCTCCACCTTGGCCTGCACTGTCCAGCCTGCCGAGCCGAAGCCTCGCTTCCCTGGCAACTGGGGGCGGGCATGGGGTCACCAGGAGCCTGACGGCTGCCAGGGCCCACGGGGTGGGGAAGGGGCAGGGGCTGGTGGAGGCCCTGGTCAGAGCTGCCTTTCCCCTTCACAGCATCCTGCTGGGCTGGGGTCCGGTGGAGACAGGGAGATGGGCAGGGGGCTGTCCTACCCCTTCCGCACCCCTTCCCCCACCTCCTTCTCATTCTCAGCTCTTCTCTGAGAACCTACAGCTTGAAGGCCTCACTCTGTCACTCAGGCCCTCCGGCCCCAGGTGGAGCTGCTGCTCCCTTGAAAGGATTCAGGCCCCCATCCATCCCGCCCCCTCTAGCACCTTGAGGAAGAGCGTCTTGACCTTGGCGCAGTCCTTGCCGGTCTCCTCCTCCACGATGGAGAAGAGCAGGTCCTTGGAGGGCACACGGGCATAGGCAATACGCTTGTTGTTGCTCATCATCCAGATGAAGATGTCGGGAATGCTGTGCTGGGGCTGGCGGGGTGGGGAGTGGCCAGGGGCAACGGGTAAGAGGGTCCAGCCTCCTGACTGAGTCCCCTGAGCCTGAAGGACCTCAGAGAGCCAACCCTGGATAAGGCAAAGCCCCCTCGCCTTGGGCCGCACCTCGTCTGCCAGGAAGCGCAGCTTCTGCAGGAAGTTCTGGCACAGCCTCAGCTTGTCCCGCACCGTGTGCCGCTTCACCTGGGCCCGCAGGGTCCTGGCCTGCTGCCCCATGCTTTCCTGTGTGGGAGGGGGTGTCAGCGGAGCCCAGCTACTGGGGGACAGCTCGGGCCATGACAGAGGCAGCTGTGACACCTTCTCACAGACAGGCCCTCCCTCCAGTCCCTGCGGTCCAGCCATGTCCTCACCAGCTCCCTCATGCAGGACTTGAGGCGCTCCCGGTCAAGCCTGGTGCGGGATGAGTGGCCCTGATCCTTGTCAGCGAGGGAGAGGAAGCGGCTGGGGATAGGGGGAGCCGGGATTTAGCGAGCCTGACAAGCAGGGGCTCTGTAGATTCTTCCTCATCTACCCAGTCCTGGCGGGGTCCCCTTTGTCCAGTTCTGCTTTGTCCTGCCCCAACCTGCCGCCCCCAGCTTCTCACCAGCAGCCGCAGCTCAGCTCCTCTAGAACGCCCCGCAGGCGACGCTCAGGGTAGAACTTCTCCGTTTTGATCATCTCCTGTACGTCGTTCAGGCCTTCTTCCTGTGAACCAGGAGTGCCAGTGATGCTGGGCCACAGCCCCGCCTCCCCAGCCTCCCCAGACTTCCTAAACGTCTCCTCCCCATTGATCAGGGGAGTGAGGGACCTCATGATCTGGGAGCTCTTGCTAGGGCCGTCCTGAGTAGCAGTCATTATGAGGAAGTCATCAATTTCCCAGGTTCTGTTCTCAGAACCTGGAGATGTTGGTGTTCGTGGGTTCTTCAGTTCCTGAAGGAAGAAGCCACCTCTGGACTGTGAGTCTGTGGTTCTGGTGGGCTCACAGGGCCTGGGCAGAACTCAGGCCTAGGCAGGGGGCTCATGGCTGGCCAGAGACAGAGGGAAACCCAGGATCCTGACGTCACTCCAAAATGCTGGGGCCTGTGGCAGGGCATGGGAACAGATGCCTAGGGGAAGAGGGAGTGGCTCTGGCTCTGAGAGTACTGGGAGGGCTGGGAGACCCAGATCCCACAGGAGACACAGGTCAGCTAGTACCCCAGCTCCTTAGCGGGAAGCCTTGCAGACAACTACAGGCCCAGGTCACACTGCAAAGGCTGTTGGCTTTAATTGTGGTTATAGTCACAAGACAGGGGTGACAAGGAGGACACTGGCAGGGGGCTGGGAGCAAACCTCATATTAGCCTTGACTTTTTTGGAAGTTTTAATTCATTTTTATAAAATATGAGCTGGCTGAGCTTCAGGGAACTTCAACAGGGAACAGCAACAGCTCAGGGAAGGGTGGGATTATCTGCTGGTCCCTGCTCCCCCAGGTTGGGGAGAAGGAGGTCTCAGGCCAACAGCTGCGCTCCTCACCCAGTCAGTGCCCATGGGTCAGGCAGGGAGAGGGGTGGGCGGAGGAGGAGGGGGCAGCTCATGAGCTTCAGACACTGCTCGCTTCTCCCTTCTCCCCATTTCCCTTCCCTAGCCCTGCTTTTTTATTTTATTTTATTTTATTTTTTTGAGATGAAGTTTTGCTTGGTCACCCAGGCTGGAGTGCAGTGGCACGATCTCGGCTCACTGCAACCTCCGCCTCATGGGTTCAAGCAATTCTCCTGCTTCAGCCTCCTGAATAGCTGAGATTACAGGCGCTTGCCACCAAGCCCTGCTAAGTTTTTACATTTTTAATAGAGATGGGGTTTCACTATGTTGGCCAGGCTGGTCTTGAATGCCTGACTTCAGGTGATCCACCCACCTTGGCCTCCCAAAGTGTTGGGATTACAGGCGTGAGCCACCACAACTGTCTCCCTAGCCTTGCTTTTGAGATTTCTGGAAAAATCAGGGAACCCAACACTCCTGCCCCGGGGTTCGCTGGAGGCTGCAGTGATTAGAGGTGGCTCCTGCTCTTGTCTGTGCCCTGGGACCTGGGGCTGAGGATGGGAACAGAGGTCCTGCTGGGGCCATTCCTGCAGCCTGGGCAGACCAGCTTTGTGTGTTGCAGGCAAGGCCCTCTGACAGCACCCTCTCCCCTAGGACCCCACCCCTGCTGGCCCCTGGCCTGGCCCTGACCAGCTTGTCAGCGATGTGGTCCATGATGCTGGCATTGTAGAGGCGGCGGCGCTGGTCCGGCCACCAGCTCTTGATGTAGATGCAGGGCTTTCGCTCCAGGTAGGGCAGATGGAAGTAGTTCCTGGGGTGGGCAGAGGTGGGAGGTGAGGTCTTGGGGGCCCAGGGAGGTGGGAGGGCCAGGCCACAGGAGGATGGGAAGTTGGACCCACCTGTCAGTGACCAGGGGCCGCATTGGTGGGGTGGAGGAGACTGAGGCCAGGTCCCCACTATCACTGGCCTCGTCGTCACTCGAGTTCTGAATCAGGTCTACTTCTTCCTCATCCCCGGGCTCCTTCCGGGACCGAGGCCGCTGGGGCCGGGACAGGCCATCAACTTCGTTCCCATAGTTGCCTGGAGGCAGAACAGGCCCAGAAGGCCTAGAGTGTGTTCCCCCCCAGGCCCCTCCCACAGTCCAATCCGGTGCTGCCTTGGATTTGGGAAAACGAAGAGGGAGAGTCAGGGAATGGGGCTCAGATGTGACACAGCATTAGCCCGAGAGAGGTGCCCGTGTTCCCACTCTGCTGAGAGTCGGGGAGTCCTGCTGATACCTGAGTGCGAGGAGGCCCAGCCCTGGCCCAGGCCGAAGCCTGAGTTCCCATTCTCTCCTCTGCAGCCCAGGGAAGGGCCTCTCCTTGCCCTCTGCCCCAGGTCCCAAACACAGCCTCACCCTGTAGGTGGAGCTGAGGGTCGGCCCCTTTATGGGGCGTGGTCCACCACATGCACACATAAAGGTGTTTCTTGGGTGCTTGAGGCCTCTCAGGGGAAAGGGGTCAATGTCCCCTACAGGAGTGAGGACAGGGCTGAGGTGCAGAGCCTCACACTTACCACCTGCAGCCTAGGCCTGAAGCCCCCCGTGGGCCCACCACTCACCTACGCCTGAAGCCCCCCGTGGGCCCACCACTCACCTACGCCTGAAGCCCCCCGTGGGCCCAGCACTCACCTACGCCTGAAGCCCCCCGTGGGCCCAGCACTCACCTATGCCTGAAGCCCCCCGTGGGCCCAGCGCTCACCTATGCCTGAAGCCCTCTGTGGGCCCAGCACTCACCTATGGTGACCTCAAAGGTGATGGGCTTGTCTCCATTTCTCCGGTCAATCATTGAGGCCTCCAGGAAGGCTCCAAAGAGAAAGAATTCTTCCATTTTCCCTGCACAGCTCTGTGGGGAGGCAGTTCAAACCATTCTTGAGCGTGAGTAGGGGTGGCAGGTCGGGGGCCAGGCCTCCTTCCATCTCACAGACAGGCCCTGGGGGTAGATGGTGGGGGCATCCCACCCAGCCTTGGGGTCAGGCAGCCCACACCCCGATGCCCTCCAGCCTGGATATCCATGGAAGCAGGGCTGGTTCCAGACACCGCCGGGACAGCCGTGGCTGGGAAGAGGGGTAGAAAGGAGGCACCATCGTGAGACCTGGCGGCCGTTGTGAGATAGAGCACAGGCAGGCAGTGAATGAGGGCAGAGTCCTGTTGGGGGGCTGAGTGGGAGCCTCTGCTTCCTGGCGAGGAGCCTTATCCTAAGGTCTGACTCCTCCAGTAGACAGGGCAGCAACAGGCCAAAGTCTGGGACCCAGGTGTTTTGAGGGGAAGGAGGCTGAACTGGAGGCCCTGGGGGACGGCACAGTTTCCGGGGTCTCACCTCTGAGATGGGCGTGGCCTGCTCCACCTGCACCTCTGTGGAGCTGGTGAGCTCAGGGTTGGAGGTGTCCAGGATCTCCACGGCCAGGCCCAGCAGGAGCCGGGCCCGGAAGGACACACCCTCCCCCAGGCCCTCGTTCAGGTCCTGGTGCTCGTCCAGCAGCGTGTAGTTACGTGTGGAGCCGTACATGTTCACCCAGGCTGGACCCAGTGTGGGCAGGAAGCCTGTGGAAATGGGGAGAAAAACGAGGGAGCCGTATCACATCCAGGGTTCCCTGGGGAAGAGGGGCCTCTTTTGGGGGTCCCTGGCCTCCAGCTCCTGCGTGCCGAGCTGAGAACTTCATGTGTGTTATTCAGATGTGGGGCAGCCGTCTTATACTGTGCTGGGGTGGAGTATTCTCTTGGGTCTATTTCTTCCCTGCGGGGGCCTGAGCTGGAAGTGGTGGGGACGCAGAGTCTAGCTTTCTGCTTCCTGGTACTTGGAGTAGGAATTGCCAACAGTCTATTTGTAGGACAGAGCTAGTCCTTCCAAGTCCCCAGCATGACCTTCGGTTCTGTGCCATTTTTGCAGCTGTGTCCCACCATGGTCACCCTGCTGGTGCAGACCCCTCCCCTCCTCGCTGAAGGCCCTTCCTGTCCATCTGTGCCTGTGAAATGCTGCTTCCTCACGAAGCCTTCACAATTCCTAGGCACAAGTCCCTTCTCTTATGGCTAAGATCTGTCAGGACTCTGACAGGGGTCGCAAGATCCGGTTTTTTTGGTTCATTTGCTTTTTTAAAAAACACACTTACAGCATTTTAAAAATTTAGATATACTTCACAGGACATAAAATTCACCATTTTAAAGTGTACATTTCAGTGGTTTTTAGTATATTCACTATGTTAAAAACCATCATCTAATTCCAGAACAGTTCCACCCCCTCAAAAGAAACTCTGCACCTATTTAGCAGTTGGTCCCAATCCCCTCCCATTAGCACCTGGAAACCGGCAATCTACTTTCTGTCTCTATGGATTTGCCGGATGTTTCACATACATGGATCAGACAACATGTGGCCTTTTGTGTCTTCTGCCTTATGGTTTGACCATTTGGTAGCACATCTATCTCCTTAATACACAGTGAGCACTTTGATCCAGGAATAGATTCTTATCTCACTCTATGTCCTCGGAACCCACCACAGGGCGGGGATCCTAGGAGGTGGCCAATCCCTGCAAGTCTGCAGATAGGCACTACCATTAAGTATTACATATATACACACTGTAATTATCTACAAATGCAGTATATACACTGCAATGATATGCATATTCATACTATAATTATTATATCATATAATCATTATTATTTTCACTTTAAAAATGGGAAAACAGGTCACACAACTACTAACTGTCAAATCCAGTCAGCTGGGTTCAGGCCAGCTCTGAGCCGACCTGAGCCACAAATCCACACCCTCCCCTTGAGGCAGGGGCTGCTCTGCTCGGAAGCACCTGTGAGGCTGAGGTCCGGAGTTGATGGGGGTGGTGTGAAGAGAGGGGGTCTCACCTGCTCCTTCCCTTCAGGCCACTCCCTGCCCCCCAGCACACCCAGTCTCCTGCCGCTGACCTTTGTCTCCATCATTAGAAATCTTGCGCAGGTCAATGAAGTGGGTGCCGATGGCCACGTCGTTGACCTTGTCCGAGTCTCGGATCTGCACCTTCATGCGTTTGCAGAGTGGGGGAAAGAGGTCTGTAAAGACCACCTGCTCATTCCACAGGGGCTCATAGCTGCTCTTCTGCACGGAAGTCTTGCCCTGGTGGAAGGGGGAGCATGGGTGAGGGTATGGCATGTGTGTGTGAGTGGATGCATGTGTGCGTGTGTGAGTGGGTGTGTGTGTCTGTGTGAGTGGGTGCATGTGTGTGTGTATTACTGGGCGCATGTGTGCATGGATGAGTGGGTGTATGTGTGCATGTGTGAGTGGGTGTGCGTGTGTGAGTGGGTGCATGTGTGCGTGCATGCCTGTGAGTGGACTTGTCTTCACTCTTCCCACACCCCCAACCTCTCCTCCCTCTCATGCCCCCTGCGCAGCTCTCAGTCTAAGGACTCCAGGAGGCAGGGAGGATCCTCTAAGCCCATCCCTGGCCGACATGATTTCCAGCCTTTTCTTACCCGCCCAGCTGCCCCAGGCCCCATGCCCATCAGCCTGCACTTGTGATGCCTGTCACCCAGCCCCTGCCTCCTGTACCTCATACCCCAGTACCTTCTGGCCCGCAAAGAAGACTTGCACGTAGGGGTCCACAAGGTCCTTATTTTCACCGATGAAAGCCTTCTTTACATTGGCCATGAGGCTTGTGTTCATACGGGGCAGACCCTCTGCTCGGTAAATTTTCACATAGAACCGGGCCCACTGGCGTTCGGGGGGCACCCCCTCGGGGAGCAGCAAGTTCCTGCCAGCACATACAGCCAGGGCCATCGTGGCCAGGTCCAGGTCCCCAGCCCCCGTCCTGGCATCTACACACCCCTGGGTCCTGGCACAGTCTCTAAGGGACGGCTAGGGGAGCTAGGCTAGGATGAGACACTTGTGTTCATGGAACTTGCCCCTTGTGGAATTCTGGGCAAATCTCCCGTCTCACTGAGCTGCCATTTCCTCACTGTTGAGGTGGCTGTAGTAATACCCACCTCCCAAGAATATGGTCGGCTCAAGCACGCTAACACATGAGTGCTTTGTAGATTGTGCATTGGGATACGGTCTTAGTATTATCGTCAGTGTTTTATAGTACTGTGCCATATCTTTTGTTTCGTAAACGAAAACTTCATAGTAGCCACTCTCTCTCCTCCAGCTCACGAAAACAGGATTCATTGATCCCAGCACTTTCATCCACTGACTCCAGACAAGGTCACAGAATATTTCTCAACAGCTGCTATCAGCTGCCTGGAATTGCCACACCAGAAGAAACTGTGGCTCTCCCAGCACTATCCTGCTGCTGTACTCAGGACCCAGCAGCTGCTGGCTCTGGTCTGCCAGCATCGACTCTTCCCACCCCGTTTCTCACTGGCAGAAAGGATGTCAAAGGACTGTTATTCTCAGTCATCCTCCATCACCCGCTGCCCCTGCCCTGCCTCGGAAGAGTGGGGCTGTTTGGGAGAGTGGGTGAGAGCAGGGTGAGGGAGACGGGTGGCAGGTACTCTGAGCAAACCCTCATCGGGAACTCCCTGGGAGAAGGAAGGGCTGGCTCAGACTCCAGGGGCTGGGGTAGCTGGGCCTCACCCTTCAATGTCATCTTCGTCGGTCTCATTGGCCTTGTGGGGCGTCTTGATGTTGTCCCCTTTGCCCACCACGGCGACATCACACTTCACGTAGCCCTTCAGTCCCGAGGAGATGTCATCGGGGTCCGACAGGATGGCCCACTTGTGATGGAACTGGTGCTCTGCAGTGGTGGGGTGGGGAGCACTGCACCAGACCCCCCAACCCACCGTGTCTCCCAGTGCTCAGGGGAGGCCAAGGGGTGGCAGAGCCAAATGTTCTCTTGGCCCTTAGAGTCCCGAGACCTGGGACCATGGCTCTGCCTGTCCCTAGTCCAGGGGGTGATAGAGTCTGAGGTCCTCTGGAGCTGGGGCAGTGGGTGGATGGCCCACCCATGGACATAAGTCCCATGAGCAGTGTGACTTGGAAGTGCGACAGCCTCCTCCTAATTGGGTTCTTTCTGCCTATGGCCTCTTCTATGGCCCCACCCCAGTCAGCCAGCCTTCACGTAGCTGTGAAGGACACAGCTGCCCACAGGGCCTTCCCAGGTGGGGAGGCTCACGCTCCTGCTCCCCATCTTCAGCTCCTTCTGGGGCTTCCTAGTGCCTTAGGGTAAAGACAAAAGGCACGGCCGGTGGGCTCCTGATTTAGTGCTCCCTGACTCACTCCACTGAGCCCACCCAGCCTTGTGTTCCTCCTTGCTGAACATGTGTTGCGGATTTGCCGTTTTATACCTCCATGCCTTTACATCTGCTGCTCTTTGAGCTTGGAACGCCCTCATTCCTGCTCTCTCCACCTCCATCTCTCTCTCTCCCTGTTCAATTTGTAAACTTCTACTCATTTTGCTCAAGTTTCTCCTCCGTGCAGCCCTCCCTGACTTCCTCAGAAGAGTTGATCCTGGGCTCTTTGGTGTTTGTTCTCTGTGCTCTCTATGCACATTTCCCATCTCACTGTGCACTGTGCTCATCTGGGTATTGTTTGTCTCTGATTTGAGACTGAGAGTCTCCTAAAGACAGGGACTGGCAGTCTCATCCCAGTGTCCTATGGCCTACGACTGTGTAGAGGGAAGGACAGATGTCAGGGAAGGAGGCACTTTGGGAAGGATTTGCTCCTTCAGGTTTACTTTAAGCCCAGTGGGCAAGCAGAGGGAAGCGCATCACTGTGCCTTAGGAATCTGCTTCCCAGGATGTTCTGTGGGCACCGAACTCTCTGGGACTCAGCACCTCCCTCCTTCACTCCCTTCCTCACTCCCTCCTCTTCCACCTTCTACTGTAGCCCAGGCCTGCGTCCTGCAAGCCTGTGGCCCTGGTGGGCTCCCAGAGATGTTACGGGCTGTGTGCAGAGGTTGGCCTTTCTGAGAATAGCCAGGCCACCAGTGTCTCAGAAAAGATAATGCCACAGTAGAGTCTGAAGAGAGGGACAAGCAAGGCGAGAGGGCAGGAAAGCACACAGATGAGGAGTCACTGGAGAGCCTCAGCCAGGCCGGCAGGCCTCTGGGAAGGGGCCATGTCCCAGGTATCCCAGGAACTTCAGGTCTTGCCAGAGCAGATGTGTGTCGGATGAGGAGATAGACAGATCGCTCAATAAATGGGTGCAGAAATGGGCAGAGGGATGGATGGTGAGCTGCCTGGCCAGCTGAGAGATAGATGGACAGATGGTGGATGGATTATTGGATAGAAGGAGCCATTAATATCTGGACAGGTGGGTGGGTAGATATATGGATGGGTGTGTGGATGGATGGATATATGGGTGGGTGCATCTATGGATGGGTGGGTAGGTGGATGGATCTGTGGATGGCTGGGTGGGTAGATATATGAATGGGTAGGTGGGTGGATGGATGGATATATGGGTGAGTGGGTGGATCTGTGGACAGGTGGGTGGGTGGATGGATTTGTGGATGGGTGGGTGGGTGGACCAATGGATATATGGGTGGGTGGGTGGATGGATGGATACATGGATGGGTGGGTGGATCTGTGGACAGATGGGTGGATGGATTTGTAGATGGGTGGGTGAGTGGACGGATGGATATGGGGTAGATGTATAGAGGTGTGCATGGCTAGATGAATTGGGGACATTTAGAAAGGAAAGAGAATAAGATTCAGGAAGAATGTAAAATCTGCCTTCAAATTTAAAGGCTATTTTTCTTTTTGTCCTGAAAGAGAGACCTGTGAAAGTGGGTGAAGGTTACAGAGCAACAGATTTTGAGATGACCCAAAGAAAGTGAAGATATCTAAAATAAGAGGTAGTGAGTGCCCCATTTCTGGGAGGACTAAGTAAGGTTAGATGACCAATTAGAGATGGTGCTGTGGGGGTCCCTACATCAGGTTAACACTTGACTGATGACTTCTGAGGCCCTTCTAGTCCTAATACTGTGTGATCTCAGGCTAGAGATACAAGGACCACATGGGACCCTGAGCTATATGCTTACCAGCCAGAAACATCATTTCACCTCCCTTCAGCCTGGGGCTGACACCTGCCAGTCAAGGCTAGCCCAGCTGGGGAAGTTGCTACATCCCAGACCTCCTCTTTGATCTATGAGGATGAGTGTATAGCCCCGACTTCCTCTGTGATCTATGAGGATGAGTGTATGGCCCATCCTCACTCCCAACAGAGAGTAGCAAAGAGTAAACAGTTTCCTGCTGTTGCATCTGGTGGTACAAATGACAAATGTGGTCCTGCCAGGGTGAGAAGAGTGTCTCTCGGGAAACCCCTTCCAGTTCCAAGAGAGATTGACACCACCCAAAGCTTCCCAGCAGCACCCAGGAGTGTCTCTGGGTGCATGCTGTCCAACAGTGCCCTGGCTGGAACCGAGGACTCATCAAGAAGCCCCGGCCAAACTGGAGACATCAGAGTAAAGACACTGGGTCTCAACTCTAGGACCCATGTGACTTCAGGCTCTTCTGTCCCTGGGAGGGCACCAGGCTCAGGGCTGGATTCAGCAGGAGCAGCGAATCTCAAGCTGGGTTACCTGACTGGAGACCTGGGCTTTGGTCTCACCCAGACCTGGGCCCACATCCTGTTTCTGTTCCTTATTCACAGTGTGGCCCTGGACCAACTCAGGCCTGCTGAGCCTCAGTTTCCTTATGGTGAAATGGGAATGACGCCTACATGGGGTTGTGAGAGTGAGGCCTGCTGGGACAGTGAGCTTAGCCCAATGTCTGACACTTACTGATGCCCTGGTGGTTTCCTCACCAGGACTTTACTACCCAGAAGCCCAGAGGTCCATATTAGACTAACCTCTGCCTTTTTCTCCACTCCCTGACTTTCTCTTGGCTCTTGGCCTCAGGCCCGCCAATGGTACCGGGGCCACTGCTCAGCCCTGGGAGGAACTCATCCTCAGGGATGCCAGTCATTCCACGCAAGTGGTCCACAGCTATGCATGCTTCCAGGGAAGCATGGCAGGAGGCCGGCTCTTCCCTGCTCCCCACAGCACTGGCGGTCAGCAGGGCTGCCCTCCGCTGAGGGCCATGGCATGTGTGGGGTGGTTTCAAAGGTACTGGTCTGGGAGCTGGAGACAGGGGTGCTACTCCTAGATGGTGGGCAAACCCCTTCAACACCCTAGGCTTCAGTTTATCTTCACAGAGAGGCTGGACTAGATGTTCTTCAGGTCTTGGGCAGCTTGAGTGTTCTATGATCTTGTGATTTTTGTACGTACAATCTTGGTTTTGGACTCAGACTCCCTGGTCTGAGTCACAGTTGTAATGTGTGCCAGCGGACATCTCTTAGGTTGAACCACAAGTGATCACCAATTTGTTCAACTTACTAGTTTAGTGGTATCTCCAAGCCCCTTCATTTCTCTTAGCCTCATTTATCTCATCTACAAAATGGGAAAAAACGCTGCTGCCTACATTACTGTTTTGTGAGGGTCAAATGTGACAATTGGGTGAAATTATGTTGTCATTGTCAAAGGGCCTAATGGGGTCATTACGGCACTCTGAGCAGTGCATTCACTTCAGGGACACGGGATGGTCCCTAACCTGCCCACGGGGTGAGCTGTCATCTGGCAGGCTGAGGCACTTCCTCTGCCTGGCCCACCTCACAAGCCCTCTGGGCCACCCCTTGGGGTTCCCTTGCCAACCCCTTTGGTGTTGGCCTACAGGACGCCATGGAGCCCACATGGCTGCCCAAGAGCCTGGGGCTCTTGTAAGAAATGTTTTCAGAGACCAGAGTCCCTCAGAGGCCAGCACACTACATCTGGACTGAGAGCAGAGACCAGCGTCCCTCAGAGGCCAGCACACTACATCTGGACTGAGAGCGTCACCACGTTCAGATTGGATAGTGTGGTTCAGCGAGGCTCTGGGGACACGCAGCCTGGCTTCACCCCCGACCAGCTGTGCAGCTGGGGCAAGCCCTGGCTCTGAGCCTCAACTGTAATAGGGGATGGCAGGGTCCTGTGAGGGGTGGAAGGGAGTTCCTTTCTGCTCAGTGGGTGCCAGCCCAGGAAGCAGGAGTCTAGGTGCAGCCCCTCTGCAGGCTGTGACGGGTTTCCCTCACTGCATCCTCTACCATTACTCGTCAGCCTGCCTATGGCCAGTGATGCGCCAGCCTGCCATGCACTCCTGAGCGTGCGATGGAGCTCCTTCCAGGCTCTGGGCGGAGTTACTGACCTAATTATGAATGAGAACCCACCAGACTGAGTGCGCAGTTGCTCACTGCATTTGTGTACAGACTGTGCGCGCCACTTCTCCGCAGGCCAGATGGCTGTGTGTACTAACAGTCGTCAGACTGTGGTCCTTGCCAAGCTTTTCCCAGGAACCGCCACAGCGGGAAGGGCCCTGTGCACTATGCTCCCTGAGCCGTGTACACCTCGACTGACTGGCCATGCACAGGTACTCACCTGGCTGCGAGTACACGGTTCCCACGTCCATTTTGAAGGAGCCCACCAGGGTACCACTGCGTAGCAGGTTCTTGGAGTGAATCACCTTTCAGGCAGAACCACAGCCCACCCGTCAGGCCTGGCGAGGGTGAGGCCTTCCATGGGGCAGTGGTGGGACCTGAGCTTTATGATGAAGCGGGTGGGGGGGCGTTTGGCAGAGTGGGGTGGCTTGCTGAGGCTCAGCGTCAGCTCCTCCTGCCCACGCCAGTTTCTCACTGGCCACCGTGTACGGGCGAATACACTATTCAGAGGCACCGGATGAAAGGGGTGGGTGGGGGCCAGAATCCAGCCTGTGCCCCACTTGCTCAGCCATGTGTCCAGGCACGGCACTGCCTCTTTATGACAGGTATAGACAGAGGGGGCTCCTCTCAAGCGTGCACAAAGGTGCAGTTTGAGGGAGTGGTCCTGCGTGCCAGGGGCTGCTCCCCACTCACCGAAATCTTGATGATCTTGTCGAACATGACATCAGGAGAGACATGGAAGTCGAAGACAAAGTACTGGAGAGGGGAAGGATCCGGGCCTGCTGTCACTGTGGGCAGCAGCAACAGCCCAGGCAGTGCTGGGCCCCTCCCTCCTCGCAGTGCCTGTCTGCACCCCAGCCATTTGCCCTGAGCCCCAAAGTTCAGAGGAGCAGCAGAGGCAACTCATCTGATCCTGACTGATCCTGGTGGTGGGTGGTAGGAAGCAGAGCCCCATCCCCTAGGTGGGGCTGGTGCTGGCTAGTGTAGGGTGGGGAAGGAACTGGGAACAGTAGGTGGAAGAGCCTATGCCCTTGCACTGTGCTCAGAAGAGGCACAGGGCCAGAGAGCGAGGAGACCTGGGTTCTAGTCCCCGCTCTGCACCTTCCTAGCTGTGTGGCCTTGAGCAACACATTCTCTGAACCTCAGTTTCTTGAGCTGTGAAATGGGAATAATGACACCCACCTCAGAGTCTTTTTATGAGGCTCTGATGAGACAATGTAACATAATTTACCAAATCCAAAGTAGCTACTGGCTGTAAGATATACTACGGTTTAACAGGCCACATGGACATTGCCATGAAGCCACAAGGCTGCCTAGGAGACACATCCCAAATTCAGAGAGGTGAAGCTGTAAAATAACACAAGCCTCAGAGCAGATGAACCACGGTGTGCCAAAGCACTTAGTTGGCAGTCCATGTGAAATGCCATGGGAGTGCACTGTCCTTTGGTGGTGTGGGCTGCCATGTGCACAGTCTCCATCTCTTCCCCTGGCCTGGGTGTGCAGGCGCTGAGGATGAGGGTGTGGGGCAGTAAGTAGAGGGGCTGCTGCTTTGGTGAACTGTGGTGGGGGAGAAAGGAGAAGAAAGGAGAAATGTTTCCAAAGTGCTTAGGGTAAATGTTCGAAGAGAACATGCTCCTGGCTGCTGGGGGCTGGCCCGTGAGCACTGAGGGTAAAGCTTTAGAACCAGCCCCACCTGGCTGTTACTGCTGGGCCAATCACTTTCTTGCCTGAGCCTCAGTTTATCTATTATACTATGATGTGGAGATATGATCCAGGGCTGTCATGCTGAACTGCTCCAAGGGTGCAATTCACATGCGGTCTTCAAGGTGTGGTTGTGAAGTTGCAATGAGACAACCTGGTTAAGTCTTTAACCCAGGTGTGCACCCACGGTAAGCACACGGTAAACAGGCTGTGCGTGACACTAACAGGCCCGGGGTGTGCTGGCCGGGGTTCTGAAGCTCTGGGGAGGCGGGTGGGGATATGGATTTGGAAATCATCAGCACAAGATGGTAACTGACACCTTGGGGATGGAGGAGATACCTGGGGAGAGCATGGGAGGGGAAGCAGGCCCAGGTCAGGGCTCCAAGAAGCCACGGCCTTTCAGCCAAGAAGTCAGGCCAGGGAGATGGAACTGGAGAGACAGGGGAAGCAGGAGAGTGGTGTGAGGGGCCCCCAAGAGGAGCGGCAGGCAGCGGGATGAAAGAAACTGGGTGATCAAGGGAGAGGAGGAAGACATGGACATTATACTCAGGAACAGCAAGGTCCTTGGTGACCTTGAGGAGAGCAGTGTCAATGACATCTAGAGGCAGAAACCCTGCAGAGATTGAGGGGTGACTGTGGGGAGGAAGTGAGGACAAGCCAAGTGGTCTGCCTGTGGAGGGGAGGAGGGAAAAAGGAGGTCACTGGAGAGGTGTGTGGGAATGAGGAAAGGCCCAGAGAGAGGTGACAGACTCCTAGTTCCTGTCCTTGAGCACACATGGGTCTTCATGGTTGTACTTAGCATATGCTGGAGTAGAACACCTTACAGGCAAGGGAGAAGGGGCTGGAATAAAAACAAAGACAGAGCTGGGCTGTGCAATTCCAGGTTCTTTGAGCTGTAGAAAGAGAAGGATCCAAGGCAAAGGGGAGAGGTGGATTTTTGGCAGGAGGGAAGATAGCGGCACTCCCAAGATGCCCAGGGCGGGGCCTGATGCACACACAGGATACACAGAAAAGGAGCCTTAGTCTGGTTTGTGAATGGCCAGCTTGTTCTGGAAGGGCAAAGGTTGTGAGTTTCCCTGCACACAGGCAGGCTCAGGGCCAGGCAGGGCGATCAGGCCAGGTGCCCACAGCTGTGCCAGCCCCAGGGGAGCGAGCTAGCTGAGCTAGGGCCAAAATCCCGAACTCTCTGAGCTGTCTGCAATCAAATTCCTGGTATTTCCTGAGCATATTTTCCTTTGGTAATAGCTTAGATACCTGCTAAGTCATGTTGATTGCTCCCACCTCCCTCTGTTGTTTTAATGGAGCCAAAGGAAGGTTCCTGCCAGCTCAGATAATTAGTCAGAAATAATACATTCCCACGACGAGGAGGATGTCCTTCATTGAAAAGGAATGTGGCATAGAAAGATAAGAAAAGGGAAAGAAAGCTTTGGGGCTGGAAAGGCTGATTTGGGGCTGGAAGGAATCATAGCAAGATAGTTTACAATGGTGGTCTCAACTGGGGGCGATTTCAGGGGACATTTGGCATGTCTGGAAACAGTCTTGGTTGCTGTAACTAAGAGGAGTTGTTATTGGCATCTACTGGGTAGAGGCCAGGGATGCTGCTCGCATCCTACATGGCACAGGACAATCCCACCACAATTATCTAGTCCAAGATATCCACAGTGCTGAGTTTGAGAAACCCTAGTTTAGAGGAAACAGAAACAAAATCAGAGCTATTTGGGTTTGTGAAAAAGAACAAAAATGTGATCAGAGACACATTTAAAATCGTCTGAAGATGAGCATAATGAATAGTCTTAGAGGATATAAATAGGGAATTTAGAAAGATTCTAGGCTGAAATGAGGAAGGGACCTGTGCAGGGCGGAAACTGTGCCTCT
The DNA here is from genome assembly GCF_000951035.1 of Colobus angolensis palliatus. Classification (NCBI taxonomy): domain Eukaryota; kingdom Metazoa; phylum Chordata; class Mammalia; order Primates; family Cercopithecidae; genus Colobus; species Colobus angolensis. The sequence goes on along the minus strand of NW_012111919.1, from coordinate 1,050,858 downwards.
TATCTCAGCAGCCTCCATCTTGCCCCACGTGCCACCGTCTGGCGTGCGGCAGAAGCTCTGTGGATGTTTGTGCCTTCCTTTGGGTGAGTGTTACTGAACCCCTCCGAGTACATGCCTGGCTCTGAACAAATACAGCGAGGCAGGAGATTGGGAGCCTCCAGTCCACCAGGAGGACAGAGACACAGAGGACCAACCTCAATTCTGGGACATTAACATTGCAGAGAAAGGGGAGTGCTGACCTCTGACCCAGACACAGGAGGCAAGGCTGCTCAGTAGTAAGAACATTTGAGCTGGGCCCTGCCAGGTGAGGGGGAGTTTTCTGGAGGAGCCACAGAGTGGGCAGAGCAGCTCTATACCCTTGGGAAAGAGGAAGTAATTTGAATGAAACCCAAGGTGCGTGGGCCTGGTGGAGGGAGATTCCTTAAGTCAACAAAAGTGGCTTCACTGCTATCGAATAACCACAGGGGCCACAGGGACCTGTTTCCATGCCTGTCATGGGGACATAGATGCTTTTCTAGGCAGAGGCTTGTCCAGTCAGGATGTGTCCTAACGTAAGGCCAGAGATGTCAATCCTGAATGTCCTTGGGGCTGGAGGGGTCCTGAGCAGGTTGTCCAGCTCTGGGGGCCTGTGGGAAAGCAGCTGGGAGAGTAGAGTTGATTTGTGGTCACAAAGGAGGGTTTGGCCAGGCGTGGGCTGAAGGGCAGAGGTGGGCCTGGGTTTTCTTCCTGCAGGTGCACAGTCCAAGGACTCTCAGAGCGGCCTGAGAAATGCCCTCCCCCAAGCTACAGGGGGCACCTCAGTCCTCACCCGCCTCAGGGTACGGGACTCAGCTGCCTTACTTGGGCCAGCTTGGCACCCCTCACTGCCTAGAGCCACCAGGAGAAACAGACTGGGGAACCCTCCAGGGAAGGGAGGGCAGAGCCCAGGCCAGTGGCTTCTGGGTTAGTCTGATGTGTGCTCAGGCATCTGGGAAAGGCCTAGACATCCTGGTGAGGAAACATTTTAAATGGCCCATTTTCAAGACATGATAAGTCTAAGTACTGGCATCCAACCTGCGAATGTAACAAACCACACGGCTCATGCACCTAGGCCACGATAAGCCAACAGAATGTAGAGGAGGGGTCAGCCCATGAAAGGGAAGAAAGTTTTGTTGTTGGGAAATTGAAACTTAAATGGGGAAGGGGAGTGGGGTATAACCTTATAAGGGGGAAAATGAAGCTTAGGCGATGTCAGGGAAGATTGTAACCCCATAGTACTTGACCAATGGGGAACTGGGGGAGGGACATGCATGCTAGGAGATAAATTACATGTTGTGACTGCCCTGGGTGTGCCTGCCTACCAGACACTCCGTCTTTCAAGACCGTTATTAAAAGTCTCACTTTCGCTGTTCTTCATGCCTCTAAGTCCATTCTTTGGGTTTGGATGAGTGAGTGTATTTCTCACATCCCTCCCCAGAGCTGATTATGATGGGGTCCTGTTTGGAGCCTGGGAACCAAGGTGCTACATTTGTGATGGTGGCCAAAGCCCTGGGCTGGAAGCTGGGTGGGGAGCCTGGCCCCTGCTCCATCAGCAACACTCTCTGAGATTGTGGGCAAGGCCCTTCCATATGGAGGCCTCAGTATCCTCCTCTGTAAGATGGGGAGATTGAAGTAGAGGGTCTCTGAGCTCCCTCACCCTTGATGTGGCCTCAAATGGCTGGAAAGAATAGGAGTGGGTAACAAATGTTTTCTCTCTCACACCCCAAAGTCAAGGCCAGTGCTCTGGAGGGAAACCCACAGAAGTTCAGGCAACCATGAAGGAGCTGAGCCAAGGGGGCAGAACCCCACCAGCACGCCAAGGGCGATGCTGGCACTGTGAGGTTGGACAAGGTCTGCCTTCAGAAGTCTCACTGTCCCCTTGTGTAAAAGGGAATTGATAGTGACAACTTCGGATGGTCCAGTTCAGAAGCAATTAGGAGCATGCCTGGCTGGTAGAAAGTGCTTACTAATGGTGCCAATGTCGCCATGGGCTGGAATGAGGCAGCCCTGTCCTTGGGCTCTGGCCTGGAAAACAGTGGGGACCAGGCCTCCTGGGGAGTGGGGTGGGGGCAGTTCTTTCACAGGCACTGCTGGGGTCTGCACAGGGGCACCCAGGTGGTGCACACTTCAAAGACCAGCGTCAGTCTGTGCTCTAGACTGGGGGGTTCAGAGGATTCGAGGATGTGGCTCTGTCTGTCAGCGTCCTGGGGGTTGTAACAGGGTGGGTCACCCCTGCTGGTAGCCGTGTGTGGTTCTTGACTCCCAGCGACTCCTGTGTCTCTTGGGGAGGACTGGGGCCCACCCTTCTGCCACATTTACAGAGGCTCCTTTCCCCACAGGGCCACTGACCTCGTTGTAATAGGGGCAGTTGGTGGACTCCTTCATGGATGTGTACTTCTTGTCATCGCCCACCTCCACGCACACCACGGGGTCCATGTTCAAGCCCACCAGCTGCCGAGCCTCGATCACCGTGATGCTGACCTACAGGCAGGAGAAGGGGAAGCCAGAAGGAAAGCTGCCTAAGCCTAGGAGCCCGGTCCCGCAAAGGTCCAGGGGCTGGGGCAGCAGGGTCAGAGGGAGGGCCTGAGAGCCAGCACTGGCCTCCTGGACTCCACTCTGACCACTGCCTCTCATCTGCGGGGTGATCCTGGGCTCCTTCTCCTTCCAAGCCTCAGTGTCTTCATTTATAGAGGAGTATGAGTTGGCTAACCTCTAAGTCAGTGTTCACTAGACTTACCTTGCTGGGCTGGAGGGAGGGAGAGGCATAAAAAACCCTGATGCCCAGGCCATCTCCAGACCAACCCAATCCAATCCTGGGGCATGCAGCTCAGGCATCTGTATTTTTATTTATTTTTAGTTTTAGTTTTTTGACAGAGTCTCACTCTGTTGCCCAGGCTGGAGTGGAGTGGCACGATCTTGGCTCACTGCAACCTCTGCCTCCTGGGTTCAAGTGATTCTTCTGCCTCAGCCTCCTGAGTAGCTGGGATTACAGGCATGCACCACCACACTGGGCTAATTTTTGTATTTTTTATACAGATGGGGTTTTGCCATGTTGGCCAGGCTGTTCTCAAACTCCTGGCCTCAAGCGATCTGTCTGCCTCGGCCTCCCAAAGTGCTGGATTATAGGCATGAGCCATCGTGCCCGGCCTGGCATCTGTATTTTTAAAGCTCCTGGGTGATGCTAAGTGCCCTGCATTCTTCCCTAGCGTTGATGTCTCTGCTTCAGAAAGAGCTGCCAAACCCGTGTCATAGGTTTCATGCACTCAGGAATAAAGCTTTTAAAGTCTTCATTAACTTGTATTTAATTTCCTGCTCCAGGAATTCTCATGTAAGCCTGCAAGCCTCTGATATGTCTTTGCGTTTCTGCAATTTGGCCCACCCTTTCCACATTCCTGCCCCTTCTCCTTTTGCTGAATTTCTTTGTTTGAATGGCCAGTGTGGCTTTGGTGCCTGCCTGAGCCGCCTTTTTCAGCCTACTGATTATATGTTGTATATGCACTCTGCTGTGTCCTTTACATGGCATCCAGCTCTCTGCAATCTTACTTATATCCCGGGAAGCCCTTTTTCAGTTGTTCATTCATGCAACAAATATTTCCTGGAAACCTGCTGGAGCCAGGCATAGGTGGGATTGCAACAAATTCTTCCTTGTGGAGCTTACCACAAATGATTAATGGCTTTTTTTTTTCACAGTGAATCTCTCTCTGTCACTCAGGTTGGAGTGCAGTGGTATGATCTTGGCTCACTGCAGCTTCTACCTCCTGGGTTCAAGCGATTCTTTTGCCCCAGCCTCCTGAGCAGCTGGGATTACAAGCACGTGCCACCCCACCTGGCTAATTTTTGTACTTTTTTTTAAGTAGAGATGGGGGTTTTACCATGTTGGCCAGGCTGGTCTTGAACTCCTGACCTCAGGTGATCTGCCTGCCTTGGCCTCACAAAGGGATTACAGGCACAAGCCACTGCGCCCAGTCGATTATTGGCTATTTAAGCTAAAAAGACATAAGGAGAGAGAGAGACAGAGAGAGAGAGCCAGAGCACCGGTAACGTTTGACTTCACTACTACTTTTCCCGAATGCTCATTTTAAGCCACCAGGTCTCATTTGGATTTGGAGGTGTCAGTTCCTGTCAGGGTGGCCATGGTAAGATGGATAGAGGCATGTACTGGGGATTGCTGAACTTGGCATTCAACCCCAGACCTAAGATGTTGCCAGGTGTGAGGGCAAATGACCACATAGCCTTGTGTTTTTCAGCTACGAGCAGAGATACCAACTACCCGTAAGGTTGTGTGCAGGTTAAATGAGATCATGTGTGTCAAAATGCATCCTCAACGGCAGAAAGCTCTATAAAATGTGAGTGACTCCAATAGAATCTCCCTTCAGCTAAGCGGTTGATCTCTCAAGTAGGTGAGGCTGTGCATGATACTTAGAATGTCTGATTCACTTGCCTCTCTCAAACGTGTGTTTTAACAGAAAAGTCTTTCCCTAGCTAGAATAAGTGTGGACCTCAGTACATTCTTCTTCTTTTTATTTTTTTGGGGACAGTCTCACTCTGTTGCCCAGGCTAGAGTGCAGTGGCACGATCTAGGCTCACTGAACCTCCACCTCCTGGGTTCAAGCTATTCTCCAGGCTCAGCCTCCTGCATAACTGGGATTATAGGTGCCTGCCACCGCACGGCGTATTTTTGTAGTTTTAGTAGAGATGGGGTTTCACCGTGTTGACCAGGATGGTCTCAATCTATCCTTGTGATCCACCTGCCTCGGCCTCCCAAAGTGCTGGGATTACAGGCGTGAGCCACCGCGCCCAGCACATTTTTCTAATGAGACTCTGAAGGCTGCTCTTCATGCCTGTCATCTTGGAGATTTCATGTTTTAGTTGTGCTTTGATGCAGCTTCTAAACACAACTTTACTCGAGAGAATTATCTTCCCTTTTCATGAAAAAGAATAACCACTAAAATGATCATCCAGTATCCATCAAAGTCTGAAACACATCCTGAGGGCAACGAAAAATCCGCACGTCGGAAGTAATCAGGTTAAGGAAATAGAAATTCCAATATTAATGAGAACATTGCCAGGAAATGGGATATTTACAAATGAAGTGACACTTGAACTAGGAAGCAAACATTTCTGTTTCGAATGTGAAGTGCCAAAGGGACAGAAGTAAAAGCTTAGAATCTGGAGCTTCACAGAAGTTCAATATTCACCACTCCTTCAGGGAGATAAAAAGGAAATAGGACTAATTAACTTAGCTCTGAGAAGTTTACTGTGAAGAGAGCAAACAGACAAAGTCCTCCTTTGCACAATAGTTTATGGAGTTTTAACTTCCACGAACGCTTTTTTGCCAAAGATTTAAAAAAACCCCATGAATTTTTCCGCAACTCATGCCCCCACCAACAATAAAAAAGGCTTTCTGTAACTCAAGACTGGGAAGCAGACAGACATAGTTTTGGCATCTGCTGAAGATAAGCCAGTGGCAAGTCTCCTTCCCACTGCCAAGAAAATGGCTAAGTTTTATGTTTTCCATCTCAAGGCATGGCCATAGGACAGGCTACTTGTCCCTGTCCCCCATCTCAGGACTCATACATATCTCCCTTCCTCCATGGAGCAGAGCCAGTGAAGGTGACAACCTGGACAGAAACTCTGGCAGTAGAGGCAGAGGGTGCAGGGGGAGGTGGGCAGAAGCTTGAAGGAGCAATGGAGGGAAGAGAAGCTCCAGAGGGTGCTCATTGCTGGTTGAGGGGCAGCCCTGAGAGGAAGCTGAGGGCGCTGGAGAAAGACCACCACGTGCATGGTGTTGGGGAAAGGGGAATGCCATTCCTGCTGCCTCCCACCCCGCCTGGGGCTCTAGGAAGGAGAAATGATGCACTTGAAATAAAAAATAAAAAACAGCTGGTCATTCTCCAGGGTTCTGGGGGAGGGGCTTGCCCATCCTTCTCTCCAGTCATCAGCAGAGGACTCTATTTTCCCAGGGTGGGAAATATTATACCCCTGTCCTGGGGAAACCCAAGAGTAATGATGCTTTGTGACCTGCTTCCCGGGACCTGATCCAGCTTCAAGAACATCTGCTGGGAGCTAGAGATGAGAGGTGGTGTGCCCTTTAGTACTGCCCTTCTGCAACATCCATTACCCACTCCCCACTTTTCCAGGTGGCAGAGATGTGACATGACCCGATTTGCATTTTCAGAAGATTGCTCCAGTGCTGGCATAGAGGTTGGAGTGGAGGAGGCAACATGGGGGCAGAGAGACCAGGTAGAAAGTGGGTATAAGCATGCAATTGAGGCTGGGGACCTCAGGTCAGCGGCAGGGGCATGAAATGGAGGTGGAAACTGGAGAGATGTTGGGTGACAATGTATTAAGTCTTGGTGCCAGGAAGAGAGGGTAATGAAGAGACTCAAGACCCCTTGACCCACCAAGAACATGTCTGCCAAGTGCCAAGCATTGCTCACTCTGGTGGGGAAACTGCACATTCACAGGGGATGACTGTGGTTTCTTGCCTTGGAGACGGCAATAATCAGGAAAGAGTTTACATGTGACATGCATTCTAAATGGAAGAAACAAGGAGCATGGGAATGCCACGGTCCTTTTATCTCCAGGCTTCTTTCAGTGCCATAACCTTTAGAATGGTCCTGAATCCTCACAACCCTTCCTGGAGCTGAGTTCAGCTAAGTCTCCCCTCCTCTCATCACCGAGATGTCCTTCCTGAGGTCTTTATAACTCATCAAACCCAAAGTCTTCAAGAGAGTGAAGTTGCATCTGGTTTTATTGCTTTTTATTGTTTATTTATAATTTTCTTTTGAGACAGGCAGGGTCTCCCTCTGTCACCTAGGCTGGTGTGCAGTGATGCAGTCTCAACTCACTGCAACCTCCACCTCCCGGGTTCAAGCGATTCTCTTGCCTCAGCCTCCCAAGTAGCTGAGATTACAGGTATGTGCCATCATGACTGGCTAATTTTTGTATTTTTAGTAGAGACGGGGTTTCACCATGTTGGCCAGGCTGGTCTTGAACTCCTGGCCTCATGCAATCCACCCGTTTTGGCCTCTGAAAGTGCTGGGATTACAGGCATGAGCCACTGCACCCAGCCTGGTTCTACTGCATTATACATTGTATGCATTGGAAGTGAAAATAATTTCACATTTGCATCCTCATTGTTCTCTCTCAAATGTTTGCAAGGTGAGCTGTGAATGAACTTGTCAGGAAACACTGTGCTACCAGGTTAAATACAACAACTGTTTTGTTCAGTTCGGTTTAAAAAGTCTTTGGAGGGGACAAAGTTTGGTTCAGTTAATAAAAGTCTCTGGTGGGAAGCAGTCTGAAAAGATTTGGAAAACAAGCACTAAGTAGCAAGATGAAGATGAACCAGGTACCCGAAGGGAGCAGCTGTCTAGAAGTCTTGATATAGAGAAGTCAATTGTTCTGACGGCTGTGGCCAGACACCCCTGGCCTTGAACCCTGGCTCTAGCCTTGGCTAAATGTGGCAAGGACCTGGGACAAGCTCCTGACCTTCCTGGGGCCTCACTTTCTTACCTATAAAATGCAGTAACACATATATTTGGGTGGTTGAAGAATTACATTAACTTCAATGGAAACACATTTATGGCTCCTAGCACAGTCCCTGGCATAACATAAACCTTCAAAAATAAGTTTCATGAACAATAATGACTGTAGTTTTGATGTGCTCTTACCTCTCAGGCCAGTGACATCATCTCTGAGTTGGGGTCTTTGTTCTTTGGAAATTTTCTGTTCTTGGCACACAGAGAAACAAAACCCTGAACCTAATCCCTTGGAAAAGCCTTCGGAAGTCTCAGGACACTTTGTGTTTTGGGTTTTAGCAGAGGTGAGGGGGCCCGGATTCTCAAACCTCCAAGGAACCCAATGGCTTAAAGTTGTCTAAAACCATAGGGGCAGGTCCACTTGACATTGCCTGTGGCTGTTTTTCAGGCACCTGGGAAGACAGGTGCTGAGTAGGTGGAAACTAACTAAAACAAAGATGAAGGGAGATGAGGTATATTCTGGAGAAAACATGGCCAGATGTATCTTTTACATAGAAAAGTGCCATCTTATCCTTTCCTTCATCACCTGAGTGAGAGGAGGTGGGGTTCTTTGTAAAGAAGGGTTGGTGTGCATGGGGTCTGGGAACTAGGTATCAAAGATAAAGCTCTACCCTGGTAGACGGGGCTCACTCAGATTCTGGGACCTGGTGCTGATACCCAGACAAAACATATCCAGGACAGAAGTGCAGTGGCAGCCAGGTGAGATCTCTTGCAAGCCCTGTCCCCTCTGAGCAGCCAGCATTCTCACTCAGTGCTAGGAATGCCCAGCAGTTTTCTGATTTATAGCTGAGTCTTGTTAGCCTCCAAGGGAGGGTCTGGAGCAATGGAGGGTCCCTGGGCCTTTCCTGAGAGATGGTGTCCCAGCAGCCACCAGACATGTTCATCACCTGTCCTGCCTGCACTGCTGGCCACATTCACATTCTTACAGCTAGCTGTCAACCTCTCTTTGTCTCAGTCTTTTGTCTCTAGTCTTAGAAGCACACAAATAAAAAAGTTGTGTTAATCTCACAAAATACAGAGAAGCAAAAAGAAGAACAAAAAATCACTCACATTCTCACCATCCAGAGATAACCAGAATCGACATTACTTCCAGCAATCAAATAATACAAAACAACAATTTAAAAATCATTTCAGGAAAACTTTCTTCAAAGGCCCTTATTTTAACGGTTTGAATACTTTCCTTGTAGTTCTCCTTGGTCTCTTTATGGTTTTTCTAGGTGCTTCTTGCTTTATGAAGTCCAATGCTGAACATGAAATACTGGAAGGGCTTTGATTAGCATAGGCAGAGTTCTCAAGCTTTTCTTTGGGTTTGTATCTCTCTACTGATGGTATTTCTAGGAATGCCTCCCAGGAACAAGCTTACTTTGGAAACTTATATTCAGCTTGTGGTTCTCTATGACCCCTGGATCCATGCCTCAATATAGTGGATAATGCACATCCAGCTAGAATCCCCCACTAAATCAGAGTCTGAAAGACATGAAGCCTCCAGGTGCCCACCTACCTGGTAATCCATGGGCCGCCCAGCACTTGGCTCCATCTTAATGTCTGGCTTAGATCTGAGGAACAGAATGTATCATCAGGCCTGGTGTATGGGGACTGCTTGTAGGGGAGGGCATGGCAGTGGTTAGACCTGGGAGTGGGCAGGCCTGGTGTATGGGGACTGCTTGTGGGAGGAGGGCATGGGCAGTGGTTAGACCTGGGAGTGGGCAGAGGGACAGAATCATGGTCTTTAAACACTCAAGCACTGCCAAGAATAGTGGGGATTAGTTGCCTTCAGAGGCCTTGACACAGACAACTAATCAAAGGCAGAAGTAACAGGGAGACAGACATGGGGTCAATAGGTTCAAATATGGGGTGGGCAGGTCTGCGGCTTCCTTGGGCTGGGAGGTATTCAAAGACCTGAGAAAAGGCCTGCAGCTGCTGTGCTCTGCTTTTGCAGGGAGAGCAGTGAGAGAAATACCCAAGAAAAAGCAGAAAAGGGTAAGGTTAGGTTAGGTAGAAGCCATCCATGGGCCCTGATCCTTCCCTACCCAAATTTCAATCATAGCCTGACAGGGTGGGGGCAGTTGGGGTTGTGGGGCTCCCATCCACTCACCGCTTGTTGGAGACATTAGTGGTGAGAGCTGTGACTGAGGCTAGAGACACTGAGTCGGGATCCAGTCCATCCCCTAGCCGAATGGCCAGATGGTCAAGGTCTTCCATCTCCAGCACTGCTGGTTCATCTGGGGAAGATGAAAGACTGGTTAGGTGGGCTGACTGATGGTGAGATAGTGACTGTTTCTCCTTTTACTGTGGCATCCAGAAAGCTGAGAGTTAAATTCGAGGTTTACTTAGTTGCTACTGCTTAGAATGTTATGGCCTGAATAACTGCAATGTTTTTCTACCTAATCCCGATCTTGGATTTGAACGAATATTATGTCTGGTCTTGCCTTTTTATTTTAATTGAATGCCCTTTTATTGCATTGTACTTACTTAGGCACTGAATATCCCTTGTGGATGAAGGTAGGGAATAAAGAATCCATACTTTTGCACCTCTCAATAAATAGCTACCATTTATTGGGTGGATACTCTGTTCCAGGCACAACACCAGGACTTTACATGAGTATCTCTAGTCCTTAGAGCTGTGCCCTGCCAAGATGGGCGTTATTCTCATGTCACAGGTACGGAAACGAAGGCCTAGGAAGTAACTTATCCATATCAAATAGCTGATGGAATTCAGAACCGAATGTACTGGTATTCATCTAATGAGATGCAGACATGTAGATTCCGAAAAGCCACCCAAGGATACTGGGTTTGGTCCTCAGCCAGCAGCTGTACTCTCTCCATTTAAGAAGGTGAGGGGCAGGCTGGTATTGGCATGGGGGCAAGAGGGTGGGGGAGAGAGCCTGAGGGCCATTGGGCCACAGAGGGAATGCTGGGGGAGGGCAGCCGGGAGCCCCAATGGTGGGCCCGTGATGGAGAAGATGGCCCCCTCCCAACTCCCGTGTCCTCTCCATTTCTCCCCTTGTCTTCCTCCAGGCCTCCCTGCCTGTCTTCCCCTCTCCAGCCGCTGCTCTGAGAGGGCCCAGTGCCACATGCTGCTCCAGCCTCCCAGGCTCGGCCCTGCCTCGCCCTCCAGTGCCCCCAGGACCTCCCCTACGGCCAGGCTGCAGCCTGATGAGAGCGCGCTGGCGAGGCCTGCCGCCAACCCTGCACTAGTGGGACGCCGGTTTCCCCCCAGAAATAGGGAGTTGGCCAAACAGCGTTTCTTGATGGATATTCTCTGCTCTAATTAAAACTCTGGGCTTCTGTGTGAAGAAGAAAGAACCAAGAGCAACGAGGGCGGGAGGAGCTTTGTAACCAGACCCAGCCGATAGAGGGCGCGGCCCCTTCCTACAGGGCCTCGCCTCACTGGGCGGGGCCTGGCCCTGGGCCAGCCAATGAGAGTCCATGCCCCTCCCAGATGGCTCTGGACGACCAATCCCAGGAGGACCTTTTGGCAGCTGGGCAGCGGCTGGCAAGGGGCGGGAGGGAGCCGCGAGGCGCGGGGCTGACTGGGGGACGCCTGTCCTACCTGGTCTTTGGGTCTCCTCCTTGTGGGACCGGTTTTTGCCGAGCTTCATGGCGGAGAACACGCTCCTCCCGGCTCTGTGAGGGGGCCGCCAGAATGAGGTGCAGGGAGAGGGACGCGTGGAGGAAAACACACAAACACAGAAGAGCCAAACATGAGAGAACATACCAGAGAAGGGAGATGGACCCGGCCCCTCACCTACTGGTCCTGAAATAGGTCGGGATCTGTCTTCCCAAATTGGGAGCCATGAGGGGGAATGAGGGCAGAGAGAGACCCCTCCACTTCCCCCTTTGCCATCCTTTCACACACGGAGGAGAGGGGTGGGGTCCCCAGCAAGCAGGGAACGTGGCCTTGAGCCGGGAAGAGCCATTTTAACTGGAGCTCCTCTGGGTCTTGGACTTTTCAGTCTGATCCCAGCCCCTCAGTCTAGTCTCCTCAGAGCTCCGAGCCCTGCCAGCGTCCCCACCCTCATCTTCCCTGGCTCAGCTGGTTGGAGACAGAGCATCCGAACAGCGGGGCAGGGACCAGAGAGGACTCAGGGACAGAGGGCGGTGAGGAGATGGGAAATGTGGTTGATACGAGCTGTTCAGTTCTCAGATGGCCTCGGTGCTCAAAGCCTGACTTGTCTTTCTCCAACCTCTCCGTGTTCTGGGATGTTCCTTGGTCCCCATGAAAAAGGGGGAGATAGGCCCTTTCCCACCTATCTTCGGTCTTGGCTTTTGCCCCTTCTACCTGTCCCCTCTCACTGCCGAATTCCCCTTTCCCCCAACCCCAGGAACTTATGGCAGGCTCCATAGTTCCTACCTCTTCCTCTGGCTTGCTGTGGCTTTGTGCCCCCAGGCGAAGGGCCTTGCAGTCCGGAGGACTGAGGAAAAGGGGCCGGGGTCCTCACTGCCCTTCAGTGATGTCCCTGCAGCCGAGCCTGTGGTTCCTGGCGCCAGGAAGCACCAGGAGCAGGATCAGCAGGGGGTAAAGTGCAGTGTTCCATTACCCCATCCATATTGCATGAGTGGATACCTGACTCCCTCCACTTCCCATTCTCCCTCCTCCTGGGTGTGGCCCCATCATCCTGTAGGCCCAGGTGGGGCCAGGTGCAGGCTCCAACCCAGAGCTCACTTACAGCAGAGTCCACCCTTTTTGGGTCACACATCTCCCTGTGGGGGCTTGACTATGGTTTCTAAGACCCCAGATCCTTGTTCTTTATGCTGGGCAATGGGAGATAGGGGAAAATCTTTCTGTCCTCAGGCAGATGACCTAGAAACCTCAAGCCTCTCTCCTCAGGATGGTGGAGCCAATCTTATTCCCCAAACCTGGCCCTATCCCAACCCCAGGGCCTTTCTTTACTGTTCATATTCAAGACAAAGCATGTTCATATCCCAGTGAGGGAGCAATTGAGAATCACCCTTTTCATGTGGCAGCAGCTCACAATCTAGGGAACATTAGCATGTTCTTGAATTCCTAAAAAGGAATGGAAGAAGGCTGATGTGTCTGCACTCTTCAGTAGCATACCGTTTGCAATACGACAATGGGAAGAAAGGGAAAGAAAGAGGCTCTGAAATCAAAGCTGATGCCTTTAGAATTATTTTTAAAAGTTTCCTCCCTTCTGATGGGGGGAGGTGAGTTATACACACACACACACACACACACACACACACAAAATGGCCAAAAGCAGACTACAGAGGGCCAAAAGCCTTTCCAGATGTCTGCAATGTCTGCAGATGCCTGCTCATCTCATCTTCCTGGCAATCCTCTGAGGGCCACATGCTTCTCCTCATTCAACCAATAAAAAGACTGAGGCTCAAGAGGTGAAAATAATCACAAGGTCACATGGTGAGTGGCAGAACTGGGATTGAAACAGAGAGCTCCTGTGTTCTAGGCCAGCAATATTTTCACTGCATCTCGGGTCCTTTGCCTCGATACCGTAGGACTGCACTTTTCCGTGGGCATGAATCCCATCCCATCCTGACCATTTGGGATTTTAGTTAAAAGGCCCCAGGGCTGGCACCCGTAGGTACAGGTATGGTCTGTGTGCCGGCATAGTTTACAGATCAGGATGCTGTCATCTGTGGCATCTCACGGATCATACCCATGTTTACAAAGAAGGGGCTCATTCAAAAAGAACCTGAACACCCACACATTTGGGAAGGGGCGGCTGTGCATGTTAAATTGCTGGTGACATAACATTGAACAGAACAATGAACCACCAGAAATAATCGTGTGATGGTGAAGAAAGGACCACGCTGGCTGGCTTGCCCTGAAGCATCCTGTGGGATTTCTCCATACCTGGTGGCCCCAGGGGCAGGAGTGCTGGCTGTCCTGATCCCTGCCATAGGCCCAGCCTCAGAAGTGTGGTTTCTGTGGGCCTCCTTGCGGGTCACTTCCTGTCTCAGGGCTTGGGATTCCTTTCTGCCCAGGCTTGCTGCTCAACTGTGTCTCTCCTGAATTACCCAGGAGTCTCCTGCAGGGCTCAGCGTTTGACTTTGTACCATTAATTCTTGGCCATTCCTGGGCTGTGTTATTCTTGGAGTCCCCGGCCCTTCCCCATGTGTGACCTACATAGTTAACCTTTGCCATTTTAGCCTGCTCCAGCCACAAACTTCCCTCTCCCCTTCCCCTTCCCCACTTCCCCAGAGGGGAAGTGCTCTGAGATGGCAGGTCAGAAGCAGGCCCTGCCTGGAGCAGCCAGCTGCCCAGCCTGCTGGGATCGGATCTGGCCCTGCTGCCTGAGGCCCAGGGGGAGTGCAAGGTAGCAGGAAATGGTGGCTTTCAGAGGCTGGTCCCATGGACTCACCCGGGTGGAAAAGGACCTGAGGCATCCCTGGGGCACTTATGGCCCTGGAATTTGAAGGTCACTTTAATCCTTAACACCAACAGATTTGAAAGAAATGATTGAGGCTTTAAAAAACTCTACTTGTCCTGGTCCAGTGCGGTGGCTCACACCTATAATCCTAGCACTTTGGGAGGTCGAGGCAGGTGGATCACTTGAAGTCAGGAGTTCGAGACTAGCCTGGTCAACTTGGTGAAACCCCGTCTCTACTAAAATTAGCTGGGCGTGGTGGTGCACGCCTGTAATCCCAGTTACTGGGGAGGCTGAGGCAGGAGAATCGCTTGAACCCAGGAGGCGGAGGTTGCAGTGAGCCAAGATCGCACCACTGCACTGCAGCCTGGGTGACGGAGTGAGACTCTGTCTCAAACAAACACACAAACAAAAACTATACTTGTCCAACCATTTCTACTACACTTTGAAGCAATTCAAAGGAGAAATCTCTCCCTTCCAACCCTGCAAAATTTTAGCCTTCTGAAGTGGTAGTACTGGTAGCACTCCTGTGTGCCTGGGAATATCTCAAAAGGATATTGTCTTTGTCCCTTTGTTAAAAATGCAGAAATGTGTAGTGAAGGATGTAATTTCCAGAATTCTTACTACAGGCACTGTACCTCTGATTGTCCTAGACTCGCTCTTCAGTGAATCTGAATTGTGATCAGTACAGCACGATGTCATCACTGCCACCGCCCTTTGTAATTTTCTGATCAGTAACACATCAGAAGTTCACTATGGAAAAGGTCTTTTCTGCCTGATTGTAGCACCAGTTCCTGGAAAGCAGTATGCCTGCTTCTCTTGGCAAACTGTAAAGGAGAGTTTTGAAATAAATGCCAACTTAATCAGAGAATTTTGAAGATAATCTATTTGTCTGAAACACTTAGATTTCAAAAAATCTAATTTGCTGATGAGGTGTCTGTTGTCCTGGCGTTTTATTGTTTTCAAAATAAAATTCTGCATTTGGTCTAGTTGAGTTCTACAATTACCAAAAATAGGATATGGTGAGAAACAGACAAAGAAAACAAGCCAATAATCAACTCAGTGAAAACTCACTTTACAACCAAATGGCTCCTTATTCTTGGGCGCATTAAAGCTTGAGAAGTGAGAGCCAAGGGGAGGCCAGTATCCCAGGACCCTCTGAGGATTTAGAATCCGTTTGAGTTTCCTGTGGCTGCCTTCACCATGGTTAGAATGAAGTGTACCTACTTCTGGTATCTTTCTCTAGAGGAAAAATGCTAAAATTAGTTCACTTATTGTAAACTATAAATATGATGATTTCTCCACTCATTTTATGGCCCAGATTTAGAAGTCTGTTGCTTGGCTGTGTGGTGCACACAGGGTTCTAGGAAGAGCTTAGTATTTATAATGACTTGGGAACATTCACCAAACTAAATTTAGTGACCCAAGTGTTTCATTAATTCAGATCTCTGGGTTATTCTGAAAGTTAATAGAGACCTGACCCTAAATAAGCTGCAAGTTGAGTCCATTCACTGCCCAGGGCTTCTGCCACATGACTGGCTTCAACTGGAACTTCTAGGCTCATTAGCTCAGGCCTCAGGTAATCAATCAGGATAAAGACTCCTATCTATGAGAAATAGCATCTGTGGTCCTGCTTTGCATTGCTCAAATAGCCCAGTTTTCAAAACCTGAGAGCATGTCAATCAAGCACCTCTGAATGGGTTTATTTTAAAAATTGTCCATGCTCCAAGACACAGAATTTCAAAATTTCAGTCTTTACAGATGTCTTTGAAAGTGGGTTAAATTTCAGTTTTTGAAAAGCTTCCCATAGGTTGGCAGGATAGGCTGATCCTTTACACAAGAACCACCCTGTCTCCAAACTGGCCCCTTTGCATACATGCCCACGTTGTACCAGAAGGCTTGGGGTGCCCACACACTCTTGTCCTGACCGCAGGATTGTCAGGGAAGCTGTCTCTTCAGTTCTTCTGGTGGCCCAGCCCTTTGCAAGGCTCAAGCAAGCGGCATCATGGAAGATGATGGGTGATTTCCCATCTCCCCAAACCAGTCTATCCCAGAATGTCACACAATATGAGTTATTTTGTGGGTTGAATCTTGTTTCTCTACTTCAACTTAAATCTATTTCCATTTATCTCTTCTCAGTGGAGATAGATACCAACCAGCTTTGCCACACATTAACATTTCAGAGATTGAAATCTGTTCCCACAGTTTTCTCTCCTCCAGGCTAAAGAGTTTAAATTCATTCAATCTCTTCTTAGGAATCTCATTTTCCTATTCTTTCAATAGTCCTATTGCTCTACACATAATAATAATAATACTATATGCCAGTTTACTTTATCTCATGTGTTAATTAGAGATGGTAAGAAATTAGGATGGAGAAGGGCTAGGGAACCAGTATTTTTGTGGACCTACTATGTGCTGGCACTGTGAGGCACCTCTTACTCCAACTGTAGCCAGTCAAAGGGATCAGGCCAGTCTGTGTCCCTAGGGTCTGGCCTGGGACAGACTGGGGAGCTGGGCATCAAGAAGGGCCTTAGAGCATCTCTGTTCTCAGGCAGAGAACCTAGGGATGGACAGGCTGCTCATATCTCATTCATATACCCTTTACATCCAAGCATCTATGGAGAAACCCAAAGCCTTGAGGACTCCCTAAGAGGACTCCCCAGTTCAGCATTCCCCATCATCTCCAGCTGCCCTGGATTCAGTTCCCTGGCTCTGAGCCTTGACACATGCTCAGCCCAGGCTTCTTCCCTTACTGGGAACCTGGCAGACTCCTCGATCCTTCAGGTCTGTGGGCTGGAGCTCTTCCTACACGGTGCCATTTCCTCCATCACTACAGAGTTAACACTGCATCATCATTGCTTTTGCTTGTGCATAACAAATGTGAGTTAGAACTCATACTTTTTTTGAAGCAATGAATGAGGCTGTGAGTTCCCCAGGATCTTAATGCCAGCAGATACTCCAGGCCCACACCAGTGTTGATCAGTTCAGACCCCTCAACACACAATCCTGATATTTCCATGATATCTTCAGATGAACTAATTCTTAATGTATTGAGGCCATAGTTTTGAGCAAATGTCTTAAGATCTCTGGGGTTCAGGTTCCTCATCTGGAAGATAAAAAAGACCACACTCCTGGCTTTTCAGCTCTCATTGGTGTGTTTGGAGAATTAGATTAAATTTAGAGTACAGTCAAATGCTCTAAACTTCCTGGGTCTATGGTGAGCTCTGGGTCAGAAGTCAGTTTCTCTGTGTTCTGGTTCCAGCTCTGCCCCTGTTCTGAGACTCAGATTTGTCATCTGTAAGAGCAGGTGTTGACTAGAGGCCTTCTCCAGTGTGGTCCGCCTTGGCTCCCCCTGCCCTTGTGAGATCCCGTGTTGCTAGAGTCCTCCAGATGTCACTGTGCTTCTAGGGGTGCCTACGAGACTCACTCACAAGCCCCAGCCTTTGAATCTTTCCAGACCCTTGTGACCGGCCCTTCCCACCTGCAGGACCCTTCGCCTATCCTCTCCAGACAGCACCCTGACCTCATTTTTCCAGGAAGCCTTTTGGGGAGATGAAGATAGAGAGGGCCGCCCAAATGGTGGCCTCTCCTTAGCTTTCTGGAGGTCTCCAGGTCCACCCATGACCTGCAGCCACAAAGCATACCCAGAGCTCCTCCTCCTTATGCCTCTAGCTGCCTGGCCCTGCCTAGCCCCTTTTGGGAGAGGGGTCCCTGAGGTCCTCATGCCCCTCTCCCCTTTGCCTGTAGCTGTCCCCTCCCTCCCAGGGAGGCCCAAAGGCCACAGGATGGGGGCTGAACAGTGGAGGAGGAACAAGACTCGGAGAGGAGGACGGTCACCCCTGAGAGCCCAGAGTGGAGACCAGAAGGCCTGGACACCTCCCACCCCCACCCTAACCCCTCCTCATCCCGCACCCCCATGGTCAGGTGAAAAGGCCTCCCTGGGCCTGCGTACCCTGTGCCAGCTCCACCACACAGCCCACTCCTGAACCCTCTCAGCCAAGCCCGTCCCGCCCTCTGCAGCCTGTGGGGAGGAGGTCTCTGCTTCTGCAGAGACACTGCCCCATCTGCCCTGGCCTGGGACACCTACTTGTGCTCGCCATCTCTGCCTCCTTTGGTCTTCTCTCTGCCTTTGCTGATTAGGGGGAAGAAAGAGGAGACAAGGGGATATGTGTGAGGGGCTGTGGACCAGAGACAATGGCCTCAGCCCCGGCCCCAAGGACCTGCATGCTCCCCAGGGGCCTCCTTGTCCCACAGACCTCTCACCCCACAGCTTCTCATGGTAGCAGGCCTAGGTCTGCAGGGTAGGGGTCCCATGGCCTTGGGTTCTGTCTTGGTGGAGAGGGGAGGGGCCCACAGTGCTGGGCCTGGGTGGCCACTATTCCACCCCCAAGCTCTGATACCTCAGGGCCTCAGCTCATCTCCCCCAGCAGGCTCTGGTGATTTCACAATGTGGGTCACAGCTTCCTCAGGGAACACAGGGTTAGATGAGCCTGGCTACCCTCTGGGCCTGGGCCACCCTGCTCCTCTGCCCACTGGCTCCCCTGCTCCCCTCCAATGGGGTGGGAGCTCCCAGGCTCTGGGGGCATCTAGGGGAACAGTGGGCTAAGCCTGCTCTGTGAGGGTGAGGCAGGGCTGGGGGTCGTGCTACGGAGTGCACCCTGGTGGATGGGGGGCCTTCTGGGGTGTAGGTGAGGCAGGAAGAGAGCTACCACTCCAGGGTTCAGAGCAGGGGAAAATGGTGCTCCTATCTCACTTTAGGGAGGCTTCCAGAAAACTTTTGTGGAATGTTCTCTCAATGCTTTCCCAATGCTGTGGCAATGAGGATGAAGACAAGAAAGTGAATAACAATTAGCAAATTATTCTTCTCCTCACACCCTGTTCTGGCACAGGCCTTGCCCAGGTAGACTTGACTCCATACCCAGACGGCTCAAGACCTGAAGGCCTAGACACAGCACAGCTGCAGTCCAGCACTGGCCAGCTAACCTTTATGTTAGGCAAGCAGGTCAGTCTATAATTCCAAGGCGTTATCATCAGCCAGGCCTCTGGCTGCCCAGATCAGCTGAGACTACTAAGTGGAGAAGAGCTCACAGCAGAGGAGGAGGACTGTGTCTCAAGCACAGCATCCCAGCTGCCCAGCTGCCCGGCTGCCCCGGCTCCTTTGAGTGGCCTTGGGAGCTGCTGCAACTCTGGGGCTCAGCCTGCAGAAGGGAGGCAGCAGAGGATTTTCCAGCTCTCTAGAGGTCGTGGGAACTGATTAAAAAACACTCTTTGGGTGAGGCTGCGTGTACTGACCCCACATGCACACGCTTCTGCATGCCTACCCTGTGCCCCTCTGTCTCAGAGCCCCACCATGCACAAGTGCCCCACTGCCCTCTGGCCCCAGCATAGGAGGAAGGTGTCTGACTTCTGCAGGTCTCCACTGGAGTGGAAGAATGATCAATAACGAGAATGAGAAAGTGTCTCCTGCCCCAAACTCCTCCCAGATGAGAGCCAGCAGAGAGGAGACCAGCAGAAGAGGGTTTGGGTAGCAGAAGGAGGTGGGAGTTATGGAGGGCAGGAGAGCCATGCCAGGTGGAGAAAATGAGAAGAGGAGAGAGTCGCAGAATACAGGGACTCAGGAGGAAAGGCTCAGGTCTCTACAGTTTAGCTGCAAGACTAAGCTGGGATTTCTTTCTTTGTCCTCTCTAAGATGTGACTCCTAAAGACAGCAGCAGCAGCAGAGCCCAGAATCCGGAGTCCTCCCTGGTGTCATGCAGTGCATGTGAGTGTGTGCAAACATGGGCACTTTTGTACACACGTGTGTGCATGTGAGTGTGGTCAGGGCCGAAGTCACTTTCTCTCCAGAGACTAGGGCAGGCATATGCTGCCATGCAAAGGTCTGAAACACCGATTTTGTGCTGCTGAGAGTGGAGTGCCCATGAGGTTAGAGATTCATTCCATCTCTGCAACACTGGGAGCCTGGGGAGGCGAGGGGAACACCGAGTGAGTGAGCTCCCTGCCCCTGCCCCTGGGCCAG
Source organism: Colobus angolensis palliatus (assembly GCF_000951035.1). Lineage (NCBI taxonomy): Eukaryota > Metazoa > Chordata > Mammalia > Primates > Cercopithecidae > Colobus > Colobus angolensis. Next base: position 1,030,933 of record NW_012111919.1, on the reverse strand, counting down.
TAAGGCTCCTGTGTGGGCAGCTTCTGCAGAGCCCTTGGTATAGGTTGGGGAGCTAGAGCTGAGAACGTGCTTGGACAGTGCCTGAGCCAGAGGGTCAGGTGCTGCTCAGGGTAGAAGTTGACATCAGGGTAACATGAAGTCAGTGAAGAGGAAGGAAGTGAACACTGGCTTAGCACCTGCCGCCTGCCAGGCACAAGGGTGGGTGGCTCGCAGGTGCACGTCACTCAATCCTGACACTCTTGTGAGGCCTCCGCGAGCCCCGTCTTACAAATGGGGAGGGGGATTCCCAATAGCAGAGCTGTGAGTGGAGACTGTGCTCTGTCACACAGCACAGCTTCCTGGCACATTCCTGGGGGCATTGTGCAAACAGCAGGCAGAAATCAGGGTCCCCTGGCTTGGTGGCAGGAACTAGAGAAGTGAACAGAGTGGCTCAGAGGGCATGTGGCTGACCAGGGCCTAGGGGAGGTGGAACTGTTGGGGCAGAGGGTCAGTGGGCAGTGGGATTGGTGGTTACTCAGGCAGAGCTCCCATACTGATTCCCTGAGGAGGAATGGGGTAACTTCATGGCATGTTCTTAGGGTCTTAGGAGTGAGTGTCACAGCAGCTGAGGCCTGAGGTCCACAGTGCCCCTGCTTGGAACCATCTGACCCCCAGAATGAAGACACGATGAACGTGGGTGAAGTCCCAGAGAAGCAGGCCAGGCAGGGCAGGCCTGGGGGGTGGGCCCAGGCCCTGAAAGGAGAGGTGTGGAGTGCCCAGAGGATCTCCCAGCATCAACCTCCCCTCCATCCATGGAAGTTCCATCCCGGGCTGCCCGGGGCCTGCCTGGGCTGAGGCTGTTTCCTGCCCACTCACTCTACCTCCCTGCAGCCCCCAGCAAGCCTTCATTTCACCCCATCAGCCAGGGACCAGCCGATCCCCATGCCAGACCCTGGGGGTCAAGATGGCCGGTGAGACACTGCTGCTTGCCGGCAACGGGATTTTCCTCTTGCTCATTGTGACTGAAGCAGGAACAAGAGGGCCCTGTGAATATTGAATACCCTGATCTATAAGAGGATTGGCCTTTCCAGGAGAGGACAGAGGGCAGGAGCAGATGCAGGGGAAGCCTGCCTGGGCTCCTGATGAGGTCCGAGGTGAGGCACAGACATCCCTTCCCTTGTGCTGTCTTCTTTAGGGAGCAGTTGTTTTCCTGATAAAAGGTTGGCCAAGTCGCTTCCTCAGAGCTCTCTGGCTTCCTCCCAGAACCCACACTATGTGACAAGGATGAGATGCAACATCTAGGGCTGTGGGGCCAGCTTCCAGGTCCCCCTCCTCACCTCAGCACTCCTTGACTCAGAACTCACTGGCCCCATATGGGTAGCCAGGATTAAGCTACAGGAAAACCCCAAGTCATTGAACCTGCTCTACCTTCTCCTCACCAGCAAATGGCCTATCTCTAGAACTTTTCTCAACCCCTCTTTTCCACAACCAGGCCCACTGGCTGCATGGCTAGGCCTGGTGGGAGAAGGTGTAGCAGGAATGTCTGTCCCCAAGGTGCTCTTAGACCTGGGCTGGCAGCTCCAGTGGCAGCAGGGAAACTGCACCTGCACACGGTCCCTGCAATGCAGGGTGGGGGTGCCTGGCTTCGGCTGTCACCCTCTCCCAATTCCCAGTCCTGGGGTTGAAGCCCCTCCTTTTGCTCCTGTTTTTTGCTGCTACCCTGGGAGGGGCCACACGAAGATGGGGAGAGGTGGGGAAGCCACCAGGCTGCGAGGAAGAGGTCGGGGGAGCCCTCTTATCTCCAGATTTCTGGCGCCCAGGGCTCTCTGGGGGTCTAAGCTCTCCAAAGCCCCCATCAGCACCCTGGCCCACCCTTGTAGGACCGAGCGAGAAACTGGCACTGTGTTGCTACACCACCCCAGGGAGGTTGCCCTCGTGGCTGCTAAGGGCTCCCATTGTTTCCCATGGCTGTGACCCACAGGTCTGGAGCATCCCTGGGTCCCTCAGGATGTCAGAGTTGGAGGGGAGCCAGATTTAACCTGCTGAACCCATTCCTGTTACTGACCCACAGGGGCTAGTGACATGCCCAGTGTCACTCAGCCAGTGAGCGGCACAGTCGAGGTGAGACTTAATGGGCCTTAGCTCTCCTGATTTGGGGCCAGCATTCCTTTCCCAGTGACTGATGGTCCTCATGTGTCTTCTGATCTTGTTCTCTGGAAGCTCTTTCTTAGAGCTCAGCCACAGTTTCTGGACCAGCCCTGCCAACCTCTTTCCTGAATGGAGACAGACCAGGAGGACCCAGTGGTGCCCACTGGGTCAGCATCCCTTCACTCCCCATCCAGGCACTGCTCCTCTTCTCACAATTTCCAACCCAATTCCTGACTCTGCATTGCTGTGCTACAAGAAACCTGTTTGCCTGTCACCAGCCTGGACACAGGCAGCACTCAGCACCTCCACTGCTGTCCGTTCCTCCGTGATCCCTCCCGCTCTCCCAGCAGCAGGGCAGGGGGTTTCATTGCTATGTCCCATTTTGCAGGTGAGGAGAGAGGGTCAGAGACTTGCCAAGGGTCACATGACTAGTAAGAGGCAGAGCTGGGACTCAGGCCTGGCTCTTCTGCTAAAAAGACAGGAGTCTAAGGGGATAGGCTCCAGGCTAGCCTGTGGCTGCCCTGTGCCCGTGGCTGGCCTGGTGTAGACAGTCCCGCCATATTTGTTGCAGGCCTGGTCACTTTGACCTTTTTACTATTACTCATCTGGCTCCCAGGGTTTCTGAAGCTTGTGTGTGTCTGTGTGTGTATGTGTATGTGCACACATGTGTACTCAGGCATGTGTGTGTGAGGGGGTGCTTAAGGGAGTGTGAACTCATTCAAGGGCAAAGGAGAAAACATATTTGTCCCTTAAAAGTCTGTCAGTTCAATTACACTAATTTAGAACCTATGTTTTCTTCAGCAGAGGGACTGAGTAAACTTTACTTGGAAAGGAAAGCGTGGAAGGAGCTTACAGGGATATGTTTCCAGTGGCATGGAGGGTCCCTTCCCAAAACACACTCTGGTCCTTTAGATGCACCCTTGACTTACTGGCATTTAACATGTCATTCCTAGTGACTTAGGAACCCATGGACAACGTCTTACTGGGCTAGCCCAGATTCTTTCCCCTTGGTCTCTAATAGTAATACAATTGTGTTTTCTGTTTTGTAAAAATAGTGCACATGGAATGAGCTGGCCTGGACCCAGCTTCCTGTGGTCTATGGGTGGCAGGATGTCCTGAAGGATCCAGGGATGCTCCAAACCTGTTGGTCAGATCCATGGGAAACAATGTCCTGGGAGCCCTTAGCAGCCACGAAGGCAACCTCCTGGGGTGGTGTAGCAACACAGAGCCAGGCAGGGCATGCTCCTGGACTCTGGTCTTCCCAGGTGCCCTCCCTTCTCAAGAGGAAGAAAGGCCAGGGTCCAGCCAGGATCTTTGGCTTCACTCTGGCAGGAAGAGTTGCCCTCTCTTGGGCCTCCTCACTGTGCCAGGGTGGAGGTCAGGCTCCTGGCATCTGGTGGACACTGCTGGGTCTTGAACCAGAGAGGCCAGGGCCCCTCCTATCCTCATCTCCCCTTCTCTGAGAAAGGCAGGAGATCTAGCCCCATCCCTGTGTTAGAGCTCCACCTCCCTCAGGGCCTTTGGGGAGGCCTTGGCCTTGCAGTTTGATCTGAGTTCCCTGCTCCCTGCCCAGTGAACTCAGGGGTGGACGACTGGGTGGGGGACTGTAGAAACATCTTCCCACCTCTTGGATGTCTCTCCAGAAGCTCAGCCCTGTACTCTGAGCCCAGCTAGGCCTAGAGAGGCCTGTCAAGGGGACTAGGCCCCAGGCCTCTTCCCCGTGTCTTAGGAGCAGTGGGCAGCCAGAGGGGCCCTGCCTGTTACCTCCGGAAGCTCTTCTCTCCGGGGGGCCGGGAGCTGGGCCGGGAGCCTGGGAGCAGTCCATCCGTCTCTTGGCTGTCCTTCTCTTCCTCTTGAAGAGACTCATCTCCCAGGAAGTCCCCATCATCCCAGGAGCCCACTGTGCCGTCGGTGGCCTGATACCGGACTTCCACACACAGGCTGGTCTGAAGGGAGGGTGGTGGTGGTGAGCAGCTGGGATGGCGACAGCTATCTCCACCCCGTATATATGGTTGCTTGGTGGTGTTTACACAGCGCTTCCACACCCTTGCCTCACTGGAGGAGGTTAGGATGGTATGATCCCCTCTACCCTATTTTGCTGATGAGAAAACAGAGGCTCTGAAAGGCTGACTTGGGCAGACCCGGTCAGCTTATTGGGATCTGACTCCAGGTCCCGCTGCTGGTGGCTCCACTCCTCCCTGGTGCTCCAGGTGGAGGGGCCTGGCCTGCCCGGGACAACTGAGCCTGGACTCACCCCCTGAGTCCACTGTCTCCATAACCGAGAGTGTCGTTTAGCATCCCCATGATCAGGCCACCTCCTTTCCTCAGAACAAGGGCTGCCTGCAGGCATGAAGCGTGACCTGCCAGAGATCAGCTTGTTGGAAATGTGACAGGATGAGCTGAAAGTGGCCTCCGGGAGAGGAGCGCAGGCCTCAGGCTCACACCCACCCTTTCTGCCCTGGAGAGGGAGGGAATCTTGGGAGCTGCCCTAGGGTTTCCCTCTGGGAAAAGTAGAGCACTCAACCCAGGCTCAGGCTTAGCAATGGAGAATCATGACTGGGCTTCCTGCTCTGTGTCCTGGGGCCATTACTTTCTCGCAGCTCTAGTTTTCCCCCAGTGCCCAGGGATCACCCTTCCTCGCTGGTCTAGAGGTAACTTATGCCTGTGCCCCAGATAGGCGGCCCTCACTCAGTGCTTGGACACTCCAGCACCCAGGCTTAGATTTCCCAAGGAAGGGAAAGGTGAACATATTTTCTGAACCCTCACTGTGCTAGACATCATGCTAAGATGCTTTAATTTTAATGTCCACTCCTTTGATCTTTTCAACATTGCAACCTACCTTACCTCGCATATCAGGAGGTTAAGTTACTTGCTTTAAGTCACACAGCTAGGAAGATCTGAGCCCAGGCTGACTGACTCTAAGCCCCATGTCCTTTCCATGGAACAAATGTGACCCTCTTGGTGGAACCAAGGACGTTGTCGTGGGAAAATGGTGGTCTCTGGCATTGGAAGTCCTCGGTGTCCATGCTGGCCCTGCTGTCGACTAGTGTTCTGATCGTGGCCAAATCCATTCCCCATCCAGGACTTCATTGTTCCCATTCATAGCAATGGGTAGTGGAGATGGGTGGCAAGTGGGCTAGGAGATCTGTGAGTACTTTCCTCCACTGACATCTTAAGTCTGATTCTGAAAATCCAGGGTGTGGGCTGTGCTGTCTGTTCATCCCTGCTCACTCCCCAATTCTCTCATCTCACTGCCCACACTACACTCTTTATCCAGGCTTCTGTGTTCTCCTCCCAGCCCGCCTTCCCATAGGTGTCCATACTTAGTTTGTTTTGCACCCCTTCTCCCCTTGCTGTGGTGGCTGAGACCCCGGTAACTTTAAGAAGCCCTCTCTGCCCACCCCTGCTCATGGGAGAAGAGGGTTCCTTCTTTTCTAGCTCCCTGTGGCTGCAGTCTTGGCTTCTGAGGCTGTTTCTCCTGGCCACTACATAGGGTCATATATTACACAGGACCCCATTGGGGGACCATGGCACAGCCCCATTTTATACATGGGTAAACTGAGGTCAGGAAATAATAGCTAACAATGTTATAGATTTATTGTGCATATCTGTTCTAAGTACTTTCTGTGTATTCTCCTTTAATCTTCAGAATAGTCCTGTGAGGTGGATACCACAATTGTGCTCACTTTGAGGTGATATGTAGCTTGCGCAAGTCACACAGTTAGTGATCGACCTAAGATTCATACCCAGGGTCCCTGTTCCTCACCATCATGCCAACTGCCCACGAGTGGCCATGGCTGAGCTCAAGAGGACTGAAGAATCTAAGCAGAGCCTGGGGCCAGGCTGTCTTGGTAGGGTTGCCTCCTTCTTTGTTAGAACATGTATCAGGTGCCTCTGCACTGTGCGTCACTAGCGCATGCATGCTCATGCAAAAGTGCTGGGATGTGACAAACAATAAGAAATGAGGTCCCTGCCCTCCTAGGGAGGACCAGAGCCAGATACGCAGAGTGAAGGTCATGCCCTCGAGTGCCAGCGGGGCTCAGTCTGGTCTTTGGATGACGAGAGGAGCCTCTTTAGTGACTCCTGAGCTGGGTCCAAATAGAAGGACCAGTTGGTACATTCTCACAGTAGGAAGGACAGGGGTGCTTCCTGTGGGGCAGTAGACCCTGCCATGCCACAGGGCCTCCAGCCATGACCACAGATTGAGCCGTTCCAGCAGAGTCTGACCCGAGTCTCCTCCTCCCACCACACCTCACCATGCACGAGGGGCATTCCCCAGACCACCCCATGTGTGGGGCAGGGAGAACAGACCCCCAGATGGCCCCATATGGGAACGTCCAGGAACTTCCTGGGGCACACCCACCTTGATGATAGCATTGTTGTCATCAATCAGCGTGTCAGTCACCTCCACATGGCTCTCCTCTACCACCTTCTGCAGCACCATACGGAAGGTCCCGATGAGCCTAGGGATGGCAGAGGGGGCACGGTGGTTACATGGAACAGACCAGGGTGAGGAGGAAGACTGATATCCCAAGAGCTGTGACTGCTTAGGGAGGACTGAGGTGGGCTTGCTGCAGCTCTGGGCTGGGCTGGAGAAGGTGGTCTAGGAGCCAGGGCTGGTTGCAGCCAGGGCAGCATGTCCCACTGTGGGTGGTTGTTTGTGGGAGGCCCATTTCTTTGGCAGAGCTCCAAGGGGCAGTGAGCACCCTTAGGGAATGTCTACAGAATGTGGGGAAGAGTGCATGGAATCCAGCTTTAGCTGAGCCCTTGCAGAGAAGTTTCCAGATGCTCAGTGTGGAGGCTGGGGAAGGATCTGAGGTTCCTGGATGGACAAGTAGCTCCTCTGGCTTCTACCTCCCTAATGATGATCGAGGTTTCCAGCCCACACCAACAGCACTCACTCATCCATTCCACATCCGCAGCCTGTAGGTTCCTGGATGGCAGGAACCTGTATGATGGCAGAGCCCATGGATCTGCAAAGCAGGGGAGAGGCGGTACAATGCTTTGGTTAACAGCACAGTCCTGGCGTCAAAGAGACAGGGGTCTGAACCCAGCTCTGACACTGACTAATGAGCTACCTGCTTCCTGGGCAATTTCCTTAAACTCTCTCAATCTCAGTTTTCTCATAAGATGAGCTGATAAGCCCTACTTCACAGAGCTGTTGTTGGAAGACTGAGTGAGATCATCTGCGAGTGTTCTTATCAGAGCTCCCAGCACAGCCAGCACTCCAAAGCAGTCTGGTTGGTCGTTATTCATGTGCTGCCTCTAAACTGCGAGCCTCTCCAGGGCACGGGTAGTGCTTTCTATTCCAGCCTCTGTTTGACATTTCTAGCACACTAGAGATCTCAATATCTGCTGGCTGAAATAATGAACAACAGTGGGTGCCCAATAAATGCTGATGGAGTTGACTTCAACCCCATTGCACCCCACAGTCAGAAGGCTATTTGCTGCTCTGGGAGAGAACGGGGAACTCAGAGAGACGTCCTTGCATGGTGCTTCCACATGGGGTGGTTAAGAACACACACACCGTATCTAGCTGAAGGCACAAAGGCGAGAGAAGCATCCAGGGTATGTGAGAGCTAGAAGGGACATCATCTGATGCTGCCTGAGATTTGTAGAGGAAGACGGTGAGTCCATGGAAGGGTAAGGGACACAGCTAATTAAAGGCAGATCTGGGTGAGGTGAGGAATCAGATGAATTCTGACTTAGACGTGCTTGATGTCTATACCACCTTGAGGTCTATGGAGGGTGAACACTGATTTTTAAAAAATCCTCCCATCTCTATGAGGGGAGGAAGTGGTAGGGGCAGCCATGAGGGATGGATATAAAATGCTCCCCTCTGGAGCTCAGAGCCCCATCCACCAGCGCGCCCCACCTGCCCGAGGATGAAACTGACCACACCCCTCCTTCACTCTAAAGCCAAACTGGGCTTCTGGGCTCTTAGAGCAGCCCCATGGAAGCCTTCCATAGCTGCATGCACCTCTCCCCAGCTCAGGCAGTGCCCCAGAGACAGAAGAGCTGGGCTGGCGGCCAGGAGCCCTGGAGCCACTGCCCCTGAGTCTCAATTTGGTCTTTATAAAATGAAGAGGGAAGAGGACTTTTAGCTTCCGTACCATGTAGACATTCTAACAGTAGACTATGGGCACAAAAGAATACGCTGGTCTTTTTTCAGCCTCACCTCTTTTTGTTCTAAATCAGTGGTTCTCAAACTTCAGCATGAACAGAGTCACCTGGAGGGCTTGTGAAAACATGCATGGCTGGGATATCCTTCTCTGTGGATGTGCTGGAAAATGTGTCACTGGTGGGAGAGGAGAGGTGCTGATCTGTAGCTTTTGCTGGTTTCCGAGTTATAAATACTCCCGCCATGGCCAACTTTAAGCTCCAGATGTGAAGCCACCAAACTAGGTCCACCGGACTTCAGTTCACACCACTGGCCCCGCCCCCAGGGCTCTGATTCAGTGGGTGGGAGGGGGGCTGAGAATGTGAATTTCTGACAAGTTTCCAGGTGGTGCTGAAGCTGCTGGCTGGGGAGACACTTTGAGAATCGCTGCTCTACTGTTACCCTTTGTGGATGGCTATTCAGCTGCCTTGATTCCCCTAGGACCTATCGAGCACCTGTTGAGCGTAGGGCGATCAGGCACATCTTTCTCCAGAATTAGATACCTAAGAACAGCAGAGGTAGCTCCCCAGGATCCATGGAGGTGCTGCAATGTGACAAGATACCCCCAGGGGGCAGGGTGGAGCTATTCCCCCTGCAAGTGCTCAGAGAGGCGTCTTGGGCCTTCTAGGCTTAACCCGCCTGAGTCTCAGACCTTAGACCTGGGAAGAACCTGAGAGATTTTGTCCAGCATCCCTTCCAGGAGGAATCCCTGAAACAGCCTCCCTGACACATGCTTTCAAGCCTCTGATAGATACTCCCGTGGCCGTGACAGTGATGGGGCTGTCACTGGTAGTCCATTCAGCCACTGCTTTAATCACACAGTGTGCTGAGCGAGACTGGCCTCCAGGCAAATCCCCCACTCTTCACACCCTGGTCCGAGCCTTGTCCACATGTGGACTAATTCCATCCCTAAAGGGAAGCAGTGTAGACAGTGAAGAGCCTGGGCTCTGGAGTCAGACAGATGTAGGCTCACTCAGCAGGACCCAAGAGAGATTCCACCCCCTGGCAGTGGTGTGGTTTGGGCTCCTTCTCCTAGCCCTCCGACTTCCAGCGGACAGTGGTGAGGAGACTGCTGATGTGAAATTCCTCTAACACCACCGGCACTCGAATACCAGCCCCTCCTGCCTCCCTAATAATGCGCAGGGCTGGCCATCTGGAGGGCCCACCCAGCGCGGGTCTCCTTTGCAGGATGGGCTTCAGGGGCGGAACCAGGCTGTCCCCCACCCTTCAAGCTCTGTTCAGTCTTGCACAGCAAGAGCTTGTCTATGTCCCGGAGAGTGGGACTGGGACGCTAGGAGCTTGCAAGATTAAAGGAATCAATTTGCCACACTCCCAGGAGTGGCTTGGGGGGTTTTCACTCCTAACAGTTCATCCCCAACCTCTCTCAAATAAAAGTAAAAATTATATACTTTGACATGGACAATTGATATTATCTCAGCCATATGTAAAGTATAAAGAAAAGCAGTTTTATAAACCTTGGTTCTTTCTACAGGTCTGTAACATACCATTTAAGCAAAAACACAGTACTTGCCATGAAAATAGCTTCAAAACAAAGGCCCTGGCGCTGCTTCTAGGATGCCATCCCTCAGCCCGTCCTCTGTAGATATTCTCTGGGAAGAAGCTGGGACAGGAAGAGGTAGGGAAGCCCCTGGCTCTAGCCCTTGTAGTGACCCCAGAGGCGACCCTGCTTGCCGCAGCTGGCCTTTGTGCATCCTGGCTGCACACATAGTAGGGTCTTGATCCTCTGCATGGGTCAGCATGGAGGAGCTGCCTGGGAGAGTGGGGCCCAGGACAACTGAGGAAGGGTGGGCTCAATGCCCCTTAGACAGCCAAGTCATTTCCCTGGGAATGGAGTTGTGAGGCCATGTGTTCTGTGGGAAGGAGCACTGGCCCGGGCGTCAGGAGGCCTGGGGTGAAGACCTGACTGTCCTGAACCTGCTGTGTGACCCTGGACAAGAGGCCTCTCTGGGCCTCAGTTTCCCTGGGGCTGTTAGGCAAAGGAGCTGAGGCTAATTCCATGTCCTCTGACTGCTTGCCTTACATGGCCATCCGGGTCACCATGGCAGAGGGTGCCCCTCACAGGAGACTGATTGGCTCCACGAGGGGCTGGGCGGCCGGGCAGCGCTAGGATCCCCACATAATTAGCTGGCAGGAAGAGGCCTCCAGCCCAGATGGGCCCATGGACTGACCACAATAGAGCGGCAACTGGGCACCAGAATCCTGTCAATAATTCATCACTTTCCCCTAGGAGCCCGTGTCAGGTGTCCTGGGCCCTGCAAGGCCTCTCCTGCTCTCCTGGCTCCTGAATTATTCAGGGCCCCTGGCATCCTCAGCAGGCAGGAGGCTGGAGGCCAGGCCATGGCCTCTCAGAGGTCCCGGACAGGCAGAGCTGGATGCACAAAATCTTCTGAACCCAACATTTCTTTCCCATGGGGAAGCCCAAGATTCCTGGACGCAGGTCTTTGTTCCAGATGGGGCTGAGCAGACCTGGAGGTCTCCTGGTTTCTGCCTAGGATGCCTCCTTTCTTCATACCATGTCTGCCTCCTGGCAGCCTCTAGAACCACTGGGTGAGGGGCCAGTTTCCAAGCTGCTCTCCGTTTCTAGGACAAATCCCTCTGTCTGAGATGGCAGTGATGGGATCAGGCTCATTTCTTGTGCTGGGCCCCACTGTCCCAGGCAGCTCCCCCATGCCTCCTTTAACTCAGTTTCCCCAAATTCATCAGTAATGTGATGCTGAGTGTCACCCTTGAGTGCCCTGAGTCCTTCAGAGAAGAAGTGCCACTCTGATTCCCTCCCAAAGTCTCTCCCACTCCCTGGAGTATACAGAGGGTACACCCCTAACACCAGGGGTGCATTTATCCATTCTTTTATTTCACAAAATAATCAGGGACCTGCTATGTGCCAGGCACTGTCCCTAGCAGTGGCCATGGCTTTGCTCATTGCTAAGCCCAGTGCAGACCCAAAGACCCCCTCCACTCAGCCGCCCCATGAGAAGGAGCCTGGGGTCTGAGCTGGGCCATGTGGGGGTTGAGGGCAGTGGCTTCATTGCTCCCCTGGCCTGGCCAAGGCAAATGCCAGGATGGGGAGACTTGAGTGTCACATCATTCCAAACACCTTTCTCCCACTCTGACCCCCACAAGCTGACCTGTGTCAGCCTGGGCCTGTGCTCTCCACGAGGGGACCTCTTCTTTCCCATTGCAGCTCTGCAGCCAACTGTGCCCTAGGCATTCTCTAGGCTTCCAAAGAAATGGCTGAACCTCTCCCATCAGGTCTGGGCCTCCCCTTGTGGGGTTTCCTGCCTTCTCTTGGATGGGGGCAGGGAGGGAAGAAGAGGAGAGCTAGGATAGGAACTATCCCCTCTTCTGTCTTCCTTCTTATTGGCACTTAAGAACACCTAATACAGGCTGGGTCGGTGGCTGGCACCTATAATACCAGCACTTTGGGAGGCCAAGGCAAGTGGATCACCTGAAGCCAGGAGTTCGAGACCAGCCTGGCCAACATGGCAAAAAAACCCTGTCTCTACTAAAAATACAAAAATTAGCTAGGCATGGTGGCGTGCACCTGTAGTCCCAGCTACTGGAGAGGCTGAGACAAGAGAATCGCTCGAACCAGGGAGGCAGAGATTGCAATGAGCCGAGATCACGCCACTGCACTCCAGCCTGGGGGACAGAGTGAGACTCCATCTCCGAACAAAACAAAAACGAAAACACCTAATAGAAGCTGGAACTTTCAACATATTCACTGCATGGTAGTCAATTTCCCAATCTCCCAAATACATCTGATTTGTTTGTAGCAGTCTTTTGTTGGGCTCAAGGGTTTCCAGCATTTCAGTGGTTAGGCTGGCAGCTTTCATTGTAAATTATTTAACAATGTCTTCCATGCCCTCAGTTTCCACCACCACTGCTCAAATATTTTGGTTTCTGGGAGTTGGATTAGGAAGACAAGGTAACAGACATGCATTCTAGCCCTGGCTCTACCATTGTCTACCCATGTGACCTCAGGATCCCGTCTGAGACTCGGTTTCCCCTCCTCACAGCTAGGGTTGTACTGGCCAAGCTGTAAGGCTCCTGGATGCTTTGGCACCTACAGTTGGGTTCCTGCAGGGGCTCTCAGGTGCCCTCCGTGGTGCTTGACTTCCGATTCTGTTTCCTCCTTCACACCCACTTGGCCTGTGTGTGAGCCTTCCACCTGTTCCTGTTTCTCCTGTCCTCATAGGTCACACACCCTCATAGTATCTCACCCCAGGGAAGAAGGCTGTGCTTCACCTTGGGGGCCCCTAGTGGGGAGTGTCTCACCAACCTTGCTTGTGGGTGCCAAAGGCAGCTGCCTGAATGGTGTGATGCCATGAGAGGCAAAGGAAAGGCCTTTGTGCCCTAAACATCCTCCCTGTGGCCCTGCCAGCAGGCCTGAAATGCCCTTGCTCCATACTCAGCTGAGATTTTGAAAGCTCCTAATAAAAGCCACAGAATCAGAGACTCCTTGGAGCCCATGTGGTCAGGTCTTTCCTGACTCAGAAATCCCCTCTACAATGTGGTTCACTCTGCTCACCCTCTCCCAGTGGCAAGGAGCTCACTGCCTCCTAAGACAGCACATTGGCTGGAGAGTGCTGGCTATCTTTCAGTTGTCTGCTGTCTTCCAGCAGCCTGTCCCTCATCTTGCCTCTAGGTACATACCTTTCTTTCCTCTTCCTGTGGCAAAAAACTTTCTGGGAGGGTAGTGGCAGGGACTGTGCCTCAATCCCTCATCTCAGTATCTCCAGTGACTAGCATAGTGTCTGACTGGCAGAAAGCATTATATGTTTGATAAGTGACTGCAAGGTTGGATGAAAAGATGGATGAATGGATGGATGGATGAATGGATGGAAGAATGAAAGGATGGATGAAGGGATGAAAGGAAGGATGATGGATGGAAGGATGGATGAAAGAATGAAAGAATGGATGGATAGATAGATGGATTAGTGAATGGAAAGATGGAAGGATGGGCCAGGAGTGGTGGCTCACACCTGTAATCCCAGCACTTGGGAGGCTGAGGTCGGTGGATCACTTGAGGTCAGGAGTTCAATACCAACCTGGCCAACATGGTGAAACCCCATCTCCACTAAAAATACAAAAATTAGCTGGGCGTGGTGGCGGGCACCTATAATCCCAGCTACTCAGGAGGCTGAGGCAGGATGATCGCTTGAACCAGGGAGGCGGAGGTTGCAGTGAGCCGAGATCAGGCCACTGCACTCCACTGTGGGCCGCAGAGCAAGACTCCGTCTCAAAAAAAGAAAAAAAGATGGAAGGATGAATGAAAGGATGAAAGGATGAGTGGTGGATGAATGGATGGAAAGATGGAATGATGGATTGATGAAAGAATGGATGGGAGGAAGGATGGGTGGATGGATGGGTGGATGAATGGATGGAAAGATGGAATGATGGATTGATGAAAGAATGGATGGGAGGAAGGATGGGTGGATGGATGGGTGGATGAATGGATGGGTGGATGGATGAGTGGATGGATAGGATGGATGAAAGGATGGATGGATGAATTGATATATGGATAAATGGGTGCATAAATGAATTGATAAATAGATGGAGAGATGGATTGATGAGTGGATGAATGAAAGAATGGAAGGATGGATGAAAGAAAGGAAGGATGGATGAATCAACTGATGGATAGACAAATGGATAGACAAATGGATGAATAACAGGAAGGATAGATGGATGGATGGATGAATGAATCAATGGATTGATGAATGGATGAATACGACCTCTATGATTTTCCCTTTCAGGCTCTCATCCATTTGTCATAAGGTAACACTTAAAGTCCCTTTCCTCCTGGCAACTATAGGGGGTGCCTGCAGGAATTCTCTGCCACCAGTTTCAGAGCAGTGGACTCCTTGTCTCTCCTGCTCAGATCAAAAGTGCTTTAATTCTATTAGTATGATTTAGAATGAAGCCTACTCTTCTTTTCTTTGTAGTCTCCTCCCACTGTTGAGTTATTCTCAGTCCTCAGTGAGCTAACACCTCCACATCTTTTGGACATGTTACAGTTAAGCCATGACCTCCAGCTTGTATAAGAGTGACTGATTTTTTTTTTAAAGAGATGGGATCTCACTATGTTGCCCAGGCTAGCCTCAAATTCCTGGGATCAAATGATCCTCCTGCCTTATCTGCCCAAGTACCTAGGACTACAGGTGTGTGCCACACCTGGCTGTGATTTTTGAATCCAAGATAGTACTTAGCCACTGTTCCAGCCTGTTCAAATCCTTCTGAATTCTTCTTGTGGCCCAGAGAGAAGGACAACAACTACTTTTATTGAACACCTCATAGTGATAATGATCATACGGCAGGTGTACTTCACTTGCAGAGTGCAAGCTCCATGAGGGTAGGCACCCTGCCCTCTGCAGCACCTAGTTCAGTACTTGATACACAATCAGTGCTTAGTAAACATTTGTTGAATGAGTGAGTGAACATCTATCTCATTTAATTCTCACAGCTGCCCTTTGAGGTAAATACTTGTCTTTTTCACACATGAGCACATTGAAATCAGAGAGGTTATGTAACCTTTCCAGGGTCACACAGTAGATGACTGACCTGAGTGTCTGAGATCAGGCTTGCCTGACTCCTAAACCACCATCCCAAACTGTCAAGCCTGCCCTCAGGGCTACAGAGTGTTTCTTGGAGGAGATCTTCAGCCCCTCCACCTTTCACCTCTCCAGTGGGTAACTGTACCCCAGCATGGCATTGAGGGAGACTTAAAGAAAGGGACAGGAAGCTTTGATGGGGTTGGAGACAGAAGGGGTGATAGGAGGGTAGAGTGTTCTTGGCTGACAGCAGCTGGGAGGACTGGGGGATTCTGAGGACAAGATGAGGGAGCAAAATGGGGATCAAAGACCAGTCCAAGACTTCTTCGGTCTTTGAAGATCAATCCAGGGCAGGTTGGGAGTGTAGGTCCCTCTTTTCACCCCCAAACATAGGGTAGCCCAAGGAGAAGGGCACGCTCCCAGCCCCTCCAGGCCCAGCCCCTCCTGCCCCATCCCACACTTACTTGTTGCTGAAGACTTTGCTGTAGTTGAAAACCTGAATCTCCAGCATCTCATTTCTGTCGATGCTGCTGGCCACTGGCCACCGAAACGTCTGGGGAGAGAGGAACAACTGTGGCTTTGGTGGCAATAACAGGTAGGAGCCTTGGGGCGTGGGAGGGGAATCTCTGTTGGGGGTCTCCAACAGCCAGAATGGCCCCTCACTTGGGCCCAGTGCTCCCCAGGAACAAAGCGTTGACACCTGGAATCTCATTTAGTTCCAACGACCACCTTGCAGAGCCGGCATTGGTGTCCACTCCTGTTTCAAAGATGGTGCTCAGAGATGTTGGAGGACCTGCCCAAGGTCATGTGGTAGGTGAAGAGTCTGGACCTACCAGGACTTTTGACTCCCTACACAGTGCTGCTTCCATGGCTCCCTAGTTCCTGAGGTGTATTGGGAGAAGGCGGTGCAACCAGGGTGGTGGTCGGGCCCCAGGGAGACAGCAAGGATTGTGGGTGTGAGCCTGGTTTTTGGCAGGTGCTGAATGGAGCTGTGAGCTTCCAGCTCTCTCCCATCAGGATCACGCTGACTGGTGCGGGCTCTGCCCCAGACTCTTATGTTGAGTTCAGACCATTCCTCACTCTGCCAATGGTAACATCAGGGACAGGTTTGAGCTGATTAGTGTTCCTGGGGTCAGGCCCACAGCCTGTCCTCAGCTCACTGTTTCTGGATTCACCCTTACCACTTCTGTGTTGCTTCCTCCCTAACTTAATGTTAATGATGAATAGGAATTTGATTGGGATTTTTCCCGGTGCCCTAGAAATGGCAACAAGGGCTCAAAACAGAGGCTAAAGTGGCCTAGTGCCCCATTCTGTAAAAAGCTGCCAATGGGCAGAGCCAGACATCTTCCCAGGGCTTCCTCAAAGGCCCTGTTACCTCCAACCATCACCCAGCCCACCTTCCTGGGACGGGACAGAAGACTGGGCAAGGGAAAGGTGGGAAGAATTCTGTCCTGGGTGTAGTGTTTTTGTGGTGCTTCTTGGGAAAACAGCTGACGGCGATTAGGTACCGGCAAGAAGGGCAGCATGGCGTGCAAATCCCCAGTGGCATCTGCAGGGCAGTGGACTGGCAGGAGACCCACGGAGCACTGCAGGGCAAGGAGCCCAGCCTGCCACTGTTGTCTGTGGCAAGTCTTCGATTTGCGCTCCATTGGCCAAGTGGGGTCGAGTGATCTAATGACACTTTTTCCATGGGCTGCCCACCAGGGGAGGATGTGGAGGGCCTCAGCAGGGGTTCCTGTCCCACTCCATGTCCTGAGGCACAAGCACGAGGGAAGGGGGATGGCCAGGGGTGAATAGGATGCCAGACTGGAGTAGGAATCCCTTCTGTACAGGACCAGACAGCACTGAGGTCTGCTCAAGATGCTGTGGAGAGACCATGTCAGGGAGGATTTTGACAGATTGGGTGGAAGGCAGTGACTTTTTATTTTTTAGCTCCATTTTTATACCCTACCAAATTCAGACTGCTCAATAGGCCAATAATAAATGATAATAGTAACAATAGCTGCCATTTCTGGGGTATTTTTTCTCATGCAGGGGTCTGAATGCTCTATGTGCATTCATTCATTTAGTCTTTCCGATGGCCCGAGAGGCGGGTAATGGCTTCTGTACTCTATAAACAAGGAACTTGGCCTCAGAGCAGCTGCGTGATTCGGACACTCCGTTGGTGGCTGAGCAGGCCCTGGGAAGGAGGCTTCTGAGAGCCCACCCTGCATGTTTGCCATTTCCAAAGCTGAAATTCCTTCTCCCACCCTGGGGACTCGGAGGGCTTGGGCACACTGGACCAGCCCTGCGGGTCACTGCCCAGTGTGGGCAGGGCCTGTTTCAGGAAAACAGCCTTTGTGACATCTCCCTTCAGGACTGGCTAAGTCCCAGGGAGGACCCGGCCTTGGCATGAGAGGGAGGAAGAAGCAGAGGAGGGGGAGAGGGGTCTGCAGGGTGGGGTGGGGAGGGTTCTGAGCAGGGCCTAGGGAGGGCTTTAGAGGCGAGGTGGGCACAGGGCAGAAGGGTGGGCTGAGGGGCCCAGGAAGTGGAGGCAGCCTGGCCCACGGGCCTCATTCAGCGGCTGCGGCTCCAGCTTCTGGATGCCTCTG
This sequence comes from Colobus angolensis palliatus, assembly GCF_000951035.1. NCBI lineage: Eukaryota > Metazoa > Chordata > Mammalia > Primates > Cercopithecidae > Colobus > Colobus angolensis. The sequence continues at coordinate 1,013,486 of NW_012111919.1, read as the reverse complement.
GCAGCTCAGCAGAGTGTGTGGTTTTCTTAATGAAGCTGCTTTTATGGGGCTGCAGGGAAATAAAGCAGCCCAGGAAGGCCCAGCTCATCAGTCACAGCGCTGCGTGGGAGTGGGGGAGCTGCAGGAGCCGCCGAGATTCAGTTTACTGGGGATGAAGCAGGGAGGAGTGATTCAACCCCCTGAGGGTCTGTGGGTGGGATTTTGGCACTGGAAGGAGAGAAAGATCAGGAATAAAGGACGTGACCTTGGAGATGGCCCTGTGAAAGGGAAGGGGGGTGTTGAACAGTGGCCGGAGGCTGAGGCTAAGGGCCCTGGGGAGGGAGGCTGCCTGGCTGGGAGGCAAGGACCAGTTTGTTGAGTGAGAGTTGGGTGTCAGGGAGGGTCCAGGAGAGAGGGGGCTTCCAGAAGGGCCCCTGATTGCAGATGAGAATAATCAGGGAAGTGTGTGTAGGTGTGTGGCTCAGGTGCCCTTTCAGGAACTTGTCAGCCAGGTCTGGTCAGTCCCTGAAGACGTCAGAGGGGAAAGTTCTTCTTGGAGGCTTTCTGGGCAAGGGAGAAGACAGGGTCCTCACTGAGTGACAGAGGCTTCCCGGGTGAGGGAGAAGACAGGGTCCTCACTGAATCACAGCACCTTCTTCAGTCTCTGACTTGCTCCGTGCTTTACAGATACCTCTCTTTCCTCCCCTGTCTCCCTCCCACGTTTTCCACCCACAAGAGGCTTTTCCCTCATTTCTCTTTTCCTTCTTCCCTCCCGCGTCATTCCTGTGCTTTCTTCTCCTCACCACATCCATTTTCTCTTTCATCAGTTTCTCTCTCTGTCTCTATCTCTTCCTTTGTCTCTGTCTCCCTCTGTCTCTCTCAGGGGTTCTTCATCTTGGCTGGAGTTGGAATCCATTACAGAAGCTTTTAAAAATCCCAAGGCCCAGGCCTGGAGATGGATCAAGCTGGCACCTCTAGGTGGGGTCCTGGCATCAGTGTGGGGCCTTGGAGGGTGATGGGCCTCCCAGCTAGAGGGAAGTGACTCAGGGTCTAGGACTGGGGGTTACTCCCATTTGGCCTCCATACAAGCAGAGGCATGGGCTGTAAGAAGGAGACTTTTTGGGTTGAATTTTCCTCTCTTTTCATCTCTCCTTTGTTAAAACTTTTCAATGGCTCCTCCACAGCTCCCTGAAAGAGGTGGGGATTCCCTTTCCCAGCACCCAGAGACCCTCAGAGACCTCCTTGCTGTGCCCAGACAGCACTGCCAGCCCCATCTCCCATTGCTGACACCTTCCTTTGCTCAGGCAGTGTCTGTGAGCTCTGGGTACCTTACAGAGCTCCAAAGGACATGCCCACCCTTGCTTCTATTTGTTCTTCTGACAACATTGAGGCTTGTATCTCATGCAGACTGGGAGTCTCTATGGTGTTGCAGAAACTCTAAGTTTGAGTCAGGAGACTTGAGTTCTAGCCCTGGCTCTGCCACTCACTAGCTGTGCCTCAGCTTCCCCATCTGTGAAATGGGGGGTGACAATATCTACCTTAGAGGGCTATTGAGAGAATTGAATGAGATCTCACAGGTGACAGCAGTCATAAGCGACACAGCACTGCAGAACACTTTTGGTTTAGATTTTCCCAGTGGGAACTCTGCGCAGGTCTGCAGCTGTCCCGTCTCCCTGTCATGCCACCTCCCTCCCCCTCGCTCCCATCACTTTCCTTTTCTGCCTCGGCCTGTGGATTTCACATGTGTCTTTCACTGCTTCTTCTCTTCCTAATTTCAGTTTTCATTGTCTCCTCATTTTTGTGGTTATGTCCTTTCCTCCATTTGGGGTGACATGCTGAGAACACAGCAAGACGAGATGAAGACTTTGAGGGTTTGGGAACCACACTCCTCTTCTGACTCTGCCATTGAATTTGTGAGCTACTAGATTGAAGGAAAGGGGGCTGGGTGCAGTGGCTCATACCTGCAATCCCAGCATTTGGGAGGCCGAGGTGGGCAGATCATTTGAGGTCAGGAGTTTGAGACTAGCCTGGCCAACGTGGTAAAACCCTGCCTCTACTAAAATACAAAAATTAGCCGGGTGTGGTGGTGCATACCTGTAATCTCAGCTACTTGGGAGGCTGAGGCAGGAGAATCGCTTGAACCCGGAAGGCAGAGGTTGCAGTGAGCCAAGATGGCGCCACTGCGCTCCAGCCTGGGTGACAGAGCAAGACTCCGCCTCAAAAAAAAAAAAAAAAAAAAAAGACTGAAGGAAAAGGGCTTCTGAAGGAAGAATTTCATCTGGGTAGCACTTAGTACTTCCAGAGCACCTTTTACCCGTAACCAGACTCACAGCAACATGGCAAAGAGGTGCTCCTTTTACAAGTGGGAAAGCAGAGAGGCGAGAGTTGCCCAGGGGCACAAGGCTGCTTGGTGGCAGAGGCAAGATTCAAATTCAAGTCTCAGGATGCTTAGTCTGGAGTTCTGTCCTTAGAGCTCCACTACACTGAACCCTCTCCTGAAGCCTGGTACTGCTGGGCAGTTAAGCCAAACATGGTCACTCAAGATGTCACGAGCCAGCAAGCCCCATGCTGGGGGCGAACATTTGCTGAGTACTTGCTGTGTGCCAGGCTCTGTGCATGATGCTGTGCAGAGCGCAGGGATGCAGGTTGTTTCTCAGTCCTGGGGATAGTACTGGACAGTTCTGGAGACAGACACTGACCTGGAATAGCAGCCTGGGATAAGACTATTGACAGAAGCAAGATGGTAGGTAGTACAGACAGGGAGGGAAAGAGGACCTCTGTTGCGGGGGCAGTCTCAGGAGCCCTGGGAGTGCCGAATCCTGACCCAGTTTTCTGGTCTAGGCTTAGCCCTGACCTGGCTGGTGCTGGCCAGGGCGCATGGTTCTGCATCCTATCAGCCCCAGTGATCTAGGACTCTGGAGAAAAGGTTTCCCCAATGCACTTTGGAGAATGACCTGGATTATGTCCAGCTTGGCCCCTGACTGGGCCTGGAAGCATCCTAAATCAGCACGGTAGCATCCTTAAAGGGACAGAGTTGTAGGTTTGGGGGAAAATATTGAGATACACTACAAAGCTTTAGAGCAGGGGTCCCCAAACCCCGGGCCATGGACCGGTACCAGTCCATGGCCAGTTAGGAACGGAGCCGCACAGCAAGAGGTGAGCGACGGGTGAGCGAGTGTTCTCGCCTGAGCTCCACCTAATGTCAGATCAGGGACAGCATTTGATTCCGATAGGAATGTGAACTCTACTGTGAACTGCACATGCCAGGGACCTAGGCTGTGTACTCCCTAAGAGAACCTAATGCCTGATGTTCTGAAGAGGAACAGTTTCATCCCAAATCACCCCCGGCCACCACCATCCCAGTCCATGGAAAAATTGTCTTCCATGAAACCGATCCCTGGTGCCAGAAAGTTGGGGATTGCTGCTTTAGAGTATAATGGGAAAGAGACGGATTTGTGAGCTTAAAGACCTGGGCTCAGTCTCCCTAGTGTGGCTTTTTCACTTTCCCAGGACACAAAGGCTGGGTCTCTGTCTGTCTCTCTCTCTGTCTTCGTCTCTGTCTCTTTCCCCAGCTTCTTCAGAGTTGTAAGTTAAATGTAGGATCTCAGATCTCAGCTGGTCTTCTTGGGCAATTCTCTTCCCCACTCTAAGACCTGTTTCTTCAAGTGCAAGACAAGAGGGTTAAACTAGATGATCTCTAACCTTAGAGATCAAGGTGATCTAAAGTCCCCTTAGGTGATCTCGTCTGTGCCTTGACTGCTTCCTTTCTATCCAGGCCACAGCAAAGGGCTTGATGTACCACTAGCCCTGCTGAGCCCAATTGGTCTGGGCATAGGCCTGTGGTGACAGGTGCCAGTCCTACTGAATATCACTGTTTTGTTCATTCTTTCACTCGGCAACATTTTCTGAGCTCCATGCTGGGTGCCAGGCCAATGATGAACAAGACAGGTGCGTTTCTGGCCTCCAGGAGGTAACAGCCCATGACTTCCAGGGACAAGCAGAAAGGGGAAGATAATGCCAAACTCCCCTGCCCTGTCATCCCCCAGGCTGGTGACCTCTTCCTCCTCTGGGCTCAGAAGGCCCAGGGTCCCTCCTTGTTTGTAGTGGGTCCATCTGCCCACCAGACTGAGCCCCTTGAGGGCAGGGCTGAATCTTGTCTACTTTGCAAATGACCACAGGTCCTGGAATCAGGTAGACTTGAGTTTAAATCCTGGTGTGGCTCCTTATCACCTAGGCAGCGACCAACCCAGCAAGTTCTAGAGAGTCTAATGCTTGTGTCAAGCTCTCAACCCATCTTGCCACACACTAAGTGCTCAGTAAACAGCAGCAGTTCTTATCATTGCTGCAAGTACTACTGTTACTCTGGCCTCTCCCCTGGGGCCTGGTCCACACAGGGCCTGTGTTAGAGACAAAGCAAACTGGCTAAAGGTGGCTACTCCTGCTTCCCCAGGGCACAAAGGCTGGGTCCTTCTCTGTCTCTCCATAGCTTTTCCAGTGTTGTAGGTTAAATGTAGGAGCTCAGGTTCCAGCCTCTGGGAAAGGAGACACCATGTCCAGGCTCTGTTTCCACCCATTGTTGTAGAGAGCATTGTCTTTCTTCCATGGCCTCCTCCTCCCCACTCAGGTTCCTAAGCCCAGCTGCTGCAGCCCCTCTCACCCGTGCCTGAGCAGAGGAGGGGCCCCTCCCTTGCTTGGAATCCCTTACCTAGTAGAGCTGTGAGAGACATTTGCTTTCTTGTCTGTCATTTCATTTTTTTAGCCTTGTGACAGTCCCGTGGGGGCAGGTAGAGCAGGGAGCATATCCCTCTCTTACAGAAGGGGAATGCAAGGCCCAAGGAGGTTCCTCAGCAAGGACTATGGTGCAGGTCTCATGACTCCCAGGCCACTGAGTCTCGCTAAGCTGACTCCTGCAGGCCCTGGGCAGAGTAAGGTGGAGAGAAGAGACTTTCTGGAAAGTCAAGAGGCTTTTGGGGGATTTGAAAGGGCCTCTTTCCCAGGATATTCTGGAACTACTGGCAGGCAGGTTCTTTCAGGGGGATGCCAGGGAAGTTTATGGCTTACCCACTGGGTCTAGGGAGACAGGTTAAAGCCAGGGTACGGTTCCAGGCTATCTTTGGGATTGGGCTGACCCAGGCCTCTGGGTCCCCTTCCTGAACAGGGGATGGGAGGGTGGCCTTCCTACTTTGTGGGATGTGCACTGCTGACCAGTGGTGGCCAGGGCTGCAGCCACTTCGCACAGGGAGAAATGGCGGCAGGGGGTGTGGAGAGACTTCAACACCGGCCTTGCAGGGGTGGTGGGAGTCAGGCCCTATCACTGTATCCAGAGAGGGCTTAGGTCTCATCTATGCAAGAATTCAGAGCCCTGGCTTGGCCGCTTCCATCTCTGTCACCTGGGGAAGGTTAGTTACCATCCGAGCCTGATTTCGTCTGTGGATTATTTCAGAGATTGAGTGGAAGGGGCATGGCTCAGGAAGCAGCTCAGTGCTGCTTCTGGGGCTGCCACCATCTTCCCAGGGGGCTCCCAGGTGGGAAGTGTGGGATGGCCTGAGTGTTGCGAGTCATTTTGCATCCTTGCTCCCCACCTCACTAAATGCCAGCAGGTTCCTCATTGTGACAGCCAGAAACTCGCCTGTCTCCCCAGTGAGCGGGCAGCACTTTCACCAGGTCGGAGCCACTTCTCCCCATCGCGTGCCCTGTTCTCTGACCCTAGTCACATGCTTCTTCCCATAACTGCCTGGCTTCTGCCCCACCCCAGTCTCTCCACACTGACTCTGGCTACCCCATCCCTAAGCTCCCATACCAATCATCACGGGGTGTTGAGCCCAGGTTCCTCCCTCTGGAGTATCTCAATCCCAGCCTGGCATTCATTAGATGCTCAGAATGTGGCCTCTTGTTCAGGCCCAGCAGAGACAGACTCTCCCCCGAGGTGGGTTGGGTAGAGTTGGGAAGAGGAAGGACACGGTGATTAACTTTGAATGTCATGCATACCTGTGGCTCAGGTGTCTGGGGAGCTGGGCATGGAAAGGGGTGGCAGTGCCCTTGGAAGGGGCATCAGGTTGCCCCTGGCTGGACGCCTGGGCTGACATGTCCCCTGGGAGTCTTGGGAGGAGGGAGTCAGATGCTGTGCCTGGTGGATTAGTGGGCAGAAGCCCAGGGAGGTAGGACTATGGGAAACTGGGCCAGGCTGCTGGAATCTTCACCGAGCCAGCCCAGTGCCCTGAATGAGGAAATGGGGAGTAGAGGGAGCAGACCGGGTGTATAATGGGGCAAGTCTGAAGCCTCTATGACTGCTTTCTCAGTGGGCAGCCATGGTTCCACTCTCACCATAACACTTCATTTTGTTAATCATTTTGCAGAGACCTTCACACCCATCACCAATCCCATTTGACAAAGATGGTGGTGGATTTAGAAACTGAGGTCATTGTACAACCAGGAGGGGGAGAAGGTAAGGACAGAAACTTCCCTAGTTCTAGTGATTCACTTTAAATGATCAATTCACCTGTCCTGCGTAGCACTGGGGATGTACCAGGGAGGTAGTGGTAACTGCGCCCCACAGTGGTTGGGGAGGGCGTGGTGCTGGGCCGTGAGGGTTGATGCCTGTGTCTGTGCCTGAGTGAGGAGCGAGGCTTTGCTCCCTGTGTCTCCAGCTCTGGGTCGATGGACACAGCCACATCGTGTGGCCTGGTTTCAGAGGGAGGGAGACAGGTGGTGCCAAGTGTCAGCCTGGTGGCTGCTCAGCTGAACGCCAGCAGCCAACCTCAAGAGGCACAGTCTGCCATGAGGCCCTTCCCAGCCCCCACAGAGCCAAGCAGGAGAGCCAAGCCCAGGCGAGAGGGGGTACACTATTTGAGGATCACTACGGAGCTTCCAGTTTGGCCAAGATGGTGACGGACGACTGCTGCTCCTCACCCCAAAGTCAACCCTGGAGAAACTACAGCAGCCAGAGGGGAATATAGATTCTGGAAGCAGCAAACAAATACATGAAAGAATGTGAGGAGGCCGAGGAGGCCGCAGGCTGCTTGAACTGGTGTGTGTGTCTGTAAGGATGGGGCTCCCAGCCAGGCCAGGTGCCGAGGGGACGGGCAGGGAGAGGGAAGCATTGTAAGTCCTCTCACCGCTCACAGACACTCCCGTGGGATGGTGTCGCCTACTCCTTTGCTGATAAAATTGTGACAATAGCCCAGCTAGAGTGAGGATTGAGAAAAATCGTTGTCAGTAGACCAGCAGCTCACGTCTTTTCTCGTGGCACCCCCAGAGTTGTTGCTGAAAATCCAGACTGTCTTCTGTTCCCCATGTTTCCCCTCAAGGTCTGGAGATGGTGCCCTGACTCAGGTAGGGTGCTTGACAATGTTTCCCTGGTGACCAGGGCTCCCACCTCAGTGCCTGGGGCTGCCCTGCTCTTCAACCCTTGAGGACTGACACAGACTGGCCTTTGCGATGTCCCCAACACTCGCCTGCCTCCTTGGGCCCTCAGCTGCTGGTTCACATTCAGGTCTACAGCACCTGTGGGCTCTTTCTCCACAGGGAATAACAGGCCCAGACCTGGCAGGGCTGTCAAGGTGGGCCAGGCTGCTGTTCCCCGTGTCATTTGCACACGGGCCTCGCCTGTGCAGAGGTTTCTGGGGGGAACACAGGGAAGGGGGTTCCTGCACACCCTCCTCACCACCTCCTTCAGGAAGCAGCTGAGAGGTGAGCGGCTCAGAGCAGGCCGGCGCCTGGGATTTGGGGCCAGTGTGTGCCCACAAGAGGCAGTGAAGGGTGCTTGCTCCCCTCTGGGCTCAGGGCTGAGGGAGGGGGCGGTCTTGGGCCTCCTACCTCGTCAAAGTCAGCCACATCCTCACAGTTCTCCAGGACCCGGGAGTAGAAGGATTGCCCTGCGGGGAAAGAGGAAATAAATTCTAGGGTCAGACCTGTCCAGACGACCAGCGTGGGGTCAGACCTCCTCATCCTGGGAGTCGTCCTGACAGCATTTGACTTGTCATGCAACATGGGACCTCCTGGCTTGCACAGCTCTCCCAGGGTGAGGCCAGTCCCCATGCAGCCTCTTCTCTGACTCTCTCAGCAGTCCCGTAAGGGAAGCCGGTCAAAGGCCATGAGTTCCATGTTAGGAACGGGAATCCTAAGGCACAGAAGGCCCAGGCTGTCAGAGTGGCCGTGGACGCGGACCCCAGGCGCTATTCTCCACCACGCTCTTCCCCCGTGGATCTCTCAGCCTCCTCTGCAGCCTCCTCAGCTCTGGTGGTGACTCCGGGCCCTGCTGCCCTGAGTAGAAACCTGGTACAGAGGGTGTAGCCCCTGCCTGCGGACGGGGGTCTGTGAAGCCCAGCTTCCTTCTGCAGCCACCCCAGGAGCTCCTGCCCAAACCAGGTCCCCAACAACAAGTCAGATCCCAGACAGCCATTCCCTGTGGGACAAGGGCTTTCCCCTTCCACCACTGTCATGCTTGTCCATCTTTCTGTCAGCCTTAGCAGGGAAGACGGTCTCTGGCAGTTTCCTCCTGGGCTCTATTCCTGCCCCTACTTTCCCCACTGGCACGGGAAGTAGAGAGTGTATGAGACGGACACCCATTGTCCCAGGCTTCCCCATCCGTATGCCACCCAGTAGGGCATGCTGGGAGGACAGAGGGAAAGCTGCCCTCTTTGCTAGTCCAGTTGGAACTGGCCCAAGATGTGGGGAGAAATAAGTCAGAAGAGAATCGAGGGCAGGTTGAAGGGGCTCCAATGTGTGGGAAACATCAGCTAATTCAGTTTTCACTTTGAGAAGTAGCCGCTGGAGTCTCTGATGTTCCAGGCCATGTCCCGGGGCCTCGGGATAGAGGATGGACCAATGACAAAGGCACAAGCTCCCACCCACAGGGAGCTGATGGTCTAGAAGGGAGGCCAGGAGCCAAGCAACAGGGCACCAGTGCAAGGGAAACACCTTTTTTTTTTTTTTTTTGAGATGGAGTCTCACCCTGTCCCCAGGCTGGAGTGTAGTGGCAAGATATCGGCTGACTGCAACCTCTGCCTCCTGGGTTCAAGTGATTCTCTTGCCTCAGCCTCTCGAGTAGCTGGGATTACAGGCGCCCGCCACCATGTCCAGCTAATTTTTGTATTTTTAGTAGAGACAGGGTTTCACCATGCTGGCCAGGCCCGTTTGGAACTCTTGACCTCAAATGACCTGCCCGCCTTGGTCTCCCAAAGTGCTGGGATTACAGGCATGGGTCACCGCACCAGGCCTCCAGTGCAACACCATTCAGTACATACTCCAAGGTACCATTTTGCACAAGAAGCAGTAATGGTACAGAGAAGGGAGGATAAATACTGTTTTAGGGGTGGGATGGAACCACAAGAGAAGGGACTGTAATTTCTGTGAGGAGAAACCTAGAGGTAGGATGAATTAAAGAAAAATTTATTGCTTAGAATTAATTTATTATCCTCTGTCAATTCCATAGTAAGGGAAAAAAGACAGCATGTATATTAGAACTCCGTTAATAAAAAAAAAATACCAACACCCAAATTATATGTATATACTTCTTCTATGAAGAGACAAATATCTCAAACCATTGAAAGTGGTTACCCTCTCCGGGTGCAGTGGCTCACACCTGTAATTCCAGCACTTTGGGAGGCCGAGGTGGGCAGATCACCTGAGGTCGGGAGTTCGAGACCAGCCAGACCAACATGGAGAAACCCCATCTCACTAAAAATACAAAAATAGCTGGGTGTGGTGATGGGCATCTGTAATCCCAGCTACTTGGGAGGCTGAGGCGGGACAATTGCTCGAACCCAGGAGGCGGAGGTTGCTGTGAGCCGAGATCACGCCGTTACACTCCAGCCTAGGCGACAAGAGCAAAACTCCGTCTCAAAAATAAATAAATAAATAAAATAAAAAAGAAAGAAAGTGGTTATCCCTGGGGAGGGAGAGTGAGAAGGTACGGAAAGCAGCATGCTTTGATGCGAGCCACCACACCTGGCTGAAAGATAAATAAATAAATAAGAATTTGAATTTTTTTCCAGTAACCATGCTTGCTTTTAGTAATTGAAAGGCAAATGCCTTTTTTTGTTTGTTTGTCTTGAGATGGAGTCTCGCTCTCTCACCCAGGCTGGAGTGTGGTGGTGCAATCTCGGCTCAATGCAACCTCTGCCTCCTGGGTTCAAGTGATTCTCATGCCTCAGCCTCCCGAGTAGCTGGGATTACAGGCATGTGCCACCATACCTAGCTAATTTTTTTACTTTTAGTAGAGATGGGGTTTCGCCATGTTGATCAGGCTGGTCTCGAACTCCTGGCCTCAAGTGATCACCCACCTCGGCCTCCCAAAGTGCTGGGGTTATAGGTGTGGGTCACCGCACCCAGCCGAAAGACAAATACCTTTAAATCTCCACCAGTATAAACCATTTCACTGAAGGGCTCTCTCTGGGTTGAAGCCATTCCTATTTGGGGGTTAGTTTGGGTTGTCACTGTTGGAGACCATGGCATGCGGGAAGCAGACTGTGCTCCTCTCCCCACAGAAAACCTGGGAGACCAGGCTAGAGTGGCGCTAGGACAAGGAGGTACTGGAGCGGTCAGAGGTCCTCTGAACCTTCCCTGTGATGGGTCTAGGGGCTGGGCAAGGAACGTGGCTCAGCAAAGCAGGCTTGTTCCCTCCAGGAATTGACCTCTCTCCTCTGGCGTTGGTGGCCTTATCTGTTTAGTAAGAGCTCTCCAGGGTCTTAGCAGCTTTTATGACCCAGGAGCTAGTCCTAGTTCAATGCAGAGCTCTCCTCTGACAAGGAGGGCTGGGGGCGGAGGAGTCGTTGATGTCAGATCCACTGAAACGGGGAGTGTGGATACACTCTGAAAGGGTGTGTGTTCGTGTGTGTGTGTTTTGGGGTGGGGGCAAGTGGGGAAGGGCTGGCTGCATCTGAGATAAGGAGGAAAAAGCCATGCCATAAAGCAGAGGCTATCTATACAGAAAAGAGATGTGAAGTAAACAAGATGGGAAAGAAATAATCTTTAGCACTAGCCAGGGACATAAAAAACAAAGCAATCAACAAGAAATATCTCAACAGCAAGCCCCCGGGCAACCAAGGGAGAAGAAGGAAAGTGCCTGAGGTTTGAGTTTTTAATTTTCCCCACAGGTAACACACAATATAAATTGAGAATCAGGTGAGTGTGTTTGGTATAGGGCCTTCCCCTAAAGACCTGCTGCTCTGAATAATCAAAGACCTTTTCATCCTAGAAGATTTTAATGAGCCTCAGATATAGCTGTCCTCCAGGGTCTCTTGGAGTGATAAACCAAGCAACCCAGCAGAGGATTGGGAGAGGGTGGGGAGGGGCCCTGCTCCAAGATGGTGTCAGATTCACATCTACAGGAAGCACCAAGGCTCAAACCCTCCCCTGCTTGTACATTTGTCCATAGCTTTGTTAGAGAGGAAGTAAAATACGTGAAATTAGCCACTGCAGAATTTATACATCAGGGCTCTGTGTCGAAATGTGCTAAAACCTCATTGATTTAGGCCCTGGAGATTTAGAGCTGGTGAATATTTTCAAACAGGATGAGCTAAATTTACCTCTAGCTATTCTTTTCTTAAAAAGGTTTGCCGAAACACATCAATCATATAGAAACAGTGGAAAGGCCAAATTACTAAGAAAACAAAATGTCCTTCAGCATTTTGGATGAGCCATTTCAGGAGGGTATGTACAAACAGTGGCTGGCAGTGTTCAAGTGGTTCTGTTCTGTTCACTGGAGCATAGCTAGGGGACCTCCATCATCTGTTCCAAGTGATCAGGGGAATGACTAACTCCATCTCTTGTTTCAAGTTAATTTCCACTTAACATCTACTCCGTTCAACGTCAGTCTTGTTGACATTCCAGCTTCATTTTAAATGGCTTTCAGACAAAACCATTAAAAATCCCAATATCCAATCACCTTTCTTGCCACAGGGAAGATGGAGAATAAAGCTTGAAAGAAAATAGCCTCTTCCTTACATGGAAAGGCTGTTGTGGATCGAGTGAGAAGGAGGTTAGATGGGGAAAATAGGACAGCATCCTCCTTCCTTCTGAGGCAGCTGCTTCTGGGATAGCTGAGCTGTTTGGTTTGAAATAAACTCCTCCCTGAGTCAATAGATGGAGTATGAATAGCAGAGTCTGTGCTCAAAGTGTAACAAGCACCATGGTATCAGATATACCCATTTCTCCATTCACCACTTAAAAATATCCACATGGCAGCTCTTCTCCTAAATGGAGATGAGCTCAGTGCTTGTTTCAGAAGCAGGATGGCATGCTGGCCTTTCATGGGAAGTGATTTAAGGGGACAAAATGTTCCATCTGCACAAAATAGCTCCCTCTTCCTGGCAGCTTACCCTGCTAGGGCCATGCCTCTGAGAAAAGGCAGGTGTGCAGGGACATGGCTGCCAGCCCATGTGTGTTCATTCATTTCCACAGGCAACCAGGGCTTTCTTGCTCCTGGCTTGTGTGCCATTTGGCCTTCACAGAGGGGAGTTGTACAAAGACCATTCGAATCTGAACGATGCCTTTAAGAGCGTATTACAATCCAGAGGGAGCTATGTCAGACATGGAAAATTCTGCTGATGATATAAGGCAGAATTTTGTCATTGGCATGCAAAAAGTGTAAATAAAGTGAAAACCCAGAAAAAGGAGCAATGACTCTCCATGTAACGGATTAAGGAGGCATTGCAGAGGCACAGGCATTGACACTGGAAGACCAGAAGAAATCTGGATATTCAGACAGACTGGGGAGCAAGGAGAGGGAGGGAAATCCAGGCACAGAGAACAGTGTAAGGAAATGTTTGAAAGCATGGAGCAGAGAATGGAGCCCCCAAGGAGCTGGACACAGGACAGGGGAGTCCCAATGGCAAAGGGAAAAGCAAAAATGGTCTGCCCTCAGGGAGCAGCCTGTGGAAGCAAGACTGGAGAGGGGCTGGGGTCCCAAAAGGGCAGAGGGTGAGGTGGTGGGCCATCTGAAGGGGAAGGAGAAGGTCCTGAGACTGTTTTCAAGGACATCATGATTTTGCCAGGGCCCAGCCCACTGGCCTGTCTCCCAGAAGTGCCTGCCATTGCTGTTGTCCCTGTGTGAACTGAGAAACAGAGTAAAACTCTGCTGGTGACTCAAACCTGGCGCTGCTATTTCCTCACGTTATTTAAAATAATCAAAGCCTTGTTGTATGCACTGCCTGGGCTGGGCTGTACAGAGCTCAGCAAACAGTCCCATTCCCTCCCACGATGCTCCCATGTCCTGGCGTCTCCTCTCCCGCTCTTCCTCTACAGCGGCTCTCTGAGTGGTGGTCCTGCTGTATTTTTTCTCTCCCCACTTCAGATCAATCTGTTTCTTTTGAAGGCCAGATACTCCCATGGAGCACCAGGAAGCAGGGCCCAGGCACCCCTGTGTGCAGGAAAAAGAGCCAGGCTCACTCAGGTGTGCAGCCTGGCACAATGGCCCATGGGCTGGGGGCCTGGGAGCTGGCCTTCAACCCCTTGGGGTCTCAGAGTCACAAGTTGTAAGCTGGGGGTCATTATCCCAGACCAGCCTATGTCTTGGGACCATCGCGAGGATGACAAGAAACTGTTGTGGGAAAGTCTAAGTAAAGCATCAAGTCCCTTACAAGCACGAGGGAGCATAGGATAGAGGTTAAGGCTCTTGGACCAGAGTCCCTGAGTTCAAATCCCAGCTACCTCTTCCTAGTTAGTGTACCCTGGATGAAGCTAATTAACTTCTCTTTGCCCTGGTTTCCTCACCCCTAAAATGAAGGAAATAATAATGCTTACAATAGCATCTGGTGCAGTTTGTTCCTCAATAAGAAATAGCTATTCTCAGTCTACTAAATAGTCTTGTTTCTCCTTTTATTTATTTATTTATTTATTTATTTATTTATTTATTGAGATGGAGACTTGCTCTGTCACCCAGGCTGGAGTGCAATGTCATGATCTCCGCTCACTGCAACCTCCACCTTCTCGGTTCAAGCCATTCTCCTGCCTCAGCCTCCCAAGTAGCTGGAATTACATGAGTGCGCCACCATGCCTGGCTAACTTTTTTTGTATTTTTAGTAGAGATAGGGTTTCACCCTGTGGCCACGTGGGTCTCAAATTCCTGACTTTAAGTGATCCTCCCGCCTTGGCCTCCCAAAGTGCTGGGATTATAGGCGTGGGCCTCTGCGCCCAGCTCGCTTCTCCTTTAGACCTTTAAGTTATGTGCTAAATATAAAAATGACTTCTTCTATTACGAATCACATTTGTAGCTTATTTTTAGTAGCATGTAACCAGAAATAACTTTTTTTCCTCATCTTATATAATATTTTTCAAGTTTTAGGAATTTTAGGTGTGATTATCTCTTCTGTTTTTAAAACTAGGTGAAACTTACATTCATGGATCTTAAGTGTAAAATTCAATGAGTTTCAATAAATGCATTTAAACATTCATGTGAGTCCTTTTGTGGAAATATAATTTTATTTCTCTTGAGGAAATTCCTAAGAACAGAATGGTTATGTCACAGGATAGGTACCCTTAGCTTTATAAGAAATCGCCGGCCCGGCGCGGTGGCTCACGCCTGTAATCCCAGCACTTTGAGAGGCCAAGGTGGGCGGATCACGAGGTCAGGAGATGGAGACCATCATGGCTAACACGGTGAAACTCGTCTCTACTAAAAATACAAAAAATTTTTAGCCAGCCACGGTGGCGCGTGCCTGTAGTCGTAGCTACTCGGGAGGCTGAAGCAGGAGAATCGAATGTGGGAGGCGGAGGTTGCAGTGAGCCGAGATGGCGCCACTGCACTCCAGCCTGGGTGACAGAGCGAGAAACCGTCTAAAAAAGAAAAGAAAAGAAAAGAAATTGCCAAATAGTTTTCCAAAGTGACTGCTGTATCATTTCATACTCTTATCAGCAATGTAAAAAAGTTCAAGTTGTTCCACATCCTCATCAACATTTGAATACTGTCAGACTTTTACATTTTAGTTATTTTAGAGCATGTGAAATAGTATCTCTTCGTAATTTTAATCTTCATTTCTCTAATGACTTAGGATGTTGATCACATTTTTACACATTTATTGGCCATATGGTTATCTTATTCTATGAAGTGTCTGTTCAAGTCTTTTTTTTTTTTTTGCCTATATAAAAAATTTCATCATTTGTCTCATTGTTATTGACTTATAGGGGTTCTTTATATGTTCTGGCTACAAGTCCTTTGTCAGATAAATGTGAGTATTTTCTTCCTGTGTGTGACTTGCCTTCTCATGCCTTCTTAAATGTGATTTTTTTTTTTTTTTTTCTCCTTAGGGAAGGCTCTAGGTCTTAGTTTTTTGTTCTCTCTTTTTCTTTTTTCTTTTTTTTGAGACGGAGTCTCGCTCTGTCGCCCGGACTGGAGTGCAGTGGCTGGATCTCAGCTCACTGCAAGCTCCGCCTCCCGGGTTTACGCCATTCTCCTGCCTCAGCCTCCCGAGTAGCTGGGACTACAGGTGCCCACCACTGCGCCCGGCTAGTTTTTTTAGTATTTTTTAGTAGAGACGAGGTTTCACCGTTTTAGCTAGGATGGTCTCGATCTCCTGACCTCGTGATTCGTCCGTCTCGGCCTCCCAAAGTGCTGGGATTACAGGCTTGAGCCACCGCGCCCGGCCTTAAATGTGATTTTTTTTAATGAATAGGAGTTTTCAATTTTTTTTTACTCTGTGACTAGCCAAAGAGTTTCCAATTTTTAAGAAATGCAAGTTTTTAGTGAAATTTATTTCTTATGTTTCGTGTTTTTTAATTTTTCTTTAAGAAACCTTTGTCTAACCCAAAAATATAACAAAGATGTTCTATATTTTCTTCTAGAAGCTTATAGTTTTTAAATGTTTAGTTCTATAATCCATCTTAAATTAATTTTTGTGGGTGGTATGAGATAGGAGTTTGAAGTTCATTTTTTCTCCATATAGATATCTAGTTCTAGATATCCAACACTTTGATTGAAAATCAGTTGATTTTATATGTATAGGGTTTATTTCTGGACACTGTGTTCTGCTCCATTGGTCTATATGTCTATTCTTAGACCAATGTCACACTTTCTTCATTCCTATAACTTTATAGTTAGGTTTATAATTAAATATAGTTGACCCTTGAACAACATAGGGATTAGAGGTACCAGCCCTTCATATAGTTGAAAAGCTGTGTATAACTTTTGACTCCCCCAAACTTAGCTACTAACAGCCTACTGTTAACCAGAAGCCTTAATGATAACATAAACAGCCAATTAACACATATTTTTTATGTGTATTATGTACTGTATTTTTACAATAAAGTAAGATAGAGAAAAGAAAATGTTATAAAAAAGATAATGTTATTAAAAAAAGGAAGAGAAAATATGGCTGGGCGCAGTGGCTCATGCCTGTAATCCCAGCACTTTAGGAGGCCGAGGTGGGTGGATCACTTGAAGTCAGGAGTTCGAGACCAGCCTGACCAACATGGTAAAACCTTGTCTCTACTAAGAATACAAAAATTAGCTGGGTGTGGTGGTGCTTGCTTGTAATCCCAGCTACTTGGGAGGCTGAGGAAGGAGAATCGCTTGAACATAGGAGGCAGAGGTTGCGGTGAGCCGAGATCAAGCCATTGTACTCCAGCCTTCGGCAACCAGAATAAAACCCTATCTCAAAAACAAAAAAACAAACAACAAAAGAAAAAAAAATGAGAGAGAGAAAATATATTTACTATTCTTTAGGTGGAAATGGATCATCATAAAGGTCTTCATCCTCATGATCTTCATGTTGTGTAGGCTGAGGAAGAGGAGGGGTTGGTCTTGCTGTCTCATGGGTGGTGGAGGCAAGAAGAATATCCATATATAAGTGGACCCTCGCAGTTCAAATCCATGTTGTTCAGGGGTCAGCTGTGGTGTGAACACTGCAATTCTCTTCTCCATTTTCAAGGTTACTTTAGCTATTCTGTATCATTTGTATGTCCATATAAATTTTAAAATGTTTTCAATTTCTACAAAAGAGTCTGTTGTGATTTTTATCAGGATTGTGTTCAGCTTATAGGTCATTTTGTGGAGAATTGTCGTCTTAACAATTCTGAATCTTCAGTCCATAAACATAATCTATTTTCTACACACTTGGTTTTTTTTTTTTTTAATTTCTCTCAGCATTTTGTTCTGTTTTGTTTTTAGGGTGCAAGTCTTTCCCATCTTTGGTAAAATTTATTTTCTTGTGTATTAATCATATATCCTAAAAACTTGCTAAA
The DNA here is from genome assembly GCF_000951035.1 of Colobus angolensis palliatus. NCBI lineage: Eukaryota > Metazoa > Chordata > Mammalia > Primates > Cercopithecidae > Colobus > Colobus angolensis. Next base: position 996,329 of record NW_012111919.1, on the reverse strand, counting down.
TTCACTCATTAATTATAGTAGCTTTTAAATAGATTCCTTAGGATTTTCTACATAACCAATTAGGTTTTCTGTGAATAAAGAAAGTTTTACTTCTTCCTTTCCAATCTGTAGGAGTTGTTTTTTCCTTGCCGCCTTGTGCTGGCTAGAATTCTAGTACAGTGTTGAATAGAAGTGGTGAGAGTAGAAAACTTTGCCTGACTCATGATCTTAATGTTCAATATTTCTGAATTAAGTATAATGTTAGCTGGATTTTTTTATCAGATTGAGGAAGCTCTTTTTATTGGTAGTTTGCTGATAGTTATTATCATGAATGGGTGTTTAATTTTCTCAAATGCATTTTCTGCATCTATTGATATAATCATGAATTTTTTCCTTTACTGTGTTAATATGGTAAAATATTTTGATTTTCTAATTTTAAATTAACCTTGTATTCCTGGGATAATACTCACTTGTCATGATGTTTTATCCTTTTCATATATTGCTATTCAGTTGGCTAATATTTTGTTAAGGATTTTTACATCTGTATTCATGAGAGATATTGGGCTGTAATTTTCTTTTTGTGTAAGGTCTTTGTCAGGTGTTGATAATATAAAATGAATTGAGATGTGCTCTTCTTTCTCTATTTTCTGAAAGAGTTTGTGTAAGATTGTTATTACGTTTCCCCTTAAATGTTTTCTACAGGCCAGGTGTGGTGGCTCACGCCTGTAATCCCAGCACTTTGGGAGGCTGAGGTGGGCAGATCACTTGAGGTCAGGAGTTCGAGATTAGCCTGGCCAACATGGTGAAACTCTGCCTCTACTAAAAATATAAAAATTAGCCGGGCATGGTGGCACGTGCCTGTAGTCCCAGCTACTCTACTCGGGAGGCTGAGGCAGGAGAATTGCTTGAACTGGGAAGACAGAGGTTGCAGTGAGCTGAGGTTGCGCCACTGTGCTCCAGCCTGGGCGACAGTGTGAGAATCAGTCTTAAAAAAAGAAAAAAAAAATGTTTTCTACAATACAACAGTGAAATAATCTAGATCTGAAGTTTTCTTTGTGGCAGGAAGGTTGTCATCATCATCATTGTTATTAGAAATTCAATTTCTTTAATAGGTATGGAGGCTCTTCAGATTTTCCATTTCTTTTTATGTCAGTTTTGGTAAGTTGTTTTTCAAAGGATTTATTCGTTTCATCTGAGTTGTAGAATTTATGGAGATAAGTTATTTGTAATATTCCCTTATTTTCCTTTTAATGTGATGATACTCCCTCTTTTATTCCTGAAATCGGTACTTTGTGTTTTCTTGCTCTTTTACTTTTGATAAGCCTTCCTAGGGTTTATCTATTTTATTAATTTTTTTCAAAGAACCAACTTTTGGCTTTGTTAAATTTCTCTGTTGTCTATTTCCTATTTTCTTCCTTTTATACTCCCCTTGGGTTTAATTTGGCGGGGGGGAGTTTGATTTTTATTTATTGAAATATAATTCACATTCCATAACATTCATTCTTCTAAAGGGTACAGTTCAGTAGTTTTTAGTATATTCCCAAGGTTATGCACCCATTCCCACTACCTAATTCCAGAATATTTTCATCACCCTGGAAGGAGACTCCACACCTGTGAGCAGTCACTCCCCATTCTCCCTCCCCGCAGCCCTTGACAACCACGAATCTCCTCTCTGTCTGTATGGATTTGCCTGTTCTGAGCATTTCATATACATTCTTGCACCACATAACACCGTTTTGGTCAAACGACCACTTGCATATACAACAGTGGTCCCGTAAGATTATAATATTGTATTTACTGTACCTTTTCTATGTTTAGTTAGATACACAAATACTTACCATTGTACTATAATTGCCTACAGCATTGAATACAGTTACATTCCATACACATTTGTGGCCTGGGAGCAGTAGGTCATACCATATAGCCTAGGTGAGTAGTTGGCTAGACTGTCTAGGTTTGTGTAAGTACACTCTATGACGTTCACACAAGGACAGAATCACTTAATGATGCATTTCGCAGAACGTACTCTTATCATTAAGCGATGCCTGACTGTAAATGAGATTATACAATGTGATCTTTTGTGTCTGGCTTCTTTCATTTAACATAATGTTTTCAAGGTTTGGGTTTAATTTGCTTTTCTTTTGGTACCTTTTTAAAGCAGAAACCTAGATTATAATTTCACACTTTTCTTCTTTTCTGCTATAAGTACTTAAAATGATAAATGTTAATATGTTGTATTTTCATTATAATTCAGTTTAAAATGTTTGATAATTTCTCTTTTCGTTCCTTCTTTGACCATAGGTTAAGAAGGGTATTAATTTCTAAATATTTGGAACTTTCAAAGCTATCTTCCTATTATTGATTTTTAGTTGAATTTCACTATGGTCAGAGAACACACTCTGTAAGATTTCAGTCTTTTGAAATGTATTGAGACTTGTCTAATTGCCCAGCATATGGTCTGTCTCGGTGAGTTTAAGTTCTAGGTGCGTTTAAGAAGAATGTATATTTTTCAGTTTTGGGTGTGTAATGTTCTAGAAATGTCAGTTACATCAAGGTGGTTGACGGTGGTGTGATTTTCCTGTCTAGTTGTTTGTGATTATCTCTTGTAATAACACTTTTTATCCCCATGAGAAACACATCTTCAATTTTATAATGACAGTTGATGGCAGGGTAACAGAAAGAAATTCAATTCAAAGAGTTGTCCAAGAAAGCAGCTATTCCTCACGTTTCTTACATAGTGTACTCTCTGAAAATCACCAGTGACTCACAGAGCCAGGCTTGGGTACTGCAGAGTCCCTGGGCCTCACACTAGAGGTTACCCCTTCCATTTTCCCCATTTCCCTGCTAAATGGAGGCCCCATGGAACTCTAACCTTTCATTTTACACAATTGTACTCAAATATCATTTCTACCTCCACTCATGTATTTCCCCTCAACCCACCCTGCTAGCATCCAGGTTTACACTATGGAAACTTAGGCTTGGGTCAGGGATTCATCTGAGTGGCAGGGGGCGAGCAGGGATGATAAATCCCATCTCTCTGGCTCAGCTCAAACCCTTCTTCCAGGTCCTCACTCAGATTCTGACTTTGCCCTGCAACTGACTGAGAGCACTGGTTCCCAATTTTCAGACCCTGGCACTGAGGCAGGAAGGGCCTGTGGTATTTGTCTTTGAGCCTTGGACAGTGCCACCCACACAGTCAGCAACTGCTGGGTCCGAGATTCCCCTGTTACTGTGACAGAGGAGCTTGTGGTCCCAGTGATCCACAAGTGTGTAGAGTACCCTTTCTGCATCAGGCACTGGGAATACAATGAGTTATAATGGGAGGGTGACGCTTTTACTCCGATAGGGTAAAAATATTGTTGAAACTGCAGTCCTTCCTGACTTTTTTCTTAAACTTTGGCTGAAAAAAAAAACAAACCAGTGGGTGAAAACTGATCTCCACCTCAGCAGATTAGCCCTTCTGCTTTGAAATAAAAGAAAATAAAATAAAAACGAGGACTGTTGAGGCAGCATCTAGCAGGTGGATGAGTTCAGACAGAAAGCGGTCAAATGGTCTAGGGTAAAAATGATCACGTGATGGTCCATGTCTCAGAAGCCTTTTCTAGGTCTGTCACCAAGAGAAATGGATCACTGCCTAGTGCTGCCTGGATGGCAGGCTGCATGGGGGCCCCTGTTGCTAACTGATCACTGCTCCTGCACCCACAGGCGGTGCTCCTTGCTCCCGCTTCTATGCCAGGTCTGTTCTGTGCCAGGCCCCATGCTGCCGCTGGGAAAGCAGCCAAGGGGCGTGCCCTCGAGGTGCCCACCTGGATGGCAATGGCCCCAGGTGTTTTCACTCTGATGTCTCCATGTTTGCCAGAATTCAGGGTGTCAGCAACTGGCAGGAGTCTAGAGGAGAATCAACTAAGGCCCTGTAGCCCAAATCCCTGGGTCCATGGTGGTCCCTAGGGCCACAGTTTACTCCTGTCCTGAGGTACCCTTGTCCTGCCCTCTCACTCACTCCCCTGATCCCAGCGCTGCTCCTTCCTCTCTCATGCCCACCTGCTGAGGCTCTCCGCCCTCCGCCTGCCCTGGGCTTCCTCCCAAGCATCCCTGCCCACAGTCCTCACATCTAGAGTCTTCTCTCCAAAACAATATCTTAGCATCCCATTCTGCTAAGAGTGTCTCTAGTATGACACCAAAGACCCTCTGTGTTTGACTGAGTCCCCCACGCCCTGCCTTCCAGCCTCCTGTCCACACTCCCCTGATACATCTCCACACCACCAAGTCTGCACTAGTGTTAACTAGTGTTAGCCCCTCTGCCTGGAATGGAGCCTTTCATGACTTTTTTTTTTTTTTTTTTTGAGACGGAGTCTTGCTCTGTCGCCCAGGCTGGAGTACAGTGGCGTGATCTCAGCTCACTGCAACCCCTGCCTCCTGGGTTCAACCAATTCTCCTGCCTCAGCCTCCCGAGTAGCTGGGATCACAGGCGTGCACCCACCATGCTCGGATAACTTTTGTATTTTTAGTAGAGATGGGGTTTCACCATGTTGGCCAGGCTGGTCTCGAACTCCTGGCCTGAAGTGATCCCCTAGCCTTGGCCTCCCAAAGTGCTAGGATTACAGGCATGGGCCACCGCATCCAGCCCTTTCATGGCCTTTGTTCCTGCCAACGAGCTGCGATCCTTCAAGGGCTTCTTAAATACTGCCCATTCCCACTGTTCAATAAAAACTCCTGACTCACTTCTGGGCATTAGGGGCCACCTGGGAGCCTGCTCCTATTTCCCTTCCCATCCGCCTTTCCTCCTTCCTCGGTCTTCCCCTAACTGACTCTGGCTCACCCACTGGGGTGGCTTCCTAGCTTCCTGGGCTAAGTGGATTTCCTCGCCACGAGCTGCCTGGGCACCTGTGCCTCCCTTCCCATAATGCTCCTCATGATGGGTGCAGCGGTCATCTTCCCCCTTTGAGGACAGGAGCCACGTCTGTCTCATTTCCCCATGTCCCCCAGTGCCTGGCACATGGCTGCCCTTCAACAGAACGAGTGAATAAATGATTAAATACCTGATTTACAAAACACGTTAAAATGAAGATTTTAATAAATTGGAAAAAAATTATGACATTGATGAGACAATTAGGAATTTGATCACTGCCTGATCAGTTGATAGTACTAAGGAATTGTTATTAATTTCTTTAAAACGACAAAGTATGTGGTATTTGAGTTCTTATCTTTTATAGCTATGTACTGAATATTTAAAGATGGATTTGAGTTCTCATCTTTTATAGCTATGTACTGAATATTTACACATGGAATGGTATGGGGTTTGGGATTTTCTTCAAAATAATTTGGAGTGGGGAAGTAGGATCATGGGATGCAAAGGAAGCAAGATTGGCCGTGAATTGATGGTAGCTGAAATTGGATGGGACAACATAGGGCCATGATACTATTCTCCCCACTCTTGTATATATTTGAGGTTTTTAAATATATATATATAAAAGTTAAAAAAAAAAAAAAAGAAGAAGATAAGGCCAGGTGCAGTGACTTACACCTATAATCCCAGCACTTTGGGAGGGCTGAGGCAGGCAGATCACTTGAGCCCAGGAGTTCAAGACCAGCCTGGGCAACATGGTGAAACCCCATCCCTACTAAAAATACAAAAATCAGCTGAGCGTGGTGGTGTGTGCCTGTAGTCCCAGCTACTCAGGAGGCTGAGGTGGGAGCATTGCCTGAACCCAGGAGGTTGAGGTTACAGTGAACTATGATTGTGTCACTAGACTCCAGCCTGGGCGACAGAAAAAAAGAAAAAATAAAATGAGACCCAGGGATGGGAGCGGGTGGGAGAGATGTGGCTTTCACGTGGTCGGTAAAGGTGGCTAAGATAACCAAGACTTCCCAATTCAGAGAAATGATTTGTAAGTCTGTTCTCAGCACATTCCCAGCAGCATTTTCCTGAGGGCTTTTGCAGCAGAAGACAGTTTTACAATCATTTTCATTACATGAAAGCACACTCTTCCTATCAAAGCAGGAGAAGCCTGGGGAGTTTTCTGTGTGCTCTGTCTGCTGTTCGCTGGTGTGCAATGGCTTGCTCTGGGGGAGGGAGGAGGGGCGAACATTCACTGCCTGGGGCATTAGGCGAAGATTTCCCCCAGGTGTGGTGAGGGGACTGAGTGTGCTGTGAAGAATGGAGGATGCAGGGGGCATATTGGTTGGGACTACAGCAAAAGCGCACGGCTACGTCCACAGCCAGCCACAGGCTGCCAAGATCGTTGTAAGGGTCCCCTCTATTGCTGCCTTCAGCAGGGACAATGCCTACCCCATATTCTCCAAGAGAGGGGGTGCTAGGCTGGACTACAGCCCACAGACAGGCCTAGGCATTGCAGGAGCATCTCGGGGGTGGGTGCACTGGGTATTCTGCCTCCTTCATCGGGGCGGCAGATAAGTTTCCAAATAGTAGCTGTATTTTTCAGCAAGAGGGAGCGCTCCCTCCTTTTACTGGGGAAAAGAAATCTAATGTGGAGTCGGAGGTGGCGCCTGCAGCCAACAGTAGGGGGAAATCTTGTCCCCAGTGCCTCAGCTGCAACCCTTCCCTGTACAATCACTCAGCAGGCCCACTGCTCCTTTCCTAGCTGGTCTCCCTCTACCACTTCCTATAGCCTCTGCTCCAGCTACATGGTGTGATTTCCCCGACATGGAACTTGGCTGCAATTCTCCTCCTCTAGTTTCTGGTCTGGTCAGTCCCTCACCCAGAATGACTTCACCTTCCTCCATCACCAATTCCTCACTTCCTGCATCTCCATGGGTGCAAACAGGGGCAGTTTTTCAAGACCCAGCTTAGGCACTTCCTCCTGCTCCTCTTCCTGCTCCTATTCCTTGGTCTCTGTAGCTCTAAGTAAGCTGTCATCCTCTAAACATTGTTGTGATTTACCCCCACCCCGGCCCTCCTGTATGCTGCACTCATTTCACCTCTGTGTGTGTTTCTTCTCCTCTGTCAGACGGTGAGATCCTGCCCCACGTGTGGTCGCAGTAAGGTTCGGAAAGAGGCATGAGCCAGCATGCCTGGCCCTTTCATGGCCTTTGATCCTGCCAATGAGCTACCATCCTTCAATGGCTTCTTAAATACTGCCCATTTCCCCTGCTCAGTAAAAACTCCTGCCTCCCTTCTGGGCTCCAGGGGCCAACTCAGAGTCTGCTCCCACCTCCCTTCCCATCTGCCTTTTCTCCTTCCTCTGTCTTCCCCTAACTGACTCTGGCTTACACGTGAAATCCCTCTCGCTTCCCACCTATGGGCTGGAGCTGAACTTGCTAATGTTTGTGAGGCCTGACCAGGCGCAGTGGCTCACGCCTGTAATCCCAGCACTTTGGGAGGCCGAGGCGCGTGGATCATGAGGTCAGGAGTTACAGACCAGGCTGGGAAATATGGTGAAACACCGTCTCTACTAAAAATACAAAAATTAGTCGGGCGTGGTGGCGGGCACCTGTAGTCCCGGCTACTCCAGAGGCTGAGGCAGAAGAATCGCTTGAACCCAGGAGGCGGAGGTTGCAGTGAGCCGAGACCACATCACTGCACTCCAGCCTGGTGACAGAGCGAGACTCCGTCTAAAAAAAAAAAATTTTTGTTAGGCCCCTTTGGAGCCCTGGAAGATTCTCTGGGCTAGGGAAGTTGATAGAAGGAGTAAGAGCCAGGGTTCTTGGTTCTTGGCCCTTGAGGCCTCTTCCAGTCCCTTGATCCTTCTTGGATAGAAAGTTCTGGGGTGGGAGCTCATAGTTAGGGAAATGGAGCCAAAGAGTGGCAGTGCCACAGTGGAAGAACTCAAACCCATGACACAGTGAATTCCGCAAAGACAGAAACCGTGTCTGATGTCTGTCCTGAAGATGCTCAAAAGTTAAGGCAGCATGCAGAGAGAGGTGTGGCCAGTTTCTGAAATGCAATGTACCGTGGCAGAGCAGTCGGAAGAATGTGTGCAGAGTACTGCTAGAGGAGGAGAAGGCTTCATGGAGGAGGTGGCATATGAGCTGGGCCTTAAAGGATGAGCAGAATTAATGGGCTTTCTCAAGGTGGAGGGTGGTCATTCCAGGCAGAAGAAACACGATCGATGTCTCAAGGCTTGGAGGTGTAAAAGGGTGTGGTATCTTTTGGGAATGACTGGAAGTTGAATGTAGTGGGAACATAGCAGGGTGGGAATCGGGTAGGGTGGGAAGAGAAGTAGGAATGAAAAGGCGGAGGGGGATGCCCTGCAAACCTTTGTGCCAATTCCCAGCCACGGTGGATTATGTGGAAGCCAGGTCCAGCCTTCAGACATTCTTGTCTCACACAGAAAATCCCCAAAGCTCATGTCTTGGTGAGAAGGCTCAGGGGATGGAAAGAGAAGGGAGACATCAGGGCTGGCCCTGGACAGTCTGGCACTTGGTTCCCTGATAGTCCAGGTCCCCCAGCCTTGGGGCTCAGCGCTGGACAGAAGGTTAGGCTAGAAGAACTTCAGGACCCCTCACACCCTGCGTTCTGTGGCTCTGTCATTGACGTAGGGAACCATCTCAGGAGCTGATAAAGGAAATACCTGAAGCTAATACTTCCTCTCTTTGAGTAGCAACCTGTGGTCAAGATGGCTCCTTCTCACACAGCCCACTCCTGATTACTCCTGGGAACTGTAGGCCTCGGAGCTAAATGAGAATCACTGTCTCCATTTTGTTAATGGGAAACCCAGCTGAACCCCGTGGCCTGCAGGCACAATGGAGATTCGCTCAGGACTCCCCATCTCCTGTCTGACACAGTGGGATTGTAACTCCTGGAAGGCCAGCCTGGCCCCTTCACCTCAGGGTCCCAGGCCTGTGCACAAATATCAGCACGTTCAGGAAATGCATCAACAGGGCAGGACCAGCTTAGGAGCAGCCAGGGGCAGTAAGAGCTAAGAGCTAGATACAGAACTGGCTGGGAGCACTGAGGAGCCTGAGCGTGGGGCCGACTGACCTGAGGGCAGTGGGAAAAGAGGTGGCCACAGGCAAAGCTGGTGCACGCCCAGCCAGGTGAGAACAGGAGTCTCGGGGGTCTGCCTGCCTGGGTTCCTGCGGGACATCTCAGCAGAGGCTCCTACAGAGCAGAGGCCAGGCCCAATCTGCCTGCTCCTGGCACAGACTGGAACCCATCAGAGGTGTTCTCCTCTTCCCTTTACATCTCACGTGGGGCCCTCTGCTTGCTCCTGGCAGACAGGGGGAGAAGGCTGGACTGGAGAGAAGATACCTCAGGGGCCAACAGGCCAACAGCTATTCCCAAGGAGAACGGGAATGGCTGCCTCACAAACACATCGGCTGTTTGAATACTCTTCCCTCAAACTCTTCCATACCTATGGTTTCCCTGAAGCAATCTGGTGAGGTGTGTGTTATTATCATGCCCATTTTACGGATAAGGAAACTGAGGGTCAGAGAGGTGAAGTAAGTGGCAGAACCCAGGTAGGATCTAGGGCTTCTGACTCCATATCCAGAACTTTTTCCATGGTAGCCCAGCAGGGCTCTTTCCTTAGTGTCCTGGATGGTACAGCACAGAAGGTCAAGCCATATTTCAACCAGCTGCTCTGGCCTACCTGGGGCCTCTGCCAATGGGCACAACTCACCAAGGGCTCCCTTACCCACCCCAGCATTGAGCTTCACTCAAAAGTCTTGGGGAGCCTGGGGCCAGTGTCTCCCTCTGCATGTTTACCAGTTTCTTGTTTCCCCCTGCAGAGGACCTGCTTGGCCCCCAGTGGCTGTGTGTGCCGGGAGATGCTGCGGAACGTCGTAGAGCAGGTCCGTTCCCTCTGAATTGTGGTCAGTGTTGGTCTTTTGGGATGCCTACAGCTGTCAACTGCTGGACGCTGCAGGTGAGCGGCTGAGGCATCTCTGGTTGTAATAAAGGAACTTTCTGGAAACTGCTTGTCATCTGCCTATTCCTGCCGCCCAGCCCCCTTCCCCGGGAGCTCTGCCCATGGCCACCTCCTGCCGATGTAGAGCTTGGAAGCAATTTCTCCACTCAGTCCAGAGAGCAAGGGTTGCAAATAGACTAATTCCTGTTTGGTCAGTGAGGCTAAAGGCCCAGCCCTTCGCCGCTCCAAGGAGAAGATGGGTGTCAGATAGACAAGGTGCTGCCTCCCAGGTGGCCCAGGAGGAGATAAAGAGCTTGCAGGATTGAGTACTCAGGATGGGATCCTGAGAGCTGGGACCACCGTGCCTCAGCCCCTCTGTGAATGCCACGCACAGTGTTCTACCCCTGAGTCTTGGTTTCTCTGCCTGCAAATGGGCCTGTCCGGTGCAGACTGGACTGTCTCAGCATAGCTGCAGCAGGATGGCAACCTGTAGCTTAACTACCCCACACTATGCTGCCCGTGGAGCTCAGGGCCACATTTCACATATGAAAGGACACATTTGCTTTTTCTAAAGCCAGCATGAGCCAGCAGGTGGCACAGAGGGAGGTCCAGGGTGCTGCAGAGAAAGCAGTCAGTGGGTTGGGGTGGGAGGCAAAAGGCAGCCCAGTCCACACCTCCCTCTCCCTCCTGCCTGACCTCCTCTTGCTGGCAGGGCCACTGCCATCACCTCCACCCCTGCCTGTCCCTATGAACACAAGCTGCAGTGTGGGCCTCCCAGGGCCTCTGAGTAGGTGATGTGGGTACCCCAGGGCTCTTGCTGGAATGTTCTGCCAATGGCCTCTCCAGTCCCTTCCAGCAGAGGTGCAGACGCTGTGTCCAGCTTGGGCCCCAAGGTTCACTTTGCTCTTTAGTATGGTGGGGTCCTCTCTGCCCCCTCTTCACCACTCTCAGACCCCTCTCTTGGGAGAAGGAGCCGTGTCTAGTGAGGAGTACCCCTAACCCCCAGGGCTGGGGAGTGACCACATGAAGAGGCAGAGGTGGGTGGTGAAGGACACAGTCAGCCTGGCCCTGCCTTTCCCCACTTAAAATGTTCAGGGGCTCCACTGTCCGCGGGGTCAGGACCAGCCTCGCATCCTTGTCCTGCCTGGCTCTCTGGCCTCCACTCCTGCACACTCTCTGGGCTGTAGACACATGGAACCTCTTTCAGTTCCAAAGTTTCAGCTCCTCTCAGCTCTGGGCACACTGTTTCCCCTGCCTACTCAGTCCTCACCTCCTCTCCTGGCTACCTCCTGCTGGTCCCTTGGGTATCAGCTGAATGTTGCTTCCTCCGGGAAGCCTTCCCTGACCACCAGTCACCAGCCTGGGTGAGGGTGCTGCTTCTGTAGCATGTATGCTGCACTCACCCCCACCCTCTGTCTCACATACCTGTGCTGCTTGTCCCATGCCTGCCCAACAGATGCAGGCTCCTTGGAGCTGGGGCTGGGTTGTGCTCAGCTCTGTGTTTCTATCCCTATCCTTGGGACACAGTAGATCATGATAAATCGTCACTGAAAACGCTAGTGAAAAGGATGAGAAAAGACCAGACAGAAGAGAGGTGAGGGTTTCCTAGGGTCCCCGCCCATGAACAGATCTAAAAGAAGCCAACAGTGTCCCCCATCACTCTGGGGCCCAGGGAGCTACTGGCTGCCTGGTTTCTCCCAGCCACCCTGGGTGTCCCAGGCTCCAGACCTGGCCCCTACCCTGTGCAGGAGAGGGAGAGAGAGGAAGAAGGGGTCCTGGGTCTCCCTGAGCTCAGGGATGTTGTCCTCACTTCTGCCTCCCCAGGCAGAGGGCTCTACACCCTGCCTGGGCACGGGCATGTTGGCAAGCGCAAGGAGACACTGGCATGGAAGCACGGGGAACCCAGATTTTCCAGAAATCACAATGGCCAGTCAGTCCCAGGCAGATGACTACCTGTGAAAAGGCTCATCTCCTCAGGCCCTGCTAGAACTTTTCCCACTCATCCTCCCAGCCCTGTCCTATCCCCAGCCACCTCCAGAGCATGCGCTGGTCCAACTCTCAGAGCTGGCGTCCCTCTAAGACAGGGGCTTCCCTACCTCGGAAAGTCACTTTGGCGATCCGGTCTCCTTTGCCCCGCAGCTCCGAGACCCTCTTGAGGTGGATGAGCAGGGCCATGCTGGTGTGAGCTGCCTGGCACTGCCAGGCAGGAGCAGCAGGAAGGAGCTAGCTGGTGGAGCGCGGCTCACACGCCTCTCTCTTCTCTGCCGCTGCCTCCTCCTCCTCCTCCCGAACCCCCTCCGATGCTGCCCACAGAGACCAAGGCAACCAAGCCGAGCTAAGCTGCTCCTGCAGCGACTCACAGAGCCTCACAGCTCCCGCCCCTCCAAGTTGTTAGCCCAGCGTGTGTGTTCAGTGTGTGTGTGTGTGTGTGCGTGTGTGTGTGCACCCAGTGTGCAGCCTGGGAGTGCGGCAGAGTTGGAATTCATTATTCAGCAGCCGCCAGCTCCCAGATAAAGCTCTGTCCAGCTTCAGGTGTCTTCTCCCAGCTCCTGGAAGGGAGGCTCTGCCCACCCCTCCGCAGGGCTCTGCTGCTTCCCTACTAAGCAAGCCCTGCCACCAGCAGTGGGCACAGAGGAATGGGCATGAGCATGGGTGGGGTGGGTGTGGGGCGGGGGGCACTCCCACCCACAGGAGCACACTACAAGAAGAAGGAAATGTATTTGTCCACCTATGCCCGCCTCTTCCCTGCTGGAGACTATGCCCCCAAGAGGCTGGGCCCTGAGCCCTGCCCTGGGATCACTGTTTCTGAATCTCAGGAAGCAGAGAGGCTGGCGCTGCTGCCTGAGGGGAAGCTCAGGACCAGGCCACGCGTGATAGAGATGCCTGGTTGTGAAGACAGCAGAGGCTTATGTGCTACGAGGGGCCATGTTTAAGGATCCAGGGCACTAACCCTAGCTCCACCCCAAGGCTGGGGGTCAGGCAGGCTAGCGAAGGTAAGCCAGGCTGATGTTTGCTTTCCAGCCAGAGGAGCAGAATTGAATGGCCTTCTGCTCTTATAAGCTGCTAGGGGCAGGAGAAGGGACATCTACAGTGAAATTTCTAAGGACCAAAGGAGAACTGCCCCCTCCTGTCTTCCAGCAGCATGCACCAAGGAAAGAGACCCTGGGGGCCAGAATCCCTGATGCTGGAGGCTGTGCTGGGTCATCTGCACCCTTGCTCTTGCCATTCGTTCTTGGTGGAATGCTCCCCGCCCCACCCTGGACTCAGCTCGAGTGCCTCCCCCTGGAGGTGCCTCTGCACCTGCACCCCAGCTGGGTTGGGGTCCTCCTCTGTGCTGCTCCTGCCTCTTCTCATCTTACTGAGTCCTGGGGCTGCTTCCCTTGCCTCTTCGTCTACTGACCTCAGGAGGACCCTGGAGCACAGCCCTCTACCCCAGAGCCCCACATGGTATCCTGTGCACCGTAGAATGCCCAATTACTGTTGAAAGGAGAAAAGAGTGAGCTCAGGGATCTACCTGAAACAGAGTCTAAAGGTTTAAAAGAGAAATACTAATTTTTCACAGCATGGTAACAAGAGGTTACTTCTTTTGAATTCTACATTCCAAATAACCTACGGTATGTCCCAAGAGCCTTCTTTCCTCCTTCTAGATATTTCCTTGCTACTGTGCTCTATTTTTCTTTTTCTACTTTGCCCTTTTTCCTAACCAATTCTTGCTTACCTTTCTCACATTTATCTAATCATATTGAATTTAAAAATGTCTTAGAGTATTATGTTTATTGAATACAAGTGAATGCTAAATTTTCAAAACCTGGATAAGTTTAATGTCTTTAAAAAAACCCACCTAAATTCACTAGCATTTTCCACCCGTGAGGTCATCAGGTGATCTGTGTTTTTAAGGTTTGGTGGCTACAAGGTAAAACAACAACAACAACAGAAAATATCTCCTTCCTTGGTTCTCTGGAGGTCCTTCTCTGAAGGGAGTGAATTTCATGAGGCCTCTTACAGACCCTGTGCATCTTTAAGCAAAAGCCCATGAACCTGCCCTAGTCAAAGCATTGATCTATGCTGAATCTCACTTTCCACATCCATAAAATGGTAGCAATTTCACTCAACAGCTCTCAGTGGAGTCAGCTGACCCTTCTGAACCTAAGACAGATCCCACTTTTTTTTTTTTTTTTTAGACAGAGTCTCACTCTGTCACTCAGGCTGGAGTGCAGTGGCATGATCTAGGCTCACTGCAACCTCTGCCTCCTGGGTTCAAGCAATTCTCCTGTCTCAGCCTCCCGAATAGGTGGGACTACAGGCATGTGCTACCACACCCAGCTAATGTTTGTATTTTTAGTAGAGACGGGCTTTCACCATGTTGGCCAGGATGGTCTCAAACTGCTGACCTGCCTTGGCCTTCCAAAGTGCTGGGATTACGGGTGTGAGTCACCATGTCCGACCAGATCCCACTTTTTAATGTCCATTCTTCTGTTACTCATTTTGGTAACTGAGTATATAATTTATGTAATGAATGTTTACTGAATTCTTTCCAGAGCCAGGTGCTGAGATTCAGGGGTGAATATGATATGGATGGCACAAGATCCCAATCAGACGAGACAGACGGACTAGAGCACAGGCAGGTGGAAGGCAGGGTGGTGGATTTACCAGCAGGACTGGCTGGGCAGCCCTGAACAGGGGAGGGAGTAGGTGGTCAACCTCACCCGCTGGGGGTTTGACTCATGTTTTCCTTGTTGTAGAACATGTTCCCCAGTGAGAATCGAGAAAAATCCGGACATGGCTACATCCTGAAGGATGGACGGAGTTTCCTTCCGCCCAGTTTGTTTGCAGCCGTTCCTTTGCCTACAGCTTTCCCTTTCCCACCAGGCCTCAGTGTTTCTGCTTCTTGAGCCTCTGGGAAGCATGCGACTCCCCTCCATTTCACTGGCATTTGCCAGGGGAAGTCTTTGGAGAATCCTGGTGGCAGCATCCTGTGAACCCAGTAGCGTCTGTGGTCTTCATCCACTGCCATTTACAGAACCGAAGTGTGAAGGGAGCACTGTTCTCCATCTGGCATCTGAAGGGAAGAAGCAAGATTTGGAGATGAAGGGGGAACTGTCAGGCTTCTTCATGACACCAGGACTGCTGCAGAGGGAGCTGGGGTGGCAGGGCCGCCACCCGAGTCACCAAGAGCCTGGCACCATGGAAGCTGTCCCCATACCCTCACCCCTTATGAAAAACCCAAAGGCCCTGACCCTGCCCTAGGCACCAAGGCTGGTGTGAGGGTCCCTAGAGAAACCCGGGTGAAGCAGTCCCAGGGAGGGAAGGAGGCAGGATTACACAAGGGGGTGGGCCTTCAGCAGGCCTGCTCTCTGGGGCAAGCGCCACCCCTGCAGATGCCATCCCCAAAATGAACGGCAGCATTGGGGACAAATGTAAATCACACACCCAGACGTTCTATGATTTTCTTTTTGCCCTTTACCAACAAAACTCCTCTTATGGAGTAGTTTGACGATATGATGAGGAGGGAAGGTAGCCACCAGCTAGAGATGAAGGGGAAACATGGAAAATGCCCCTCTTCGCAACCCGCGCGCACACACGCAAGCACGCACGCGTGTATACACACACACACACACACACACACAATTATGCACAGCGTCCTAGGCAACCACGCCCAGCGCGGCCCACTGCAAAGCCCCTTCCTGGAACCCCCATAGAGCTGGGGTGCAGGGGAAGCCTTGAAGAGACATAGCTCCTGGGGACCCTCCTGGTGCTCAGGTTTCTGGGCCTGAGCCACAGTGGGACGGCTGCTTTGTGCGTGGCCTCCAAAGTCAGGACCTGGCCTGTCCTTTGTGGTAGGGTCGCGTTCCAAGCCAGGTCACCGCAAGACGGATCCCGCGAGGCCTCTACAGCGATTATCTGCCTCTGTCCCGCATCCGAGCCTCTGCACATCCCGCAGGCAGCAAGGCAGAGAGCCCCGATGCGCTGGGGAGAATGACAGGGGTCACCCAGCAGAACTCGCGGAAATGGAAGGTGCCTTCTGTGCGCGCCCTGTGGGGCTGCTCCGGGAAAGGGCCGCCAGAAGGGCACAGTGTCTCGGAACGCGAGGACAGCGGGGCCAGCTGGCGTTGCCAGGAGGGCCGCCGTGGCCGTTGCCGGGTGACCCGCCGCTGTTTACGGTGGGGCGGAGCGGAGCGCCAGGCTCGCTGCACTAGCGCACCCACCATGGCCTCCCGCAGCGCGGGCACCCTACTGACCGAGTTCAATGCCGCCTACGTGCCCCCTGGCCTCATGCCCGGGTAAGGCCGCGGGTGCGCCTCCTCCCCTCCCCCTTCCGCTAGCACCCTCCTCGGTGATCGAAACTCAGCCCCCTGCCCCCGGACTCTGGGGTTGAAGGAACCCCAAGGTGCCAATTTTCCACCCGACGGGGAGGGGGCCTTCCTGGGGGTTTGTGGTTTCAGAGTAGGAAGTGGGCGGGCACGGGCGGGGGTGTCCCCAGATTCCCCTTGGCATGAAGGCGCTCCCTGACAAGTGGGGCACAGCCAGCAGAGGGTAAGGGACCTCCCGTGGACCCAGCCGGGGAAGAGGGAGGAGATGGAGCCACGTGGGGTTTAGTGCTTGGAGACGCCCCAGGTGGGCAGCCTGCAGGCTTACAGAGAATGCAAGAAAAAACAGGCCCCTCTGCCCCGGGCACAGGGCCAGCTCCCAGCGTTCGGGCAAGGTCAGTACTTGTTGGTTGAAGGAGGGAAGGATATCAGGTGGGTGCCGGTTCGAAGAGCCTCGCGAGGCCGGAAGAGCCATAGTTAATGGGTTATGTATGCAGTCCCCCCGCCCCCCCC
>NW_012111919.1:977274-979615 GCF_000951035.1 Colobus angolensis palliatus | reverse complement strand
CCCCCCGACTTTGCGGTCAGTCCTTTCAGGGATCTCTCTTTATCCTCCCAGAAGTTTTTCTTGGAAAGCTTCCTGGCCACTTGCCCTGAGTGCTGGCTTGCTGTTTAGCACTTTCAAATGCTAGGTTACACCTACCTTTCTTTCCTCTGGATATTTTCAGACTCCAAACATCTAACATGCGAGTCTGGCTGTTCCCTCCTGTTCTTTGGCTCTTTCTCCCACAGTGTCTGATGTTTCTCTCCGGACCGCCTCTCCTAGGGTGTAAGGCTGTCTTTAGCCCTCCTACCAGTCAGCATGGGTGCTGAGAACAGGCACTGCATTCTGAGAGGCAACCTGTACAATATCAGCAAATCTATATAGAATGAATGAATGATCCTAAGATCCCTTGTCTGAAAAAAAGAGTGAACGAATGAACGAAATGAATGTCTTGAGGGTTCTACAGGCAGGGTCTCCAAATGGGTGAAAAAGCCCACATGCTCTCCCCTGCAAACGGAGCAGATGGCAAAATGAAGAAAAGTGTATTTGGAATGAAGTTGGGATTGTTTTGAAGCAGAATAAGCTAGACACTGAGGTGCTGTGACATTCAAATCATTTCTGGACACTGCATGAGAAAGTAGCAACCAGGGGATGCCTGGTTTAAGGCATGCCCAACTCTCATGTGGCATTTCACCTGCCTCCCTCATTTAGCAGGGAGGGAATGGGGTCGACAGTAAGAGATGGACTCTGGAGCCAGCCTGCCTGGTACAAATCCTGGCTCCATCACTTCCTTACCCTGGGCAGGTTATTTACCCCTCTGCCTCACCTACCTTGTCTGTTCAATGAGGATGATCATGGTGTGCAGCTTGAAGAGGTTTCAGTTAGTTAACATGCCTAAAGCCTGGCACTTGGTCAGTGTTAGCTGTTATCATTCGTTAGATCTCTACTGTGTTCAAGACCTGGTTCCAGGAATCCCGGGAAACACGAGACAATAACAAAGCTGGTTTTCAGCCTCGCTGGCCAGGGTGCTCCGTTTGGTCCCTTGCCGGCAGTTCCTGGGGATACAGCTCCTAGGCACTTTGCCACAGGCAGTGACTGCCTGCGCCTGGACAGGGTGCTATTCCGGCAGTGTGCAGGAGCTCTCGGGTCAGAGTCCTTGAGATTTGAAGGGGTTTGAAGGGATGAGATTGACCTCAGTGAGGATCCAAGCTTCCTGCTTGCAGGTCGGATCTGGGTGGCATCCACTCATCCTCTGTTTCCGGCCATGCCTCACCCGGCTCTCAGTGCAGACCCCTGCTGGCGCCATGCATTCATTCATGCCCAGACTGCCCCTGTGCCCCATGCCCACAGCTTCTGCCCAGTGGCTGTCACCAAGAGTGAGGGCAGGAGGATTTACCTCCCAGCCCCTCTCTCTGTCTGCCTGGGGTGGCTGTTGTGCCCGCACCTGTCACTGAGCTGGACCTTGGAGACCTCAGGGGCCTGTGATCCTAAAATCAGTGTGTTCCACTCAGTTGTCAGGAGAGTAGTCTCACAAAGGTGGTTGTGTCCCCATCCCTAGAATCCCTGTACAGCAAACACACACAGTGGTGTGCTGGCAAATGTTTAACAACCAGTTCTCTGGAGCAAAACTGCTTTGATTTGTAACATTCATCCATATCTGTGGTATAAATACTCTCACCAAAGCTGATTTCAAACTATCAACATAGTGTCCTTAATTGCAGAGTTGGGGAGGGATGAATGCACAGCTGTGCAGCATTATATAATATTTCCACCCCACAGATACGGTGGACATGACAACCTCAAACACAGATGATAGTAACGTGGTAAAATAATTAGGAAGTGAGGAGTTTTGACTATTTCTCTCGTTTGGTTTTAGTGTGTTTTCCTTTCCTCTGAGACAGAGCCTTACTCTGTCACCCAGGCTTGAGTGCAGTGGCATGATCACAGCTCACTATAGCTTTAACCTCCTGGGCTCAAGTGATCCTCCTGCCTCAGCCTCCTGAGCAGCTGGGACCACAGGTGTGCACCACCTTGCCTGGCTAATTTTTGTATTTTTTGTAGAGACAGGGCTGCGCAGGCTGGTCTCGAACTCTTGGGCTCAAGTCATTTGCCTGCTTCAGCCTCCCAAAGTGCTGGGATTATAGGAGCCACCATGCCTGGCTAATATAACATATTTAATTGTAATTTAATGTAATTTGATATTTAATACTAGCTTGTTTATTAACAGACAACAAATTCCTGAAAATTTAGAAGTTGATTCCCTTGAAGCCAGTAGGCACTGCCTGTAGCCCACTACTGCCTGCAGCCCACTACTGCCTGCAGCCCACTACTACCTGCAGCCCACTACTGCCTGCAGCCCACTACT
>NW_012111919.1:917382-976699 GCF_000951035.1 Colobus angolensis palliatus | reverse complement strand
CCTGCAGCCCACTACTGCCTGCAGCCCACTACTGCCTGCAGCCCACTACTACCTGCAGCTCACTACTACCTGCAGCTCACTACTGCCTGCAGCCCACTACTGCCTGCCCCTGTGATATGGTTTGGCTGTGTCCCCACCCAAATCTCATCTTGAATTGTCGTTTCCATAATCCCCACGTCATAGGAGGGACCAGGTGGAGATAATTGAATCATGGGAGGAGTTCCCCCATCCTGTTCTCATGAGAGTTATTTTCTCACAAGATCGGATGGGTTTATAAGGGGCTCCCCATTTGTTGGGCACCCATTTTGCTCTCTTGCTGCCATGTGAACAAGGACATGTTTGCTTCCCTTTCTGCCGTGACTGTAAGTTTCCTGAGGCTTCCCCAGCCCTGCGGAACTATTAGTCAATCAAACCTCTTTTCTTTATAAATTACCCAGTTTTGAGCAGTTCTTTATAGCAGTGTGGGAACAGGGTAATACACCCTGCCAGCTTCCTGGGGCCTGGGGCCTTACCCTTCAGGGAGAGAGGTCAGGCCAGGCTTAGGAAGGGAGGGTTCCCAAAGCATTTGCATTTCCAAAACCCCTTCCACTTCAACCCGGGCCCTGGCACCGGAGGGGCAGCCCTCCAAAGAGGCCAGTGCATCTTGGGGTATGAAACAAAGGCCATCTGCCCAGGGAGAGGTAGGGGACCCCTTTTGCCCATTCGTTAGTATTAGAATCTCCTGGGGAGCTTTAACTATGACCTGTGCTCAGGCCCCATCTAGAGATTCTGATGTCATTGGTTGGGCTGGGCTAGGGCTACAAGAGTTTTTAATCCTCCCAGGCAATTCTAAGATGTAACCAGGGACAAGAACGCTTGTCTGAGAATTTCTATGGCCCCTTGCAATGCAGACCACTATTGACAAACTGGCAGGTGTGGTCCTGTTTCAAGCATTTGAAAGAAGGGGCCTCCTTGTGTGGAGCCTGTGCCATTCTCCTTGGCACACCCCCGCCCCCAGGCTGAGAGGTCTGACTGAAGGCACAGCAGGTGCTACTTTCATTGTTCAGTTCTCATCTCCAGCTGAGAGAATAGATCATTGTCCCAGATTCAAGCCCAAAATACAGAAGCAGAAAGTAAATTCTACAGCCCCTCAATTATTCTCCCTCTGGGCCCTGTCCCCACAGGGAGCTTCCCTCTCTATCCCCCCAGGAGGCAGCCTGGTCTCAGAGGGCCTCACACACTTAGGGGGCCTCTGGCCACTCACCTGCCTTTCTCTGCTGCAGTATCTTCTCTTCTGGAGGATTCATAAGCCACATCATTCCCCACCCCCTTCCCAAGACCTCTGCCCCAAGGCCAGCCCCTATCTCTTTCCTGGAATTCAACTCTGAGCTGTTCAAGGACATTTCATAGGTAACTGGTGCCTCTCAACCTTGAGGAACTGGGGAACCCCCTAAGAACAGGTGATCAGGGACTCCTGGAGACTTGGGCTTTGCAACAGGGATCCCCCTTCTCTCCAGAAGAAAGACCAACCATTTAAAATGTGCCACCATTTGTCAATTCCATTCAACAGATATTTACAGAGTGTCCACTGGGTGCAGGGAATGCCAAGCATGCCAGTATGAGTACAACAGAACCCTCCCTCCCCAGAGAGCCTATAATTCATACAGAAAGAATATTCCGGTGGCTCAGATTATTGTGATATGAAAAAATGTGAACTGAAGCCAGGTGCGGTGGCTTACGCCTATAATCCCAGCACTTTGGGAGGCCAAGGCAGGGTGGATCACCTGAGGTTAGGAGTTCGAGACCAGCCTGGCCAACATAGCGAAATCCCATCTCTACTAAAAATACAAAAATTAGCTGGGCATGGTGGTGGGCACCTGTAATCCAGGCTACTTAGGAGGCTGAGGCAGGAGAATTGCTTGAAGCCGGGAGACGGAGGTTGCAGTGAGGATCGTGCCACTGCATCCAGCCTGGGTGACAGAGTGAGACTCAGTCTCAAAAAAAACAGAAAGAAAATCATTATGAACTGAGACATAGGAGAGGTGCAAAGGGCAAAGACAGCTCCATGGAGTGGACAGGCAGGGTCTATGGACTGGGTCGTGGAGGCTCCATGGGAAAGAGGGCATTCACGATGGACCTCCAAGGATGGGTAAGATCACAATGTGGGAAGCGAGGAGAGCAGAGCCTTCTGGATGAAGGATGTGGCTTCAGAAAAAAGATGGTGTGGAGGTGCCAGAAGGGTGTTCTTTCAAAGCAGCAAATGGCCTCTTCGGCTGGAGTGGGAAAGCTGTGATCTGACAGTGGATGATGCGACTGGAAAGACTTCTCACAGAGCACAGAGGCCCTGGCACGCAGGGACTGACACCTGGCCCTGCTTGTGCTTGGTGTCACAGGCAATGGGGAGCCCTTGAAGGATTTTGCCCTGGGGAAGGATCTGATCAGAACTGTCCTCAGTAGGAGGTGTTGTGGAGGAGAGGATGCATTGTGGAATGGGGACATGCCAAATAGTCGCTGGTTAATCAGTTAATAAGGCTGATCATGGGATCCCCGATGGCTCGTGGTAATTAGTTTTAATGTTGGCTGTGGGGCCAAGCAGTGCTATTAAGAGGCAGGGAAGGGACGGCGTCTTTTCACACAGTAACCCACAGTGGGACTTAGAATCCACATGTGACCATTGCCCAGGGGCCCGGCTTGGCACAGTCTCCTGGCTTATGTGGTGTACAGATGGATGGAAGGATAGGGTGGTGGATGGGGGCAGATGAAGGGGTTGAAGGGGAGGTGTGGTGGCACCAGCCAACACAGCAGATGCTGCCATTGGGACCACTCGATGCCCTGTTATAAAACTTGCCATTCCTCTCTGTTCCTCCCTACCTTGGCCTGCCACAGATCAACACAAACAGGATGGCAGAAGGTTCCACTGTGGAGCTCAGGGCATGCTCCAAGGAACACAAATGCAGGTGCATACAAGGGACACAGACCTAGCTTGCCAAGATGTGCCCACTGAGTGCTAAAGAATGTGAACCTGCACATGTATGCAAGTGTGTGTGCGCACACACACACCTGTCTGAGCAGCAAGCCCTGAACAGAATCCAGGCAGAACTCAGGAGGATTGCGGAGGAGAGGGCTTCTATTCTATTGGGATGCAAATATCTTGGCATTCAGAGAAGGTGGAGAAGCAGGGAGCAGAGGAGGAGTATGGCAGAGAGCTTGGGGGCGAAGAGAAGAATCACGAGAACACATCATTTTTCTATGGCTCCTTTCTTCAGAGGAGCCCAACGCCCCTGTGGGCGGGATGCTTCATGCCAACATGTGCTCTGCTGATCAGAGCCACGCTCCTCTTAAATCAGGACTCCAGGGCATGGTGCCCCCAGAGTTTCTGGAATTCTGCCTCCTCCAGTGAACATTTGTTGAGCACTTGTCATGTGCCAGGTGCCAAGGATAAAGGAGAACACGGATTAGCAGAAGAGACAAGTTCATTCGGGTTTGAGTGTGGACTTAAGGGTGACAGTCCTCCCAGCGAGGCAAGTGCTAGGTATGGGGTATGCAGTCAGGAGAGGCAGCAGGGGCCATGGATCCTTTGGAGTGGGTGGCAGATCCCCAGGTGGGCAAGAGGGAAAATGCATCCCAGGGAGAGGAACTCCGTGCAAAGGCCCAGAGGCCTGAAGAGTACGTGGGGCCCTGGAGACTGGAAGTAAGGCTGCTGGGGCCCAGGGCACCTACAGGGAAGTGATGGAGGAGAGGAAGGGTGGCTCTGGTGTTGTGTGGACAGCAGGCTGGAGGGGGTGATGCTTGGTCTAGGAGACCAGGGAGGAGACTGGAGATTGTCCAGGCAAGCAACGAGGGAGGCTCGTAGCAGTGCGACGGAGAAGGACCGCAGGCCAGTGGCTAAGGAGGGGCCTAAGCAGGACTTAGGGAGAGGTCGGATGTGGAGGGTGATGGAGAAGAGAGGACACAGGGCCATCGAGCCCCAGTTTCTGGCTTAGGCAGAGGTTGGAGGGGGTAGGGGTATACTGGAGGAAGAGCAGTTTCAGTGGCGTTGGGTCTGTGGTGTGGTGGCCCGGCCTTGTGTGGGCAGCCAGACATGTGGATCCATTGCCAGAATGATAGAGGCTGGAGACCCAGATCTGGCTGTCATTGACATACGGGACATATTGGAAGTCTAACATAGACGAGATCTCCCAGAAGGAATGGGTCCCTGAAAAGAGAAGAGGACCCTGGGGCAACACCATCGCCTGGGAAAGGAGCCAGACTCAGGGGCTCCCCCTGCCCCAGGGCTCTCCTCAAAGCCTCACCCCAGTGGAAACTCATCATGGAGCTCCTCCAGTACCCACCCTGGGAATGGCCTTCCCTCCTTGTGGTTGATAGCACTAGAGCCTTGATCACGGTCCCACTTGGGTTGGAGCTGGTTGAACCCAGGCCAGCTCAGCATGGCCCCTGACATATGCACCCCATGAGTCAGCAAACACGGAGTAAGGACTGGGGTCGGGGAAGGACTGGGCTGGGGGAAGGCAGGCTGGGCACCATGGGTCTTTGTGTTCCCAGCACTTAGTGTGTTGCCAGCACACAGCAGGTTCCTGATAAATTAATGTTTTGTGCCATCTGACTCTGTTTTTAAAAAATGATGTGTGTACAAAGAAGAAAGCAACAAATCACCCCAAATCCAAACACCCTGAATTATCCAGAGTTAACATTTGGTGAATTTTATTCAGAGTTTCTCTTTATGTGTATATTCAGATGAGATCGGGCACGCTCAGTGTGATGTGGCCGTAGACCTTATGCGTATATTCAGATAAAGGACTAGATGGAGGAGTGAATGGATGGATGGATGGATGGATGGATGGATATAAAAACAGACAAAAGCAACTTTATAAAAATATAATCAGACCATATTTGCTATTTTAAAATGAAATGCATGAAATTGAATCTTAATAGAACTTAACTGAAGAGAAAGAAACCGCAGCAAAATGGAAGAATAGGTGGATTTGAGATAAGTGTTAATTCATCACAAGAGATATTAGTACAAAAAGATCCCTCTATAGGAGACAGAGAGAGGAGAAAAACCACCAGAGGGCTACAGCCATTATGTTGTACTTTTTCCTAACGACGTGTTTCAATTTTAGATGCCATGGGTTGACTCCGATTTAAAGAGATTCTTAGTAAGTGCACCCCCATCTCCCCTCCACCCACCCCCTAATTTTGGTTGCTTAAATTAGTTTTACTTTGACAGGTTTTATAACATTTACATTCTGTTCTGTAACCAGCATTCACCTAGTTGCTATTCCTGGTTCTGCACTTAAATAGATTTGAAGCTCACCACCACTCATTCTAACAGAGGTTCTACATTACCGAGTTGGTTTTTTTCTTTTTCTTTTGAATCATCTCTTGGTTGGCAGGATTGTGTCACTGAACATGACTTTCAAAAAGAGCTTGTGAGTGCTTTGGTCGCTGAACCCTTCCGTGCTAGGAAAGGGTGGCTTTGTACCCCCGTGACCGCCTGGCTGGTGTGGTATTATTGGCTTGCGTTCTTTTCCCTGTGGAATGCTGTGGCTATCCTCCTTTGCCTTTCATTCTATCGCTTCATCTTTTTGCTGGGGTTGGCAGCACCTGGTGACCAGCATCTCTTCCATTCCCTAAGTTCTGCACCACTTGAGAAAGAAGATGAAAGAGGAACGTGGCTGTTAGAGAATGGGGTGAACACAGCCTTAGAATGAGACAGGCGGGACTACACTGAGGCCAGCCTCCTCCCCACGGGCAGTGCCTGTCCACCTAAAACCCAAGGCTCAGAGGGGCGGAGCGGGCTTCCTTGCTTCTGAGGAGGAGGAGGAGGGAGGGGAGGGGCGGGTCACAGGCTGCCCAGTGTTTCCCAGTGACTCACCACCCAGGTGTTCCTCCACCTCCAGTGCCCAAGAGCATGTGGGGCTGGGAGATGGTTCCGGTGTGGGAGGAACCTCCCCTCCACGTGGGAGGAGCCCTCAGGATAGAGGAGACTGCATCTCCCCATCGCTTGTCTTTGACCTCTTAATTTATTGAATCTATATCTTGATTCAGCTTCACCTACAGCACAAAGTACTCTCAGGAACTTGCTTGCACGTCTCAGGTTAGGTTTTTTCCCAAAGAAGTTTCTTCATCGGTGCCAATGTTGCAGCGGGACAGTGTGAGCCAAGGACATTGGATTTGGCAACAGCAGGATCTAACATGACCTTAATTTAGATGTAGAGGTTCACGTTTCAGTGATGGGTCTGAAGGCAGACTGAGGGAGGTCAAGGAAAGGGTGAGAGTTGAGAAATTAGGCAGAAGGTGCAGCGTATTCCTTAGCGAGCTCCAGAAGGAGGGAATCTGCAATCCCACCTTCCTCTTCACCATCTTTAACGTCTCCTCTCTTGGCTGCTTCGCCTCTGCCTATAAACAGGCACCAGCCCTCACTGCAGAAATCTACAATCTAGGAACCACGGCTCAAGCCCGCTTACAGGCAGAGGGGAAGAGGCCGAGAGGGAGGGGGACACTAAAGATCATGGAAGAAGGGCAGAGGCTGAGAGAGATGGGGAGAGACAGATGGGACAGTGAGGCCTTGGGTGAAGCCAGAGCAGGAGCTCCAGACCCAGGAGTGGTGCCCAGGCTGAGAGGAGGACTGTGTCTCCTGGAGTGGCCAAGGTGACCACCTAGCCTCACTGGAGAGACAGCAAGGCACCCACCAATTCCTCCATCTTCCCAGTTCCGGAGGAGACCTGGCCTCCGTGGGGAACTCAGGAGGCTGAGGAGGAAGGGCACTGAGGTGGGTGGAGAAGAGTCAGGACCGCCAGGGTCACGGTGTCAAGGGCAGCACCTCTGTGGCATCCAGGGATGTGAGTAGTGAGGCTGGAGGGGGGCCTGTGCAGCTGGGGTGGAGCCTCTCCCCTCTGCAGCCTCATCGCAGCTCTGGCCCAGCCAATGCCCGATGCTGTGAGACCCCAGGAAGGCAGAGCTATTGAGGGCGGTGGGACCAGGAGCCAGGGAAGGACTCACTTTGTGTGACCTTCCCTACCATGTGCAGGCCTGTCAGCAGTCGCTCGGCTACACTTCCTTGCCTTTTTCCTGAAGACTAAAAGAAGGAAACCATGCGTTGCTATCTAATTCCAGGCAGCGTCCATTCTGTTGGTGAGACCGAGGCCCAAGGCACAGGGAAAGACCCCAGGAAAGGCGAGAGTGGGGGGACGGAGTTACATCTAGACGGCTGCAATGATTCTGCAGGACTGGGGTGTAGGGGAGCTGATAAGGTTGGAGAGCTGGGCCAGGGTCAGATCACAGACGGCCTCAAATGCCATGCCAAGGATCTGACTCTGAACTAAAGTTCAGTCTGGTGGAGAAGGGATTGCAGGGGCAGGGGTCTGGTGCAGTTAGAACAGTGAGGTTGTTACGACCACAGGCCAGGTACAAGGGCACATGGCTGGGCTCAGTAGGCTCAGATGGAGCTACAGGACTTAGTGACTGACTAGATGTGGGTGAGGTGGATGTGTCAGTTTCTGACTTAGACGGCTAGGAGTTACTTTTCACAGAGATGGGACCAGACTGTCAGGGAAGGTGGGGGTGGAAGATCAAGCCTGGGAGACATCCAAGGGAGATGTCTGGTGTGCGATTGTACATAGCAGCCTAAGGCTTGGAGAGAACTCCCAGGTTGGAGCTGTGGACTGGGGTCATCTGCACACAGGAGGTGGCTATGGCCATGGCATGGCTGCCATCACCCAAGACAGACCCCGGAGGTTCACCAGTGCTTAAGAGGCGGGTAGAGGAGAAGGCTCATGAAGGTGTGGTCAGAGATATCAGTGAAAGCAACAGAAAGGAGCAAAGGTGTCATCCAAACCAAGAGCAGTGTTTCAGGAAGGGAGAGGTGGGCGATGCCCTGTGCTACCGGAAGGCCCAGCAAGACAGAGCGTGTCCACCGACCTGCAGCAGCAAGAGCACAGGCGGCCTTGGGAAGAGCGATTTCAAGGGCCTCATGGAGCAGAAGTCAGACCCCAGAGAGTGAGGTGTGCAAGGGGGACAGGGCCGTGCTGCTCGGCAAGCTTCCGCATTGGCTGCAAGTCTGGCGCCCGTACTCTCTGGGTGTTGTTGACTCTCCCTTGCTTTGTCAAAACAAGTCTTTAGCTCTTGGAGCGAGTCTCATTTAACCAAGGATCTCTAGAGTGCCTGTGTCACCAAGGCCTCCGCTCGCCCATCTCCTGTCCCTCTCATGGAACCTCCTTGGTGGCAGAGGGTGGAAGACTCCTTGTAGGCTCTCAGAGCTCCAGAACCTAGGTCGGTTCTCCAGGCTGCCTGAGTAGCGCGTTGGGAGGCTGCTGTGCCGGGAGCAAGGCTGCAGCATGCTGAACCTAGGCCTTGCTATACCACATCTCCCACCCATCGCCTTTCACTGACTGGGCCCCCACTCATTTCTCATACTCCCCCTACTCTTTCATGAGACAACCACAGAATGGGGGAGCCAGAGGAGGCCTTTGCATCTTCAGGCCATCGCCTGAGTAAATGCGGGCCCCTGGAGGGACAGTGATTTGCCTACAGCATTGACCAGGGTGTATCTGGTGTTCTGGCCACTGTGTAAGCTCCTGGTCTGGAGAGAGGAGCATCTAGGAAAGACCTCTGTGGGGAGGGAGAGGCCCAGAGTCCCTCGGACTTGGCCTTCCCCAAAGACCTGAGCAGGTCAGTGCACCTTGGGAAGCCTCTCAGGGCCAAAGATGGCCACCGGGCTCCCCTGACTCTACCCTTCTTCTTCTTCTTCTTCTTTTTTTTTTCTTAATTATTATGTTGTTTTTATGTAGAGACAGAGTCTCACTGTGTTGCCCAGGCTGGTCTCAGAACTCCTGGGCTCAAGTGTTCTTCCTGCCTCAGCTTCCCAACATGCTGGCATTACAGACATGAGCCATCGCACCCTCGACTTTTAAGGGCCTCTCTTGGAACAGACCTGGGGCCCTTCATTGATCTGTGGCTCCACTACCTCCTCTGTGATCGGCAGTTACCAAGGCCACGTCCCCACCGTGGCCTTCTCCTTCGGCGCTCCCTACGGCACCACCACCCTCAAGTACTTCCAGGACCACCGAAACACAGCCATGGAGAAGAGCCACACTCCCTTCAGCCGAGGCGGCCACTTCCCCACCATCTTCTCCACCAACCCCAACCTCCTGCTGATGGAGCGTGCGAGCTCCCGGGACCGCTGGCTGCACAAGCCCAGCTACACTCGCTTCAACCTGGACAGCCACCGATCCACAGAGCTCACGAACTTCTACCAGGTAAGCTGTGCGGGGCTGCCCTGTGGCCTCCCCTCCTGCCCACCTGCCCCCACCACGAGAAGGAAGTGATGGCCAGGGACTGAGGGAGACCTCGTACCTGCCACAGTATCTTGATTTCCTTTCTCAGAGCCCCTGAGCCAGCAGGGAGCATGGTGGGTTTGGCTAAAGGGAGTGGGGAGGCTTAGGACTTTGCCTCCCTGATCTCTCCCCACCTCCTGGGGCTTCTGGATCTCCAATTCCTGCTCACCCCCACTACCAGTGGAGCTAGGGGTCTCTAGGGATGCTCCTGCCCTTACCTCCCCCTGGAGTCTCCTGGATCTGTGGAATGCCATATATTTTCTAGGTGAGTAAAAGGTCTAAGATCCACCCGCCAGATGAATAACACGAGCAAAGGCCCCACTAGAGCCCCCTGCCCCAGGTCCAGCCCCACGGTGTTTTATCCACCCGCATCCGGGAGCCTGTTCACCCCCTCCATGCCCTGCAGCCCCCTTGGGGGCATGCTCTGAGTCACCCTCAGCCCCAGGCTGGGCGAGACTGCCCTGCAGGGAGTAAGCCCGAGGATGGGTACCTACCCCTACCCCTGTTGTTCTTGTCCTGCGGTTTGGGCTGGTAAGGCCTCCCTGGATGTGGTTCAGACACATTCCCAGAGACCACAGGTGCACCGGCCTGAGCTGGCCCTTATGCCCTTGGCAGGGATACGAGTTCATTCTCTCCTGTGTTCCCAAAACCTTACTCTCTCCATCACCTTCTCTTGCAAGCTTCCCCCTCTAGCCTGATTGCAAGGACAAGATATGTCCTGGCCCCAGGGCAGAGAACTTGTATGAGTGAAGCAACTTCCTTGGGAGAGGAGGCGGTCGATGCCACCGGCCTCTGAGGCATATGCGACCATCTCAGGGGGTCTACCAAAGCCTTTTCCTCCATCTTGGCGCTCAACAGAACATGCCCCATACAGGGGGGAAGGAGAGAAGGGAGCAAACACAGGCCAGGCGGACATGGTGCCTGTGTGCACAGCAGGTGTGCGTACGCCTGCAGGGCTGAGTTTTTGTACTTTGTCCGAGCTGGTCCCTTGTTTCATTTACACTCTGTAGCAAAGCTAGTCTGGTGGGTGTCATTATTCCCATTAGGCAGATGAGAAGTTGAGGCTTATTGAGGACAACCAGCTGGCTGGCAATTGAGTTGGGACCCCAGCAACTCCGGGACTCCTCCAGGGGCATTAGGGGAGGTGGCCCCCAACTCTGCCCCGGTGCAGCGAGGCATGGAATGCAGGTCCCTGGGGTCAGTCCTGCGGACTAACAACCTGTCATCTCTTCCTTGATTGAACCATAGACAGTCCAGCAGCATCGGAAGTACTATCAAGACAAGACGGGCACGGTGCCTCGAGTCCCCTACTTTGTGCTGCCCGTGAGGGAGCCGGAACACTACCCCCTCCCCACTGTCCTGTGAGTTGTGAGTCCCTGCCCTCCCTTCATCCACGCAGTCAACAAACGCACCCATGGGGCACCTGCTCTCGGCCAGGCATGCACAGCGCACAGACTGAGAAATGAGTTGAGGATCTTACCCTAAAATGTGCGGTGCAGAGAGTGATGGTTACGGAGCAAGGGGGTCAGGGCATTGGCAGCCTCAGGGGGGATGCTGGTAGCCTGAATGGGCGAATCAGGAAGAGTGCTTTCCTGGCCAGATGCACTGGGAATTTGGGAGAAACTCCGTAAGTTCAGTGGGCCTGAATCTGCGGACTGATGCCCTGCTTGCAAAGGCAGCCTGGCAGCTACACTAGTCCTAACGCGGGGGCCCATGCAGAGAGCAGTAAGGAGCTGCTGCCCTCTGGTGGATACAGAGGGCACTACACCGAGCAGGAATCTCCCCCAGCCCCGTCCACATTTGGAAAATGTTCTCCTAAGAGAACATGGACTTCTGTCCATCTAACAAAATAGGAAAGTTCCTTGCCTCCTGCCCCTCATTGCTTTTATCTAGGAGAGCTCCTTTCTCCAGGGAAGGCCCACTCTGCCCTGAAAGATGACCTGGGTACTGTGGTTTCTGTGCTCTCTCCTTCCTGAAGCGCAGGCAGGGGTATCACTCACAGCAGGTGTCCTGGGGTGGGATAGGGTGGTGGGTGGTGCCTGGCCTGCGAGGTCAGTGGATAGAGCTTGGGATTTAGCTCCATACCGACCACTCCCTGCTTGCCTTAGAGTCCTGAGATTCACCATCATCCTTACTGATAAAGCAGCATCTGTTTTCATAAGTTTAATGGTTTTTATAGAAACAGGCTTCACTGCATCCAAAAGTTCCTTTCTGCAAGATAGGATCATTTTACAAAAAAAGGGGAACCCGAGGTTCATTTATCACCTAGGGAACTTGTTCTGCATGGCCTGGATGGTTGGAGGCAGAGCTTGGAAAGGAAGCAGCATCTCCCATAACCACCTCCAGGACTCAGGGGGCTCTCTCCAATCTTGGGATGGCTCTGAGCCAGTCCGTCCCTGGAGTAGAGTGGGACTCTCCTGTGGACAGGTATCCTCTTGAGACAGCTCTGGCCAGGATCTGCCCCCACCCCCATCACCGTGGGGAGAGCGGGACACCTCAACTCTGTTCCTTCTTCAAGTTGCCTGGCCACTTGCACTGCCAGGCCAACCAGGTGGTTGGGAGAAGAGGGTCAGTGACGGGCCTGGGGCAAGCCCCTCCCTCCTGGAATCCCCTCCATCAGCACCATCATCATTTCTTAGAACATTTGTTGTGTGAATACTCCTTGTCCAGAGCTTTACATGCATTACTGCATTTATTCCTCAAGTCAACGCTAAGAGGGGGATACCACCACTGAGCCATTCTTAAATATGCACACTTCTAGCAGGAGTTAGGACCAGAGTCCATCCCAGGTCTGTCTGACATCTGTGCCCTCACTCTTCACCACCGTGCCACTATGTAAATACAGGTTATTCCCACCCCAAGTCCAGGGGGACTTATCAGGTGTTAAGCTGACGAGTAGCCAGCAGGCCAGCATCAGCTGGAGAGTTGGCACATGGGGCTGTGGGTGGGCATGCATCACCCTCCTTCCCTGGCACACTGCATAACACCAGTCCCATCCTCACCCCTAGGCCTCCTCTGTGCCCGAAGAAGAAGTGGCACCTTTTGAGACTAGCCCCTGAGAGCCTGAAGACCTACCAGACCTTCCCGTCAGGGAAGAAGGTCTCCCCACAAGAGCGGAAAAGGAGAGACTGCTACTTTGAGTTCAGAGCATGAGACCAGGTGCCTGATGCCTGAGATCCCGGGTCGAGACCAGCCCGGCTTCCTTGGAATAAAATCTTTAGCCATGACCATCCTACCCACCTCTCCTCTGGATCCCAGGGACACTCGGCCACAGCAGGAAATGCCCCCTGAAAGTCACACAGCATTATGCCCTAAGGGCCTGCGGAAAGCTCTGCCCCAGGGACTGAGGCCAAGGAAAAGTGGTGTCCGGCTACCTGACAGGTCCAGCTACCTTCTCCCCAAGATGGGGCAAGTTGAACTGAGGAATGTAGGGTTCCCTAGCCTTAGTGGCAGGCCACTCAGGTACAGAGACCTCCCACCTGATTCTACTGGTATAAGCAAGGAAGTCCAGTTACCCCCGTCTAAGAATGAAGGAGAATTGGCCCCAGAGTAATTGTACTGGGTATGATTGGAAAGGAATTTTCATTGGAGCCCTGACTTGGCATCGTTTGGTCCACACGATCACTTGTGAGGGAAGAAGTGTTATTATCCCCACTTTACTGATAAAGACATTGAGGCTCAGAGAGGGTGAGGGTGAGAAAGTTGCCCAAGCTTACACAGTTGGGAAGTAACACAGCCAGAATTTGAACTCAGGTCTTTCTGACTCCCAAGTCCATGACACAGCCTGCTTGTGGTCCATGTGGAGACTGAGGGGCAGGGAAGACATAAACCTTGGGATCCTGAAGGAGCCTGTGGAGGATGGAGCCTGGGAGAAGAAGCTGTGTGCAGCAGGCACCTTCTGCATTCTGCCCAGGCTGGCTTGGACAGGTGGATGTGGCCTCTACCCCTGAAGCTGTTTCTAGAAGAGGATGGGAGGGAATGACCTAGGACCAGGCCACTCTTCCAGGAATTCCTGTGTTTCGGGGCCCCAGGCCAGAAGTGGATGTGGGCATGGATGCTGAGGTCACATGCCTGGGGTGGTCTTTGAGGGTCTGGAGGATCCGCTCCCACCAGGCTGCTGCTTCCTACCTCCCAGGAGGCTCCTGCCTGCTGGGGCAGGGGCAGGACGGGGGTGAGAACCCCTCAGTGACAGGATCTGGGATGGGGACCTCAGACCAAGGTGGGGACCTTCTCCAACATTCCAGCACCTCTTGGATTTGATCAAGGGCACTCCATTAAACGACAAGGCCCTTATTGTCCTTGAACAGGTGAGTCAGGACCTAATGGCAAGGGGAGCACAGCCAGGTTCAAGTACACCTGGGGCTGGAGCAGCCCCTCCTCTGTAGCCAGTGATTAGATTAGACACCTCCCCCAGGATAATGTAAATAAGAAAAACCCAGTGGGGGGCTTCTGTGTCTCCAAGTCCCTGAGGAGCTGGACCCCAAAGGCTCTCTGTGGTGGCCAAATTCATTCCAGGGCTTGGCTGAATAGCAAAGCAAATAAACTCTGATTGCTGGTCCCACAATCAGGGCCAAGATGCCTTCTCCCTCAGAAGGGGAGTGGGGAGCCGGGCGCTGGCTGCAATGGCTGCTATGTGCACGTCTCTGTGCAGCTCTGCAGTGCGAGGTGCTGGGGGTCGGGGGTTTTGATGAAGGGAGGGAAGGACCTCTATCTTGCTAGGGACCTTCATCCCATTTGGCTTGGTCCCCTGCTGTGACACGAGTTGAGATTTGAACTATTCCCTCAAAAAGATTGCCACCCCAGCCTGCTTGATGTCGCTGGCACACGGAAGCCCTGGAATGGGCAGTTCTTAATAAAAAGTACCATGTATGATCCTGCATTTAAAAAGTGATGATCTGGTGGACTCAGGAACAGGTTTTTCTTTTCTTTTATCTAATAAACAATATTCTAGAGGGGAGGGTGGGCCCAGGACAAAGTCATACTTCAAACCAGCTCCCTCCACTGCTGGAGGGGGTTCGATTCCAGTGGTCTCCCTCGAGGCTGCCACGTCAGGTATTTGCAGCTACATCAGCATCCCCAGAAGTGAATCCGAAAGGAGCTGAAAGAAAGAGTCCCGTGAGCCACGTGAGCCCGCAGGTCCAAGGGGCCCTCTGACTCTTGGGTTCACAGTAGTCCTGGAGGCTCCCTCCCTGGCCTGCATCTCATGTCCTTTCTCTGGGCAACAGCCACTTTGCAGCCGTCCCAAAGCAACCCCAAACCTTCTTTAAGCTTCTTTCAGCATCACCACAAGGCAAAGGCAGGGCACCAGAAGGAACCTTGTGGTGCTCGCATCAGTGGAAAGAAATGGAAGAGATTCAAAGCGAAACTCCGAGCAGTCAGGGTGCCAGCTTCATTACGTGCTGGGCTGTGACAGAACAAGAGGAGTTACCTTTGGCCAGGGTGGTCCCAAGTGTGCATCCTTTTAGAGAGGGGCCACCCAGGCCACAGGCCCTAGCAGGCCTGTTGGAATGAGGAGCCTGCTCCTCATCCAGGCAGTCAGAAGAGGGGAGGACCCCTGGCCATGGCCACTCAGATCCTGTCTCTGGGGATTTGGAGTCAGAGCTGAAAGGTGTTACTTAGGAGTCACTGAAGGTCACTCAAGACTGAGGAGGTATAAACTTGACCACTGCAGGGAGGCCATGCATGGTCTTGTGTCTGACAAAGCGGAGACAGCTGGTGCACAGCACCGAGTGAGCATGGAAGGCTGATGGGAGGCAGAGACGTTGGCACAGAGGGACCCGGCAGCCCTGGGCTTCTGCCCTGGTGCTGGCTGAGGTCTAGCTCTTAGTTCTGTTTCCCTTCATCTGTAAAAGCACCTTGAGTGGGCACACTTGAAATCAGCGCGCCTCTGAGACCAGGGGCAGAGTGGGACCCAGGAGCGGGAGACGCCAGCTTCACCCGGCTCGTCCTCCATGACGCGCACTGCCTCCAGGGGGCATGCATCTCCTGAAAGCGGCAGCACCCCAAAAAGACTTCAACATGGCCAGGGAGATCTGGAGATGGCCAATCTTCTCAAGGATGTTTGGGCCTCAGAAGACCCTTTGGGCCCCTCTTGCTCTAAGAAATAGAATTGGATGCTTCTCTCATTGTTTCTTTTCTTCTATGAGCTCCACCACCAGCATCTTCTGATCCCCCCTGAAACCACCAACTCCCAGTTGGCTGCTGGAGGCAGTGGGGTCATCAGGAATCCAGTGGGCCTCAGGAGAAGCACAGAGGTGTGTCGGCTGGCACAGGGAATGCTCTGAGGTTGGAGCTGTGATGTCATTCTCAAAGCCTGGGATCCAATCCTCTCCTCTGCCTTTTAATACCCCAGGGTTACCTAATTTCTCAGAAGCTCCAGTTTTGCTGATTCTGAAAGAATCTGCAAAGTATTCTGGAAACTCAGCCTCCTTGGGAAGACTGAGATGTCCCATGGAGTGAGGAGAGATCGGGGGGCCCTTCCTGCCCCCCCCCACTCTTCTGGGCAGTCCCGCCCCCTCCAGAATGCCTTACTTCATGAAATCCGGAGACCTGGCCATTGCATGTTCAAACTCTGAGAAGGACAGCATGTTGTCATTGTCCAGATCTGACTCACTCAGGACCTGGCCAGGGAGCACAGAAGGTGGCTGAGTGGAACCCGGTGTCAGGCAATGAGGTGGGGCACGGGGTGGAGGGGGAAAGTCACATACCAGGGGCTCTGCCATACGCTTAACACTTGTCTCCCAGGTCCCCTGATCCCCGTGACCCCACAGAGATTAGGTTACATGCACCAAAGCTTTGGACCCTATTGGCTGCCACTCACTCCTGGGGCCTCCAGCACCAGCCTGGCAGTGAGAGAACAAGAGTATCCCCTACCTGCCCCGCCAACCAGTACACACAGGGGCTCTGCACTACAGGGGGCCCAGGCAGCCAGGGAGGTGGTGGTGACTCCCTCAACAGTGCTCATGGTTTTATCTTCCTTCTAGTCCCCATCGAGACTGGAAATGCTGGACACTTGTCATGTTCTGAAAGCTGAGATCCATGCCCTGACTTGAGTTTGTGGGGCCATCTTCGTGTTTGTCACTCCGGGACGCCCAGGCACTGTGTTGTGCTGGGACAGTGTGGGGAGGGGATGTTGAGATGGGTCCGTCTGAGGCTAAGCTGCTGTTGGCCCACTACTGGCAGTCCCTCTCATGTAGGGAGGTCCCTCGAGTGGGTGGGTCGGGCTCAGTGTTCTGAGGACCCCGGACAGGTCTTGGAGGAAGGACAGAAAGTCGAGGGGCAGTTGCCTCCCTCTGTGTGCCCATTCCTCATGGCACCCTGAGCTGCCTGTCCCCTTGGCAGCCCCCAGGGAATGTGTGCACCAAAGGCCAATGTGTCATCGGACTCAGACTGGCCCTGGATCTCCTCCCAAGAGGGTGGCCTGACATCCGGGAGCTTTGGGTGACAACGTGGCCCCTATCCCCGGCCCCAGCCACCAGCTCCCAGCCCCCAGCACACACGTGGTTCGTGAGGTCCATCAGCAGGTCCTCAGATATGTCATCACTGTTCAGCAGTCGCAGGATGATCTCCTGCAGGTCCTCCTCATCAATGAAGCCATTCTCATTAAAATCTGCAAAGAAGAGGCCAGACCTGCATTAGAGGGAGATGGGGGTTGAATAGGAAGGGGACTTGAGGAGTCCTGGGGGACACAGCACCAGCCAGGACCCCACAGATGCCCATTAGCCTCTGGGAGGCCCCCCAGAGCCCAACTCTCCCAGGCGGGACACACATGGGTGCTCAATAACCTGTCAGAAATACCAGTGGTAGTGAATATTGATCGTGTGTGTACTACATGCTCAGACCTCTCCTGGGAGCTTGAAGGCATTGAATCTTCACAATCAAACTTTTATTAGTCTTTTACCAAAAAGAAACTGAGGCACAGAGGGCTATATGATTGCCAGGCAGTGTGGAGCGGAAGGCGGCCTGGATCTGGAGTCGGAAGGCCTGGGTACCAGTCCCTGCTACTGCCCAGATGCAGTAGCTGTGTGATCTGGACATGTGCCCTCACCTCTGCAGTGAAGGGGGGACAGTGGTCCTTGTAGCCTCTCCACAGAGGAGCTAGACATACTGACCCTGGCTATGCCCTAAAGTGTTAACGGGACAAGAGGCAATATTCCCTCCAACCCCGTGCAGCCTCCTTCCTGAAATGGAGTCCAGAAATGGGCAAGAACAGGCACCATTTCTTCATCCCAGGCAAGCCACAGCTGTCAGAAAAAGGGTAACGGGACAGGGAGCCTGCAGACCATGGCGGGCTCCATACATTTCAAATCCCGTCTAAAATAGCCCAGGAAGCTGCAGTGGCCCTGGTGTGCCCAGAGGGTTCCGGCCGCGGGGAGCCCTGGGGACTCTGGGGTGGGTGACAGTGGGGGTGGCACCGGGACTTCCCAGACTTCTGGGGGCCACTCTGACTCCTGTGTGTGCCGGCTGCTGCTTCCTCAACTGCAGCCACAGCCCAGGGCCCCTGCCTTCCAGGACGGCGCTCAGAAGTGCCCACTGACCGTCCCACCAGTCGGGGAGTGCTGCCCTGAGCTTGGCCAGGCCCTGGGTCCTCCTTTTAGGGCCATAAAATATGGTCATTACATAAACCTCCTGAGCACTGAACAGCCAGGGTCCACCTGACCCTATTTCCCACAGAGCCACCTTGAGGGGTGTCCTTTATCCCTCAGGGCTGCCTAAATTGGTCTTCTCAACAGGCCCTGGAAGAGCATGACCTGGAGGGACGGCGGGTGGAGGAGGTGCCGGGCCACCAGCGGGCAGAGACCGAGGCACCCTGGGGAGCCACGGACAGCGGCAGAGATGGAGTCACCCTGGGAAGCCAGGCAGGGACAGCGGCAGAGATGGAGTCACCCTGGGAAGCCAGGCAGGGACAGCGGCAGAGGAGCCACTCTGGGTTGCTTGGCAGGAGTGACTGGCACGGTGTGATGGGAGCAGAGGCTGCGGGGACGGCCTGAGCGGAGAAGTATCAGGGGTTAAGTCTGGAAGGTGGGCGAGTTGTGAAGGCAGGTGAGGCGATGTCCGGCATTCTCAGCACCGCTCCCCCAGAGCTCCCAGCACGATCACCCAAGCCCGTCACTGGGTGGTAAACACAGCTGCCTGAGTGAATTATAATGATCACCACCACAACAAGCACAGATATTTTTGCTGTGGCCAGGCAGTGGTCTAAGCGCTTTGCAGTTCACTGCATTTAATCCTTCAGAGATGAAACTGAGGCATGCAGAGATTCAATAACCCTACTTACCTCCTTAATCTCATTTCAGCTCATTGCAACCTTTAAACATCACCTATAGGCTAATGAATGCCAAATGTATGTCTCCGTCCTGGGTTTCTCCCCGAACTCCAGGCTCACATATGCACCTGCCTTCCTGCTCTTACCCAATAGTCCCTCATATTCTACATGTCCAAGCCCAGGCTCCTCATGCTTCCCTCCCCAGCCCTTACTTACCCTTAGACCTGCTGCACTCACAGCTGTTCCCTCCCTGGGAATTGGGACTCTTCGGGACTCTTCCAGCCACTCAGGCCAACCTGGAGTCACCCTTACCTCTCTCCCTTGCATCCCACAGGTGGTGGGTTGGCAAATCCTCCCAGCTTCCCCCATTTCTCATGCACTACCCCACCCTAGCCCGGCCACCATTGCCTCTCTCCAGCTCGCCCTGACAGTCTCTCGCTGAGCTTCCCTCTTCTCTCTCTGTCCCCTGAAGTCTATTCCCAGCACAATAGCCCAGGTGATCTGTTGATTGTCATTCCTTCCTCATTGCCCTCTTCTTGCAGCCCGTCTCACCCAGAGCAGAGTCCAGGTCCTGATCCCCAAGTCAGCCCGCCGTCACTCTGCCTCCTTGCTCAATCAAGCTGACACACTCTTGCCTCAGGGCCTTTGCACAGAGGCTCCCCCTCCTCGGGACACTCTCACCTAGAGATCCTCTAGGTCTTTATTTAAGTGTCAGCTCCTCCTAGGGCACTACCCAGTCCCTGTGTAAACATGCACTTCCTGTGTCTTCCCAGCTTTGTCCTTCTCCCAGCACAGAATACTCCCCAACATGTTATGTGTTATTAGCTCATTTATTTCCCTCCACTCGAATATCAATTCCACAAGGGCAGACATCTTTGTCTTTTTGCTCACTGCTGTATCCCTAGTTCCCAGAACAATGCCTGGGACAGAGTAGATGCTCAATGACTGTTGTTGAATACATAATGAATGAATTACCCAGGGTAACCATTGGTAAGTGATGGAGACAGGATTAAACCCAGGCAGTCTCACTTGATGGAAAGTCTATGTTCTTAACCACCCTTAACTGCCTTTATTGCAATAAAGCGCCAATCTTTCATGGGCAGAGGATCACCCAAAACAATCACTATATTTGCCAGCCTCCCTTGCTGCTAGATGTGCTCGTGTGACTATGTTCTGGCCAACGAAGTGTAAGCAGAAGAGGCACAGACAACTTCTGGGACCGTCTATAAAGAGAAGGTGTGGTCCTCTGGGATAATTAGGTGACCTTGGGAATGAAGGATAAAGCAACAAGATAGGAGGACCTGGGATCCCTGACACTGAAAGCTTTAGAACCACTGTGGGTAACTGGCCAGGCACCGTGGCTCACGCCTGTAATCCCAGCACTTCGGGAGGCTGAGGCGGGCAGATCACGAGGTCAGGAGATCGAGACCATCCTGGCTAACATGGTGAAACCCTATCTCTTCTAAAAATACAAAGAATTAGCCAGGCATGGTGGTGGGGGCCTGTAGTCCCAGCTACTGGGGAGGCTGAGGCAGGAGAATGACGTGAACCGGGGAGGCGGAGCTTGCAGTGAGCTGAGATCGCACCACAGCACTCCAGCCTGGGCGACAGAGTGAGATTCTGTCTCAAAAACAAAAACAAAAATAAAAACAAAAAGAACCACTGTGGGTAACTATCTCTTGACTTCTATATATTAGATAAATAAATATATAGCTTTCAGCAATCTTGAAAGCTATCTTGCTTAAGCCCTGCTACCTGTGGTATACTGTCATTGGCCACCAAAGTCAATCCTAATTCATTACTGAGTCTCAGTTTCCTCATCTGTAAAACGGGAGTAATAGCAGTGCCTCTGCAGAGTTGCTGTGGAGATTAAATAAGAAAATACATAGACATCACACAGAATATAGAAGATATTCAGTATAGAAGGTTAGATATAAATAAGAATAAGCATATTAGTTGTATCTAATAAGCATCTTCTATACTAAGATATCTTAGTATATATAGTTATTGTCAATACTTAGTAACTATACAACGCTGTAACTTAGTATAGTTGTATCTTTTATACTAAGAGACTCAATTCTACATCACTTGATGATTGCTAAACACTAAAAGTACAAACTGAAAAGGCTTTATAAACCCACCTTGAAGGAAAGGAATTAGAGAGCTATATTGGTTTATACCAGTTTCTATACTCGTTTCTACTAGAGAAACTAAGGCCCAAGTTTGCTGATGTCACAGGGTCCTTTGGTAGCAGAGCCAAGACTTGTCTCTGTTCCCCATGGCAGGATATGGGTATGGAAGGTGTAAGTTCCCCTCACTCCTCCAGCAGTGCCCCTTCCCTGGCTGAACGCTTGTCAGTGCCAGGACTGGAGCCTCTCTCCCTGCACAGGCTCTGCTATCACCTCCATGGGAAATGGCTCAGAGCAGGTGAAGGGGGTGGAGGGACCAGCCCCAGGGCCTGGAGATGGTGGACAGCCACAGTGACACACTGCACTGCTGCTGGGAACTCTGCAGCCTCTCTCAGAGACCCTGTGGTGTCCCCAGGCATCCTGCTGGCCCAGCTGTTCTATGCAGAGACTGCAACAAATGACATGGCTTTGGCCCCAAGCCATCTGGAAACAATAATTTGCTACAGTAAATGTAGTCCTGGACAGTTCCCCTCCTTTGGGGGTGGCAAGGGCAGAGAAGCTGGGGAGGGGTTGGGGGCTGAGAGCTCCGGGAGGCTGACCAGCCCAGGCGGCCTCTGCAGTCTCAGACCACTTGGGAGGGGCTGGAGCCTTCTTCTTGCTGTCTCCCAACAATGCTAGGAGGGGCCCAGAATGCTAGTGGAGTCGGGACTTAGCCTTCAGGCACCCCGAAGACTCTGACCATCATCACTCGAAGTCTCTGTCAGTCCTACTCCTTGCAGTTTCCCAGGACTTTTACAGAAATCAACCTGTCTGGTGGAGGGAGGGAAGGCTTCTTTCACCGTGACTTTCATGAGAACTGAGGTTTCTTCCTTTGCCTCTCCCCAGCCACCCACACCTGCCACGGCATCAGGCCCTGGGAAGGTAGGGGGAGATCTGCCACAGGTGCCCCGGTACCTGCCTGGGGATAATTCCTAACTGGTGGAGGCTGTGCTGACAGGAGCACAGACATTGCTGGGATGGTGGTCTCTCACCAGTGGAAACTCTCTCCAGAGGTACGGAGAGAGGAGATTGATCAGTTGGATACCAGAGTGTCTCTCAGAGCAGGACCTGGAACCCAATAGGTAAGCTCCAGGGAGGTGTGGCTGTCCCTGCTGGCTGCTGCCGCTGCTGCTGCCTCTGCCTCTGCCTCTGCCTCCTCCTCTTCCTCTTCTTCTTCTTCTCCTCCTTCTTCCCCTTCCTCTTCCCCTTCCTCCTCCTCTTCTCCGCCTCCTCCTTCTTCCCCCTCCCCCTCCTCCTCTTCTTCTTCTTCCTCTTCTTCTTTTCTCCTCCTTCTTCCTCTTCATCTTCTTCCTCCCCATCCCCTTCCTCTTCCCCTTCCTTTTCCCCTTCCTCCTGCCCTTTTCCTCCTTCTCTTTCTTCTTCTACTTCTTCTCCTTCTCCTTCTTCTCCTTCCTCTTCTTCTCCTCCTCCTCCTTGTCCTCCTCCTTCTTCCTCTTCATCTTCTTCCTCTTCCTCCCCTTCCCCTTCCTCTTCCCCTTTGCCTTCCTTTCCCCTTCTTCCTCCCCTTCTCCTCCTTCTTCTTCTTCCTCCCCTTCCTCTTCCCCTTCCTCCTCCTCCTCTTTCTCCTTCTTCTCTTTCTACTTTTTCTCCTTCCTCTTCTTCTTCTTCCTCTTCCTGCCCTTCCCCTTCCTCCTCCTCCTCCTCCTTCTTCTTCTTCTCCTCCTCCTCCTCCTCCCCCTTGACAGAATCTCACTCTTGTTCCCCAGGCTGGAGTGCAGTGGCACAATCTTGGCTCACTACAACCTCCACCTCACAAGTTCAACTGATTCTCTTGCCTTAGCCACCCGAGTAGCTGGGACTACAGGTGCCTGCCATCATGTCTAACTAATTTTTGTATTTTTAGTAGAGATGGGGTTTCACCATGTTGGCCAGGCTGGTCTCGAACTCCTGACCTCAGGTGATCCACCCACCTCAGCCTCTCAAAGTGCTGGGATTACAGGTGTGAGCCACTGTACCCAGCCCCTGCTGGATTCTTGACCAAAAGCCATTCTCCTGTCTTTCTTACTAACATAACTGCAGTTTCTTTTCAGGATGACACCATGTCCAGCTTAAAATGTGTAGCTGGATGTTTTAAGTCTCCTTTGCAGCTATGGGTAACCAGGTAACATAGTTCTGGCCAATGAAATATAAACCAAAAATGCTGGTGGGGGCTTCCAAGAAAGCTTGTGAAAGGAGCATGGACTTACCTGCACTTTGGATGTACTTTTGTCTTGATCCCTTTTCCTATCACCTTTTCTTCCTGAAATGAAGACGAGATGTCTTTGGGCACAGAAGCCATGTTGTGACTATGAGGATAATGGTCCCTGACTGTTGGCAGAATAGGAAGCTCGAAGGAGCCTGGACCCTCAGTAACCTCCTGAAGCCATTGCCCCAGCTCTGGATGCCTGACTCCAGACTTTGTTTTTTCTTTTTTGTAATACCATGGCCACTGCTCCACATCACTGAATGCAACCCGAACTCCTGCAGCAGTTTAGAGCAACAGCTCTCACAGTCTGCTGCTCATTCGAGCCATCCAGGGAGCTTCCAAAAAGCCCGAGACCGGAACATACTCAATACCATTCCATCAAGTCCCTGGAGCTGGGACCCAAGCATCTGCATTTAAAAAAAAAAAAAGAAAAACTCACAGGTGATTCAATGTACAGCCAAGTGTGAAAAGCAGTGGGTTAGAGCAATGCTTTTTAGACGTTAAAGCGCAGAGGAATCTGCTGGGGATCTTGCTAAAATGCAGATTCAGATCCAGTGGGTGGAGTGGGGCCTGGGGCTCTGCATTTCTGATAAGCTTCCTGGCAGTGCTGATACTGCTGGTCCGTGGACCACACCGGGGGTAGCAAGGGGCCGGAGCATTGAGTTCCATCTTTGGGCTTTTGCTGAGAATCATCACCATGACAGTTACCATGCCTGCTTTCTCCTTTCCCTTTCTGTCTCCTTTCCCCTCTTTTTTGATCCCTCTTCATCCTTCTCTGTGGACCACTCCCTCCTTGACTTATTACGTAGGCTCAGGATCCACGTGTCCCATCTCTAATCTTGCTGACAGCTCTG
Organism: Colobus angolensis palliatus; assembly: GCF_000951035.1. Classification (NCBI taxonomy): domain Eukaryota; kingdom Metazoa; phylum Chordata; class Mammalia; order Primates; family Cercopithecidae; genus Colobus; species Colobus angolensis. Next base: position 952,892 of record NW_012111919.1, on the reverse strand, counting down.
TAAAGAAACCTTCTGAGCCCTGAGAGAATTCAGGTTCGTCTGAGTCTATTTGATGAAGCTTGGGCGTTTATGAGCCCCTGGGCATCTATTTGCACAGCTGATTTGCATGAAGGCTTTGAGCTTTTTGTGTTTGTGCTTAGGCTGGAGGAAGGAACCTATATGCTCCAAGGGGCCTGGAGAGAGTCAGGGGAGGAAGATGCAAAGACATTGTGGGGGATATTGTGTTGTCTAGTCCTTGATCTGCCCTGAGGCTCTCAGTCTGACCTCTTGGGACAGTGGGTGGTCTCCCCATGTCACAGCTGAACACGATTTAGCTTGTGCCTTGAAGCCCAAGGAGAACCTGCTGCTCATCTCTCTCCTGAAGGGTTTGAGTGTTTTTGTTTGTTTAGCTCAGGAAACCACAGAAAGTCAGTGGAGGAAGATGTCTTTTGTGGCCTCTGCCCAGCCTACGCTCTACTATCTCTGAGAAGTGTCCCCACCCCAGTGGCAGGCCTCTGAAGCCATGCTTGTTTCACGGCTCTGCTTCTTTTTGGCCGCAGGTGATTGGGCAAGGCTGGTCACCTATCCCAGGGGAAGCTAGATCATTGGCTGGGTGAGAAAACAGAAGGGAGAAACAGAGATGCTTGTGGCTACTCAGAGTGAAGCCTGCAGGCCATGTGGGGGCCGGGGAGTCATCTTTGGCCTGTGGGCACAGAGGCATAGCAGATCTGCAGAAGGAGAAGGAAAGCCCACAGAGAGAGGCAGAGATGAGAGACGAGGCAGCCGTGGAGAGGAGACCACAGCTGCCTGGCTTCTTGACTGTCATCCAACTGTGCCCCAGGGCCCCAGGAGTCCTGCCTCACTTCCACCATGGGCTCCATAATGCTCTTGGCAGATGAACTCTAGTGACCTCTCTCCCAAGAGCCCCACGTCTTGGTGCTCAGGCTTTCGTATAACCCCCAACTCCCTTGAGTGTGGGTGGGAACTGTGACTTGCTTGTAACCAATGAAACTTGGCAAAGTTGATGGGCTGTCACTTCCACCAACACGCTGTCTTTTATGACTCCATCTTGCCAGTGGGGTGACTCAAGAGTCTCTCCTGCTGGCTGTCTTTAAAGAAGCAAGTGGCCAGGTTGTGAGGCCCAGGTGTCCAGGAGCTGAGGGCAGCCTCCGGCTGAGAGCCGGCAAGAAGTTAAGGCCCTAAGTCCTGCAGACATAAGGAAGTAAATTCTGCCAACAACGTGAGCAAGCTCAGGAGCAGACTCCACCAGTCAAGCGCCCTCCAGGTGAGAAGGCACCCCAGCCGGAAGCTTGATGGCAGCTTGTGAAACCCTAAGAGGAGGACCCAACTAAGTCATGCCTGGACTCCTAGCCCACAGAAACTGTGAGGTTACTAATGTATGTCATCTAAAGCCTCTAAGCTTGTGGTAATTTCTTACACAATGGAAAACTCATCTAGTGCTGTTCTTATCAGTGGCTTTTACATAGGTAAGTTTCTGTGGTTTGCAACCTAAAGACTCTTGGCTAAGACGGGAATACCAAGCCTAGGCTGGCATCTTCCCAGAGGAGCAACCTCAGCCAGAGGAGCACTGATGGGGGCTTGAGCCAACACAGCCACTACCTGTGGGAGGCCTGGCTGAGAGGAGCAGCAGCTAGAGGGCTCCAACTCCCTGGATGCATTGGGATCCCCCTGGAGACTCCCAGAAATACTTGGGGGAAGGAAGGAGGAAAGCTGGTGTGGACAGGTGGGGCCTACGAAGCCAACATAATTTGGGTATGTGATTTAATTTCTACATATCCTGCTTGGAGTTCACCGTAAATCTGTGTCTCATATCAAATGTAGGACATTTGGGGCCATTATGTCTTCAGATATCTTTTCTGCCGCATTCACTCTCTCCTCTCCTTCTCAGACTCCACGTAGATACATGTTAGAGCTTTCTATTGTCCTTCATGTCTCTGAGGCTCTGTTCTCCTTTCCCTGAGTAATTTTTCTCTCTGTTCTTCAGATTAGGTTATTTCTATTGATCTATCTTCAAGTTTCCTGACTCCTCTGTTATCTCAATTCTCCCGTTAAGCTTATCCAGTGAATTTTTGTTTCAGATGTCTTTTCAGTTCTATATTTTCCAGTTGATTCTTTCTTATAATTTCTGCTTCTCTGCTGAGATTTCCTATCTTTTCATTTGTTATGAGCAGTTTTTACATCCTTGGGCATGAATACTGTGATGATTAATGGTATGTGTCAACTTGACTGAGCTAAGGGTGCCCAGATAGCTGGCAACACATTCTTTCTGGGTATCTCTGTGAGGGTGTTTCTGGAAGAGATTAGCATTTGAATCAATAGACTGAGTAAAGATCCACCCCCACCAATTGAACATTGTTCCATCCATGGAGGACCCAATAGAACAAAAAGGTGGAGGAAGGATGAATTTGTACTCTCTGAGCTGAGACATCCATCTTCTCCCATCCACAGACATTGATGCTCCTGGTTCTTGGACCTTCAGAATGAATTACGCCACCACCTTTCTTAGCTTTCCGGCTTGCAGACAGCAGATCATGGGACTTCTCAGCCTCCATAATCACATGAGCCGGTTCCTAGAATAAATCTCTCTCTCTTTCTACATATATATGTAGAGATAGGTGTGTGTGTGTATATGTAAGTGTATATATATATACGCACATGTAAACACACACAAATATATATACACACACACACACACTCATATACATATACACACATAAATAGCCTGTTGGTTCCGTTTCTCTGCAGAATCCTGACTAATACAGTTATAATAGCTGTTTTAAAAACTTTATTAGCTAATTCCAACATCTGGGTCATGTCAGTCAGTCTCCATTCTTGAGAATTCATCAATTAAAAAATATTTTTGTACATTGTGTACAATTTTGAATAGCTTCTTGGACATTATAAATGTTTTGTTGTAGCGACTCTGTATTTCTCCAAAGAGTGCTGAATTTTTGGTTTTAGCAGGCAATTGATTTGGACTCAAAGTGCAAACCCTGTCACTCGTGGATCTGGTAAAAAGGTAGTGGCAGCTCAAATCTCAATTTAGTTCTTTTATCCTTAGCTGAGCTGCTTTGACTTTGCCCTCGTGTTTGTGGTGTAGAGGTCAGAAAGAGATACGGGCATACTTTACATGCAAAATTTGGACTCCCTTTCTCTTTCATAGGCTCTCCCTCACTTTGCAGGGACTGTGTGTGCCCCAAACTCTCTGGCTCTTCAAGTCAGAAAGAGTCCAGTGTTTCCATCAGCCTGCATGAGTCCAGTGTTTCCACTCACTGAAGCCTACCTTCAGGACAAAAAAGTTAAAAATAAAAGAGGTGGGTGAAGGAAAACCCATCTTCTACCGTTTCCTTCTTCCAGGCAGTATTTAGTTTAGAGTTTTATAGTTGCTATCTGCAGGAATGACCATATGACAGGAGTTTACTCAGCCATTCTCAGAAGGGAACTCTGTGATTTCATGTGTGCTTAATGAATGCTGAACCTGAGGACATATGGGATACAAAAATATTAAGTCCTTTTTACAGATGAAAAAACTGAGGCCTCATAAGTCCATCTGGCTTAAAGTTCTTCTACTGTCTTCTATCCACATCCCACTTGGGTGAGGCAGAAATGAGATGGAGTCCACCATGTGGAGACTGGGGAGGAACTGGCAGGAAAGGAAGGAACGTGAGATGCAAATGAGCAAGTCTAAATGTGCAAGTCCTTTGGGGCCAAAGAGTTATCAGGATGCACTAAAGACTTGCACCTGGTTTGTTTGAAAGCATCTTAAGACTTCTTTCTTTCCTTTTGATTCCTTTTGAGAATTCCCTTGCATCCCAGCTGTGCTAAGCAGACATTTGCCTGGTGAAAAGCAGAAATTCAGCAAAGTCTTTTGACTACCTGAGACAGTTAGAGACCAAAAAATGTCAAAGGACCTCAGAGATTATCTCTGTCTATCCCCTCATTTTACAGATGAGAAAACTGAGCCCCAGAAAAGTGAAATGATTTGTCCAAGATTGTTCAAATTTCCTTAATTTCCCATCCAATGCTCCTCTGCCAAATAAGCATAAATCCTTTACATGCATATGTGATTCTCCTCTCTCTCTCTCTCTCTCTCGCCTGCCCACACACTGCACACTAACACCAAATATCAAGGCCAATGACTCCATTGCTCTCTGATGACATGGAGGGGAGTCTATCCATTGACGCTGTCATTCTCCATCTTTTTTTTTTTACTCCACGGTGCATGCAAAATATGAACATACCCACAGATACTCCAGCAAACCCCAGTTAACACCATCCATCAATGAACTGATGATGGAGTCCAGATATGATATATTGTCTATGGCCCTTCCACCCCTCACCCCTCAGTCCCCCACAGCACCTACCATAGATGCGAAAGGCATACTCAATCTTCAGGCTTGGGCAGGCCCGCTCGCTGAACACAGATGCCATGCCCAGCACATCCTCAAAGGAGAACACGCCGTTGTGGGAGAACACCCTGCAGATACGGTCTCTGAATGGGTTGACCTGTGGGTGAGGAGGGAAGAAAAGGGAGGAGGTCTATCAGGGTCGGGGCTGTGTCTCCCTGGGTCTCTCTCATCTGTTACAAACACTGTGTCCTGGGTTTGAGATGAAAACAACAGATGCAATCTAAATCTCAGAGTAGATGGTGGCTCACTGAGCCAGGACCCTGAGCATGATGGGGTGCCGGGGATGACTCTTGCGGATGGATATGTGACTTCACAAGATTCCTGCAAGGACACCACAATTGAAGATAATGGTTATAATGAAAACGCAAATGAACAAGAGAATGTCGGAGCTGAAACCTCTCCTACTCTAAATACGAGTCCTTTTCTATGGGGTAGACATCACGAGTATCCAGGCAGACATAACAAGAAGCCCTGCATCAGTTTTCTTTTCCTGTGCTCAGGCAGGTGCAAGGCAAGCCAACAGGCTCACTGCCCAAGCGTACAGCCAGCCAGGGAATGAGATACCAAGCTCCCTTTCCCGGGGGACCTCCCCTTGTCTTTGCTGGTAGTGATGGGAGGGAGGTGGTTGCCAGGACACCAATATACTCCTTAGATCCATGTCACATGACTCTACACACACACACACACACACAGCATGTCTTATAGAGACTGAAAACAGGGCAGTTGACGTGGTAGCTGCTGGTAGCACGAATAGTACCTATGACACAACATGTGAGCACGTTGGAAGATGCAGAGAGAATATTGCTGAAGATACAAAGAAATAAGTATTCGAACAAATTTCACACGTGAAAGCTTTGCTAAATAGTTAAGTAAAGGTATAGATTTTCTAATATGGTTTTCCTAGATTCTATATGTGAAAAACCACATTTCTGCAAGCCACTAAAGGAAACAGAGACATGGCCTGAATAGTAAATGAATGTCTTTAATGAAAACACCATTGCTGGGGAAAAGTGAAGGTACTCACTGAGGGGGTGGCTGCTCCATGATGGAAAAGAATTCTGGGGTGAGGGTGCAGGATGGCGACACATGCCAAATGATTTCCCTGCAGGAGTTCCTGCAGGCTACTGCAGTCAGGAAGGTAAGCCCAGAAATACCTAACGTACAGCAGAAGGCATTGAAATGGTTCTCTAAAAAAAAAAAGAAAAAAAAAGAGTTAAAATATAGTAAAACTTGGCCAGGCACAGTGGCTCATGCCTGTAATCCCAGCACTTTGGGAGGCCAAGGTGGGTGGATCACCTGAGGTCACGAGTTCAAGACCAGCCTGGCCAACGTGGTGAAACCCTGTCTCTACTCAATACAAAAAAAAAATTAGCTGGGCGTGGTGGCGCATGCCTATAATCCCAGCTACTCAGGAGACTGAGGCAGAAGAATCGCTTGAACCCGGAAGGCAGGGGCTACAGTGAGCCGAGATTGCATCATTCCACTCCAGCCTGGGCAAAAAGAGCGAAACTCCCATCTTAAAAAAAAAAAAAAGAAAGAAAAAGAAATAAAACTTATACAATGATTTGTAATCAGAAGGAAAGTGAGTATGAAAATCTTCTGAACCACATGGAGGTGTGCTGCTTTGCTCTTGGAAGCATTCTTAAAAGAGCTATCAAACTTAAAGATGAGTTATATGTTTTCCTGGTACAAAAAGACAAGTGTTCCAAATTTGCTGACCTTTCCATGATGACAAGTAACTGTTGGCAGTATGCTACCTAGCAAATATCCACCAAAAAATGAACTCAATTTCATTTGACTTTTCAAGGTAAAGGTGACTCATTTTAGCATTATTGCTTTTCTAAAGAAACTCATGCTTTGAAGAGGATATTTTTAAAATGGGATTTTTGTGGTTAAAAACATGTGTATCACCTATAGAAATGCTTATATTTCATACCTGAAAATACAGAAACAGACTATTCTGACCTGTTTGGAAATTGTCCAAATAAAGAATGTCAGTGGATTTTGAATCCATTTGTTAAAAATATAAAAATGTAATACTTTCCACTTAGTGTAAGAGCCACTGACTGATGACGTAAGGGAAGACAGACAATTACTAGCTTAATTTCAATCAAAAGCTTTTAATTGGTGAATGGGGTTGAAAATGAGTGCCATGATTTAAGACATACAGCCCATGATACATTTCCTCTCTTTGGATCAGTTACGACAGCTATTAAAAAAACAAAACAAAACTGAACAGAACCAGACCTCTGAATGGCTCTAGCTCAATCTTAAAGCAAGATTTCAAAGAATAATTAAGCATATCCAACCACATTGCTTTCTCTTACAATATTATTAGTTATATGCAAACAATAGCATAGTGCAAGGAAGAAATCTTACTATACCTATTAAAGGGAGAATTGTTTGTTAAATATTTTATGTAATTTTTAGCTTGTCCTTAATTTTTTTATTTTGATATTGTATCAGCTTAGTATAGTAGTAAATGTATACAGTTTATAAATGAATATATACGTATGATGAGTACATGTTTCTCATTTTTTAACGTTATTGCTGGGGATTTGTGATCTAGGCTAACCTGCTCATCTCACGGATGTGGAAATGAGGTCTGGGGAAGGGGAAGGACTCAGCCAGCAAGTGGGAGAGCTGGCCTGAGACCCAGGACTCCTGAACCTGTCCTGCCCTATTTCCACTAAGGTGCCTGGTGCCAAAAAATCATCAGAGGCCAAGCAGCGGCCATTAAAATATAGAAAACCTTGGAAACGGATCCCTCTAAAATTCTTACTTTAATATAAAGCATTTTTTGGCTGGGCGTGGTGGCTCACACCTGTAATACCAACACTTTGGAAGGCCAAGACCAATGGATCACCTGAGGCCAGGAGTTCGAGACCAGCCTGACCAACATGACAAAACCTCATCTCTACTAAAAATACAAAAATTCGTAGGGTGTGATGGCACGTGCCTGCAGTCCCAGCTACTCGGGAGGCTGAGGCAGGAACATCGCTTGAACCCGGGAGGCAGAGGTTGCAGTGAGCTGAGATCATGCCACTGCACTCCAGCCTGGGTGACAGAGGGAGACTCCATCTAAAAAAAAAAAAAGTGCAAACACAGAATCTAGATTGAAGTTAAAAAAATGGTTCACAGCCTAGGAGAACTCAGTGGCCGGCTAAAAATGACTCTATGACTCTGTCACTATGAAAGTGAGAGGCACAGGAGGGGGCCACGGGACCAAAGGCTGCAGAAGGGAGAAGGTCAAAGAAGATGGAGCTGACATGGAGCCACTGGGCTTGGGAAACAGGGAGGAATTCAAGTATGGAGCGGGGGACACTGTCCCTGAGAGGATGGCAGGGCAGATATCAGGCCACAGGGCTAGGGCCGAGCTCACCAGAGCTGCGTTTGGGTCCTGGGGACCAAGGAGTGGCTAGTATAGTTCTCTTTGAGGCCTGGCGGGCACCTGCCAGGAGAGCGTCCCAGGGCTATCTCTGTTCCAACAAGGTGCAGCTCCCTTCTTCCCCAGGGTCCTTGTCTCAAGGGACAGCCCAGGTTATGAGCCCCCCTGCGACAGAGCAGCTCCAGTCAAAGAGGCACCGATAGTGCTGCAGGAGAGTTGCTAAGGGCCCTGGTGGTGCAGCCGCATGTCCCTCCCTGCTCTCCATCCTGAGCTAAAGGCCAGATCAGCCAGTGTCCTCGGATCTGGTTCAGTCCAGCCCCAGGCAGACAGAACAGCCAAGAAGGAGAAGCTGGAAGAGCAAGCCTCATTAGAGATCACAGGTCCAGTTTACTGGATTCCAGATTTTTGATGCTATAACTTTAACAATCTGAAATCTGAACCAATAAATTTGGGGACCTATCCAGAGAGTTATCATCTGTATGAAATTTCACACTTATTCAGAAGTCTTCAATCCTCCAGAGGAGGAAGGAAGTGACAGTTGACAAAGCAATGCTTCCATTTCAAGAATAACATGTACCCTGGTTTGAGGGCGTTTTGAACAAAGGGAATACAAACATGTCAGTATAGCAATTTATACAGGTAACTCGTGTATGATCTCCATCTATGCGTGATGAAACTAAAGTAGATGAAAATAAACCCCAAATGCTGGGAGGTTTTTGGAAATAGAAACTACAGTTTATCAACAATAAAAAGATTGCAGTCCCTGCCAAAAAAACTAAAAGTTTTCTTTTTTTAAAGATCTTCTTAAAGTTATTGAACAAGAGATTTGATTTGAAGATGAAAGTCAGAGGAAAAATATTTGGACCTAGCTTAAAAATATCTCCTCAACATTTCTCCAACTAGCGCCTAGTCAAAAAAAGCTTTTTACAGTTGCTGGAAAAAATTCACACAAAAATACACTAGTGACTCAATGATGATGTCATTGATGCACTTGGACTTTCAAAAGCTCATTAAAAAAATCAAACAGTATTAATTTATGTAAAATTTCTCATCTCTAAATTTTCTTTATTACTAGTGTTTCTGTTTTCTTTTTTTATTTAGACTTCATTTAGTGTTTTTATTTTCTAATCATACTTTATTTTGTGCATTGTATCTGCTCCCCACTCTTATTAAAATATTATGATTGGCTGGGTGCGGTGACTCACACCTGTAATCCCAGCACTTTGGAAGGCAGAGGTGGGCGGATCACCACATCAGGAGATCAAGACCATCATGGCCAACATGGTGAAATCCTGTCTCTACTAAAAATACAAAAATTAGCTGGGCATGGTGGCGTGCACCTGTAGTCCCAGCTACTCAGGAGGCTGAAGCAGGAGATTCGCTTGAACCCAGGAGTCAGAGGTTGCAGTGAACTAAGATCGCACCACTGCACTCCAGCCTGGTGACAGAGTGAGACTCTGTCTCAAAAAAAAAAAAAAAAAGATATGATTAATGTTTATCGACTGGGCGCAGTGGCTGCTGGGCATGGTGGTTCACTATTGTAATCCCAGCACTTTGAGAAGCCAAGGCAGGCAGATCACCTGAGGTCAAGCATTCAAGACCAGCCTGACCAATGTGGCGAAACCCGTCTCTACTACAAAATACAAAAATTAGCTGGGCGTGGTGGTGGGCGCCTGTAATCCCAGTTACTCAGAGGCTGAGGCAGCAGAATTGTTTGAACCCGGGAGGCGGAGGTTGCAATGAGCTGAGATCATGCCACTGCGCTCCAGCCTGGGTGACACAGCAAGACTTTGACTCAAAAATAAATAAATAAATAAACAAATAAATAAAATGACATGATTAATGTTTATATTTTAAACATTTTACACAGATGTAAAACACTTGTCAAAGAAAGCGGTAGATGAAGGTGTCTGTTAGAGTGGTACAGAAGACGTCAGTTCTTCCTCAGTCTTGAGTGGAAGCCTCAGTTTACCTGAAGCACCCTCTCACTGAGAAAGGCACTGCCCAAAAAGTCCCTCATGGCCGTGTAAGGTTAGGTGAGCAGAGCCCATGTCCTGGGAGAAGGGTGTAACAAAACCTTTTGTATTTTAGTGCCTTTTAAAACTCCCGTCAGTTATACTTATAGGTTAGAAGGCTCAATATTATTAATGTTGATAAATTGATCCATAAAGTTAATGCAGTTCTAGTTAAAGTTTTCTAGCCGGTCCATTTTGCAGGACTTGACAAGCCAATTCTAAAGTTTACATGGAAATGCAAGGGTGAAGAACAGCCAAGTTAATCCTAAAGAATAATAAAGCTGAAGGACTTATACCACTAGATATCAAGATCTAGGCTGGGAGTGGTGACTTACACCTATAATCCCAGCCCTTTGGGAGGCTAAGAGGGGAGGATCCCTTCAGTCCAGAGTTTAAGACCAGACTGGAGACCCTGTCTCTACAAAAAAAAAATTAAAAATTGGCCAGGTATGGTCGTGCACACCTGTAGTTCCAGGTACTCGGGAGGCTGAGGTACAAAGATCAATGAACCTAGGAGATTGAGGCTGCAGCGAGCCATAATTGTGCCACTGCACTCCAGCCTGAGTGATAGAGTGAGACCCTGTCAAAAAAAAAAAAGTCTATGCTAAAGCTTTAGTCATTAATGTGGTATGGTATTTGTGCAAGGATAGACAAATAGATCAATGGCCATAATAGAGACTCCAGAAACAGACCCACACATTTATGGCTACCTGATTTATGACAAAGACAACACGGCAATGCGGCAATGCAGTGGGGGAAGGGGCAGTCTTTTCCATAAGTGGTGTTGGGTTTAGTGGACATTCATATGGGGAAAAAATGAATCTTTATAATCCTATCTCACACCATACACAAAAATCAATTCCAGATTGATCATAGGTCTAACATGTAGGGCTAAAATAAAACATTAAGTAAATATCACAGGAGGATATCTTCATGATCTTGGGGGCAAAGACTGTTTAACAATATCCAAAAGCACAAACCATAAGAGAAAACTCATAAATTGGAGTATATTAAAAATTTTCAAATTACATTGCTCAAAATACATAATTAAGACAACGAAAAGGCAAGCCATAATAATCACTAGGTACTTCCACAGGTGAGTGAATAAACAAACCGTGGTACGTTCATGCAATGGAATACGACTCAGCAATAAACACGAAGAATTATTGATTCATGCAACAACATGGATGATTCTTCAATGTATTTTGCTAAATAAAAGAAGTCAGACCCAAAGGGCTACATGTTGTATGAGTCCATCCCAGAAAATGTAAAACCATAGGGTCGGAAAACAGATCGTAGTTGTCAGTAGTTGTGGGAGGGAGAATGAGTTGACTACAACGGAAATTTTGGGGGTAATGGAACTGTTCTCTAGGGTGCTGTGGTGCAGATAGAAGCCATGCCTTTATGCATTTCTGGAAACCCATAGAACCGTACACCACAGAGTGAACTTTACTGGACGCAAATCAAAGACAATATGGGATGGTAGAGAACCCAGGATGGAATGCAGGTCGTGGCAAATGAAACCAACTGTATTACAAATGCATGACAAAACCTCCCTGAAGGAGGGGAAGAAGAGGAAGTGACTAAGTAACTTTGGAAAGCGGTGTTTGACCAGGTACGTAGGCTAAAGACCAAAATAATATAAATAAACTGTATATATGTATAAATATAAATTCACTGTATTCTAGGGAGTCGATCTGATTCTCACAGGGTTATGGATTAGCAATTCTTACTACAAGTATACTATGATTGAATGAATACGTAAATAAATAAAAATAAGTTATAAGTAAGATAAAATAAGTTATAAAGAAGCAAGAGGGAAGGTTAGATATGGTACTGGATTAGTCAGAGACATCAATATGACCTAATGGGCATTATACTACATGTACAGATGGATAGATACAAAACAAATATTGATGTGTAGTATACATGGGTTAGTATACATACCTATATGTTCTAGCTCTGTCTACCAAATAACTTTACAGTGGAGAAACTTGGAAATACTACCTTCACCAAATGATCAAGGTTAATATCACCAGTAACAGGTAATGTTGATGTCAGGTATCCCTGGTATGATGCAGTGAGAAGGGCGGTTCAGGCCAGGTGCAGTGGCTCACGCCTGTAATCCCGAGCTTGGGTGGCTGCAGCCGGAGGCTCCCTTGAGGCCAGGCATTCGAAATCAGCCTAGGCAACATAGTGGGACCCCATCTCTAAAAAGATTAAAATAAGCTGGTGTGGTGTTATGTGCCCGTAGTCCTAACTACTCGGAAGGCTAAAGGAGGAGGATCACTTGAGCCCAGAAGTCCAAGGCTGCAGTGAGCTATGATCGCTCCACTGCAGCATGGGCAAAAGAGCAAGACCCTGCCTGTAAAAAATGGGGTGGGGTGGGGGATTCACTTCTGTAGAATTTGCACAAATCCATTACTTCTGTCTAATCATGAGAAAACATCTGACAGACCTAAGTTGAAAGATGTTCTGCAAAAACACCTGGTCTGTGCTCTCCAAAAAATCATGGAAAAGCGAGACTGAGAAACTATCACAGATCAGAGGAGCGAAAGACACACGATGACTAAATGCAAGGTGGGACCCTGGAGGGGATCCCGACACAGATCAAAAAACGTGAGTGGAAAACTAGTGAAAGCCAAGCAAAGTTTGTATTGCATTAATACAACGCAAGCATTAAGTTTTATTTCTTAGTTTTGAAAAATATATAGATAAAAATATCTATATAAAAATATAAGAGGTATACAGGTCCTGTCCACCTTTCACCCAGCTTTCCCTGATGTGAATACAGGGTGAAAGGTACACAGTACTTGTCTTACTAAACCTTAAAAGCTGGACTTGAAAGGATCAAAGATTTCAGTAACAAAACAGCATCCAAGAACAAAACTCAGTAACATTTAAATGAATACAACAAAATTAAACACCTAACCATGCAAAATTTACAGTGCTTAGCATCCAATAAAAAATTATCAATCATGCAAAAAAAGAAGGAAAATAAGACCCACAACCAGCAGAAAAATCAGCTAATGAAAACAGACCCATGCTTATGCTTGTAACCCCAGCACTTTCAGAGGCCGAGGCAGGCAGATCACTTGAGCCCAGGAGTTCGAGACCAGCCTGGGCAACATGGCAAAAACCCCAACTCTATTTAAAAAATAAAAATAAAAAAATTAACCAGGTGTGGTGGTGTGCACCTGTAGTCATAGCTACTCGGGAGACTGATGTGGGAGGATCACTTGAGCCCAGGAGGCAGAGATTACAATGAGCCAAGATTTCACCACTGCACTCCAGCCTGGGCAACAGAGCAAGATCATACCTGAAAAAAGAAATATGAAGAAAACTACATCCATGCACAGCCTAATCAAACTGCTAAAAAGCAGTAATAAGAAGAAAAATCAGAGCTGGGCATGGTGGTTCATGCCTGGAATCCCAAAACTTTGGGAGGCAGAGGCAGGAGGATCACTTGAGCCCAGGAGTTCGAGACCAGTCTGGGCAGCATAGCAAGGCCCTGTATCTACTAAAAATAAAAAAATTACCTGGGCATGGTGGTGCACATCTGCAGTCCCAGCTACCTGGGAGGCTGAGGCAAGAAGATTGCTTGAGCTCAGGAGAACGAAGCTGTAGTGAGCTATGATCATGCCACTGCACTCCAGCCTGGGTGACAGAGCAAGACCCTGTTTCAAAAAAATAAATAAATAGAAGAAAAATCTTTCTCCAGAGGCAGGAAACACATACGTAAAGGGGAACAAAGATAAAAATGACACTAGGTCTCTTGTCAGAAACTAAGCAAGCCAGAAGACAATGGAGCAATATCTTTAACTCTCTGAGAGAAAGAAAAAAAGGCTCTTATTCTACTCTTCTATACCCAGCAAAAATACCTTTCCAATCTGAAGGCAAAATACTCTTTTTTTCCCCAAACGAAAGCTGTGCGAATGCATTAGCAGTAGACCAGAGCTACAAAAAACATAAAAGGAAGTCCTTCTGACAGAAGGAAAATTCCAGAAGGAAACCTGTATCTGCACAAAGGAATGAAGAACATTAGAAATCATAAGTAGGTGAGTAAACATAAAGGGTTTTTTCCCCTCATTTTAAATCCTTTTCAAAATGACAAATTCACAATTATATAGTTGGAGATTTCAACAACCAATGATTGATAAAACAAGCAGGACCTCTAAAAATCATTAAGGATAAAAGACTTAAAAAGACTACCAATCAACTGGACCCAACTGATATTTTACAGAACATGCCACCTCACACAGCAGAATACACATTTTTTCCAAGTGTACTTGGAATTTTTATCACGGTAGACCATATTCAGGGTTATAAAACCAACCTCAATGAATTTAAGAGGATTTAAAGCATACAGAAAATGTTATTTGAATACAACAAAATTAAATTAGAAATCAATAATAAAAAGATTCCTGAAAACCCTCAAAGTCAAAGAAATCATGAATAATTAGAAATTATTTTGAACTAAGTGAAAATGAAAACACAACATACGAAAATTTGTGGTATTCAGTGAAAGCAGTGTATACATGGAAATTAATAGCATTAAATGCTTGTATTTTTTTAAAAAAGAAAAGTTTTTAATGTTTGTTCAAGTGGAAAAAAAATGTCCTTCACCCCTTGTTGGCAGTGGGTCACTGGGGGAAAGTGTCTATCAGCTGGTGGATGGTGGAACCCATTCCACCCTGTGCTCCTGGGCTTCCTGCAAGGAAGAAATGGAAGAGCTTATCACCACCCGCAGTGGCTTGGATGCCACAGGTAGATGAACTTGCTAGACTCAACCTGCGAGCAGGGGAATGGACGCCCTTTCAGGGAAGGCTCTTCTTCCTTTATCCCATTGCCTAGGAAGAATTCCTAGTTCTGGGTCTGAACCAGGATTCGCCCTTCAGCACTAGAGTAGCTCTACCAGAAGGTGGCAGTGTTGGGTCAGCGTCATTCAGTCAGTTCAATAAGAGTGAGCACCTACTGTGTGCAGGCTGTGACGACCTTGCAGGCAAGTGGTAGGGTCGATATTATCACTTTATTTTACAAATGCAGGGTTGATATTATCACTTCATTTTACAAAGAGAGGAAACAAGCCCAAAGAAGGAAAGCAACTAGCCAAACGAAGGTCAGGACTCAAATTCTGAATTCAAATGCTCAACTACAGTGCCATTTTGACTCCATCGAGCATTTAATTAACTGTTTCCCGAGAAAATGTCTCAAAATCACACTCCCATCTACCATGCAGGCGGGGTTTGAGGCATCGCCATGAGTCCCATGACCCTGCCAGCCCACAGTTACTCAGAGAACAGGCCAAGGGCAGGGGAGAGGCGCGGGGGAGGGCGAATGATGTGGCTTCTTCCACTGGGGATGAAGACACAAAGCTCATCATCTGAACTTCAAGTCCTTGCCGCAAACGCATCAGGGAGAGGTACTGAGCAACAGACACTGCGCTGGGTCCTGGGGTGCCCCAAAATGAGGCAGACGCTGCCGCTGCACTCCAAGAAGCTCAGCCTAGGCACTTACAGATGTCTCTTCCGAACCAGACAGCGTGGGGAAGTGTCTCAATCAAGTACACACAAAGTGCTATGACAAGAGTTAGGACAGGACAGTGAGGCTGGGAGGCAGGACGGACAAAGGGCTCGGAAGGAGAAACCAGGAAGAAGACAGAGAGGGGAGCAAAACCGAGGCCAGATCAGGAAGGGAGGGAGATGTGGTGGGATTCAGGGAGAAGCTGTGCAGGGGAATGGGAAGAGAGGCAGGGCTGGAGGACTCCCCTCGCCTTCTGCGCCCCTCAAGCTGTGTCTTTCCCTTCCAGGGAATAAAAATGTGAAGGAGGAGAGGGCAGCAGTGGGGTTTAACTTGTACCCTGAGACCCCTCAAAGACTCTTAACTGGTTGGTATGATCCTCACCAGGTAGAAAGAACCCTGAAATTTTCATTTCTGGGGTGTTGTGGTCCAGGGAGCATGGACGGTGAGAAATTTATTTAGGTGAATGCACTCCCTCTATTGTCCGGGGCCCTGGAGGCATTTTTCCTGCTAACTGCTTGTAAGAAAGGAACAGTCTCTATGTTTGAGATGCTCAACCTTCCTGAAGTCTAAAAACAGAGAGGCTTGAATGGGAGCTGTCTCCTAGTGACAGATGGGCTGGCAGGGACAGGCTAAGGATGTGTCCTGCCGGCAGCTGGAGGCGGATCGCTAATGGAACAAATAGGGAAGAAAGGCAGTAAAAATGTTAAATATTATTAAACAGTCACGGGATCATGTGGCCTGAACCTGGCTCAGACCCACCAAACCAGTCCTCCCCAGATTCCAGGCCAACAGGTACCTGCCACTCCCTGGAGGAACCTTCCCAAAGAGCCACCTGCCCTAACTACCTCTCCTAGGTGGAGCTCAAAGGACTGCAGGCCTGAGGTTTTGGGGGCCACCTAGAAGCCTGGCCTTGTGGGAGATTTGGGGTAGGCAGCGGAGTGAGCAGAGGCTCTGGAGTCAGATTGACTCTACAAAGTTAGTAGAATGACTTCTTCTTTGACTTCCACAAGATTTTCCCATCTTGTAGCTTTTGACTGTGTTTATACAGTCTCAATATTTTAATAGTGCAACTTGCCTGAGCAAAAAAGAGAAAAAAGAACAAAAAAGAGAACCAGAAATCAATTGTCCCCTCACTTGTTCATCAACATCTATTACAGGAGAAACAAAACCTGACCTGTATTATAGTTAAATATCTATCCACATTTGTACATTACCATCTTTAATAGCTTGTGACCAACTCTACAATACCTTATAACACATTAAACAATATTCAGATTCCTAGGTAACAACACAACAAAAACAAGCTGTGTGACCTTGGGTAGGTCACAGAGCCTCTCTATTTCCCCATCTGTAAAATGGGTGAAGTCATAGCCTTGTTCACAGGGTTTTGTGGGGCTCGAATGAGATTATATTTGCAAAACACCTGGCACTGCCTGGACCCCAATAAACATTTGCTACCATGAGTAACCCCCACTCCACTTCACCTGTCCTCCATCAGCACCACCAGCACTCCTGGACCTGGTGGAGTTGTTCATTTTGAGCTCCAAGCAAAGCTGTTACCTGGGCCAGCGTGTGTCCAGAGGTTCACCCTGCCTGCCAGAGGGCAGCAGAAATATGTGCTCTGGCTCTTCAGATGCTGACCTTGGCCAGAGGCTTGGCTTAGCCAGCCAGGTTGATGTGAATGTCACCTCCATGTGAAATCTCCAGGGGACTCAAAGGAGAGCAGCTCTGGCAAGGAGCGATGGTTCACGCCTGTAATCCCAGCTTGCAAGGCCGAGATGGGCGCATCACCTGAAGTCAGGATTTCTAGGCCAGCCTGGCCAACATGGTGAAACCCCACCTTTACTAAAAATACAAAAATTAGCCAAGCGTGGTGGCGCACTCCTGTAATCCCAGGAGGCTGAGGCAGGAGAATCCCTTGAACCCAGGAGACGGGAAGGTTGCAGTGAGCTGAGATCGAGATCACACCACTGCACTCCAGCATGGGTGACAGAATGAGATTCTGTCTAAAAAAAAAAAAAAAAAGAGCGGCTCTGGTGAGAAGAGGGTGAGAAGGGGCTCACATGCTGCGTACCTACCTACGTTTCACTTCGTTCTGCAGTTGAGGCTAGAGAATCACAGAGGCGCTAACACATTGGCTGTGTGTCTGAGTCCCACAGGGAGTTTTAAACCAAATTCAGAATCCTTAACCCCAGCATAGACTTTCACCTTTAGGCCTAAGGCCCAAGAGTCTATATCTGAATAAGCTGCCGGGGTTTCTCTGCGGACAGTCCTTCGACTACATCCCCTAAATGACCTGGTCGAACTCCTAGGGCCACTAAATGGCAGAGACACGACACCAGACGCTGTCGGGCTGACTCCCAGGCTGCCCCATCCTTGCCTGGACAGAGCCTGCCACCCAACAGGGGTGGCGATGCGATGGGGGCTGTGGGGAGAAGTGGTGTGGAGCACAGCACCCCTGTCTTGTGGGTGGCCGGGCCCTGCAGAGGCGGCATGGCACATCACCCCCACCCTAGGGCCCACCCTCTTCTCACCGCTCCCTCTCTTGCTCTCTCTCGTTGCTCACAGTTGCTTCCACCTGAGATGAGCTGTCTCTCCTGCAATCCTGTACTTTACCTGGATTCCCTCTTGCAATTTCTGCCAGATTTATTTAGGAAATGTTTCTATTGACCACTGCAGCCCTTTTGACAAAAATCACTTCTCCCAGAGCCCCAAATAAAGCACCGTTGTTAAACGGATGACTCTAGTTCCATTCTACCGCTTTGCTGGTTTTATCGAATTACGACGGTAATGAGAAAAAGATTACTGTTGACACTAAAACAACTGGTGCGGGGGAAGGTGAGTTCTGTGAGTGGGGATGCCCCTCTGCTCTGAAGAGGCTGGGTGGAGGCAGGAGCTGGTGCCCAGTACAGAGAGAATGGGGCCCCTACAGGCACTCCAGGATAGAGGCTGAGGAGGGCAGGGGGAGGACGGAGGGGAGAGGCAGTGGATAAAAATGCTACAAGCCAGGGCCCTTCCAGAGACCACCTTCCTCCTCTCCCCACCTCCCTCTCCTCAGCCTTCAGTGGTGCTGACCGAAATTCACACAGTGCTTGACATGAGTGGAATTTTTGCAGATGTCAGTGAAGAGGCCAAGAGTTTTGTTTGGGTGAATGTGAAGCGAAGCAGACGTGCAGGAGACGGAGGCAGAGGGAACAGAAGGAAGATGTAGGAGCCCCTCTTCCTTGTGAACCTCGCCCCGACCCCAGACAAAAGAACAGAAAGATGGGGGAGGACCGCGTAGGCTCATGGGCCAGAGAGGAGGAGGGAAGGGATTTCACAGCCATTTCAACTCCATTTTTCAGGACAGGAAGGTCCCAGGCGCGTTAGGGCTCCAGGTCTGGGCAGCAAGGTTGTTTTCTCAATTTTAATGCTGTTGCACTATGAGTAGCCTCGACACTTGTGGCGCAGGCTGGGAACTTAAAGACAGTTTATACGTTTTCCCATGGAAAATACAAAGTTCCGAACAACCAATATAAAAACCTTTAAAACACAGTCTGTACCTGCACTTTACAGGCAGTTAGTACAAAGCAAGAGACTGTAACTAACGGGATGGAGTCACCCGCTCAAGGGCAGACCAGGCAGCGGAAGCTTAGAAAACTGCCTAGAACATTAGCTCCTCTGCTTCTCATGGGAGCAGGCTGGGTTCTGCTTGGAGTGGCAGGGCCCCGCTGTGCCTCCACGACCCTCCTGGTTCCGGCCTACTGTTTACAAGCAGCCTTCCTGTTTGTAAGCCGCCAGAGGTTCTCAGATGGTGTCTGGGCTACTTTGCAGCTGTTTGGGGACACCCAGCCCAGGGCACGCTGGGAACCGTGTTCCCTGTGAACTCTGCAGGCTGTAGATCTTTGCATCAAGACAACAGTTTCTCTTTTATCAAACACATCTAAGCAACAATTGATCTATTTTGTCCCTCACTTTGAATCAACTGATATAAACAGAAATGGACTCGCACTGCAGCCTCCTCTCACCAATAGCCGCCTCTCCCCCTGCCCACCCACTGCCTCACACTCGGTGACTCTTTAAACAACTGAGTCTAAACCTAAGCAACTCAAAGGCCTTTTAATGTTTCAGTCCTTGACATTTTGGATTATTGGATTTTTGAAACCCCCAGCTTTCTGTTCTTCTCTCTCCTGTATCCTGGGGACTTTGCCCCAGTAGCATCAGGCTGCCCTTGCCTGCTAAGGGCTCTGCCAGCCAGCCATGATTTACCTTGGCATTTATTAAGTACTCAGACCTCTGGGCACCACACCTTATCTATACCTTCCCTCGGGTCCAAGAAGGGCAGAAAGGAAGGCAGGAAACTGGTGCTTGTTAAATATTTACTGTGTATCAGGTGCTGTGTCAGCCAAATTCACATCTATTTGTTCATTAATCCCTTACAAGAAACCAAGCAGTAAATATCAGCAAGTCCATTGTATAGATTAAGAAAACTGAGGAGTGATGAGGTTAAATTACTTAACTAAATAAGAGGAAAGGGAGGAATTTGATCCCGGGTCTGTCTGACCCTCAAACCTGAGCTCCTTCCCTGGAATGTTTTCCAGGAAAACTCTGCATTGCAATGGAAAAAAATACACGTCGGGGTGTCATATTCCTGGGCCAGCAAACAAGCCCAGGCTGAGAGTCCAGGAACAAAGCTTGCTCCTGCAAGAGCAAGGGGAGAAGTGGAAAATGCCCCGTGAATCCCTGCATTTGCTGGGGTGGCCAGATGAGCTGATGACCTGTCACAGGAGTGATGAGAACTTCTGCATCTCTCCCTCCAGGATGGCACCCTCTGGGCAGCAGTGCAGGAGGAGGAGACTTGGGGCTAGGATCCACCGCACACTCAGCAGGAGATGCGACCTAGCCTTCAGGTTGCAGGGCCAGCCGTGCTGTGGCACCTGTCAGTGCAGTCCATCTGGGAGGTTCTCACATAATACCCTCCATGGGAGGATGGAGAGAACGGATTGTATAATAACACAGGGCACAGCTGCCTATTGAGAAACCATGTGCAAAGAGACCTTTATAGAGTGATGTCAACTTAGAGGGAGGTCTCTACTGATGTGTCACAAGGCTCTGTCTTTTATCATTGATTTGGGTTAAGGATATTCCAAAGCCCAAGTTTCTTATTTTGTGCAGTTTCCCCTATGAGGCATAAAGATTTTTCCATGTTGCTACATACTTGGTATAATTATCATTTTAATGATTGCATAGTTTAAATTCTTGGAGCAGACAGTTCTATCCATCTAAAGCCTCCAAGGAGAACCTGGATATCTAAACTAAAAAGAAATTCAAAAAATGAAAAAATAATAGATGAGGGTGTTTATTACAAAATTATTTATAGTAACAAATAAATAAATAAACCCCTGGAAAGAATGTTAATGTCCAGCCACGAGGAGATGGTTTAGTAAATCAGAACTCAATGCAATTATGAATGATAATTACACAGACTATGTAGCAACAAGAAAAAGCATTTATGCCTAATGGAAAAGAGCACAAAATAAAATTGTATCTATGTATGTCTACAATATTATAAAATAACGCTTGCCTAGGGGAACAGACGGCAAAAGAAAATAGAAAATGAAAATTTATGTTAGGGTCGTTGGGTGCTAAGGAATTGCTTTCTTAAAATTTTATTTTATTGGTGTCATACTATGTTAACAATAAACAAAAAGCAAATTAAAAAAGAAAGTGCACTCCAGAGACAATTTGCTAAGCAAGCAAAACAACTTTCCCTCCTAGGGGGTTGGAGGCAGGAGCTTTTGCTTCTCTCTGCTGCTTCACTCTCTGCAGGGCAAGGGCTGAACCCAGGCAGAGTTGAACTCCTGGCCCCCAGACCCAGTGAGGGGCTGATGTGCACTCTTCTTCTGTAAAGCCTGGCAGGAAACAGAAATCTTATTAAGCTCAGAGCTCAATAAGAACGGCAGTTCAATGGAAGATGGCCCCAGCTCATCGCACCATCTTTGAGTCTTAGAGCATCTATGTCTGTACCTTTCCATATACTTTCCAAAACACAGAGCCAAAGATGGATAACTAGGACGTAGTGGACATTTTCGTGGATAATTCTACAGGGTTCTAAGGTCCTTATTGGCCCCTGTGCTGCTTCTACTTTCTCAGCGTGCAAGCCTGAAAAAGCACAGTGGTTCCCTGACCTCCCTGCCCTCCTAGGGTTCCTGGTGGCTCAGAGGCCTCTCTAAGGAGGAAGGGACTCAAGAAGTGGGACCACTGCCAAATGCCTGGCCCTGCTGGGAGCCTTCCTTCTTCTCGGTGATTCTTCCTCTTCCAGGAGGCCATTTGCCCAGAGAGAGCAGGAGCAGCTGGCCAAGTGAGGTGCTGCATATGCAGAGAAGGAAGCTGTCCTCAATCCATATCAGCTCTGCCAGCTGCTCCCCATGATGACTTTCCTGAAGTTGGGGTGGCTTAAGCCCTGGGGCAGTTCACAGAGTATGGGACAAGGGGGAGGTTCTGCATCAACAGGGGCCGGGGCAGTAGGTGCTCCAACCTTCTCCAGAGAGAACTTATCTCCCATCTCTGGGTTTTCTGCCACCTGAAAAGTGACATCTTGATCACTGGCCTTTGCCTCCATTCCCCTAGATGCTGGGTGGGTCTGCTGGGAGCACTTCCCTCTGGCATTTGGCCTTGGGCAGAAGGAGAGAGAAGAGGATCCTTTCCCTAAGGCCTGGGGGACTTTCAGCAGATGCAAGGGAATTCATCATCTCTCCTCCTCATCTCAGCTTCAGCTTTCTAGGAGAGTGGGTTTTTCCCACCAGAGCCTGATCCCCCAGCTCATGCCTGGAGGCCTCCAGCGGCAGGGAGCTTGCTTTCTCTTGACTGAGCCTCCTCTCTCTGTTAGGAAATTTCCTCCCTAGGGCCAACAGAAAGGGCCCCAGGGTCACTTCTCTCATCCACCTTAGCAGTACCCGTGGGGCCAAATCTAATTCCTCCTCCACCTACCAGCAAGGATGTGAGGAATGTATGTCTTCCCGTCTTTCTGCAGGTGGAGCACCCCAGTTTGTTAGCCACCTTCCCTCTAAGCCCCTGATGTCAGGCTGGAGCTTATACATAAAGACTCCCCAGGTGGTCCTGCCACTCAGAGGGCACAACCATGCCCCCCTCCACAGGCAGCTTCTAGGAATGCTGTCTGAAATCCCCCTCACTTTCCCGGAGTATTTTAGCATTTCATCTCCGTTCTCTCATCCAGTCTTCATAAAAACCCTCTGAAGTAGGCAGGGCTGCTGTTGCTGGATCCATTTTTCAGATGGGGAAAGCTAAGGTTATACACAAACTGCAGTTCAACTCCAGGACTTTTGATGACAAGCTAAAGAGCCTAGGAGACTTTAGGAGTTGCATCCTGGAGTTGTATCCTGGCACCCAGATACAACAGTGCCTGGCACCCAGAAGGGGCCTGTGGTCTTGTGAGGGGCTGGGGCCAGAGCTAAGAGGAGAGGGAATATCCCCAACAGGTCTCCCTGGGGTTGGGCCTGTGCAGGGCCTGTCCTGCCCCTCTGCACCTGGGTGAATGGGTGCCTGCATCCCAGCTGTCCCAGCTGTGAGGAGCAGACGCTGCCAACAGTGGCAGGCAGGTGACTGAACGCCTCCTCTGACACTAGCCATTCGGGCTGCCAGAAAGCCCTCCAAAGCTGCAGGGCGTCTCCTCCCTGTGGAGGCAGCAGCAGGCCTAGGGCCTGCAGAGGGTCAAAAACCCTGGGAACAGAGCCCCGGCCAGCTTGGCCAGCACCTCGTTAGGAGGCCCGAAGAGGGGAGGGGGCACTTCAGGAACGATATTGTTTATTTTTCTATTTTTAAACAAGTCTGAGGTCTCTGGGGCACAAATGAAGTTATCAGAAAAGACATGAGTGGAATAAAGCCTCAAGTCAGCAGGCAGAGAGGGGCCCTTGGGACCAGGACTCTTGAAAAGCTGAAATGGAGTTTGTTTATCTTGTACTCTGGGAGTGCCGGACTGTGGCCAAGAGACTGGATGAGCATGTCCCCAGGCCCGCCGTCCCCTACCCCAGGCCCTCATCTGCCTGTCCCTTGGTGCCACTAGGGAATTCGGGCACGAGCAATACTTTTTAAATGATCCCATCAGCGTGTCATTTGCACTAGAGGGAGGAGGCTTCTCCTCTGGAGAGAAGCCTGGACTCACTTCTCACCTCAGACACATGAACAGTTTTCCCAGGAGGCAGAGCCTGGCAGAGTCGCTGTACCACAGGGCGCCCAGTTCCGGCTGGTCACTGGCTGGTCCTGCCACCTCGGGCAGCCCCTCCATCTGCCGAGCCTCCATTTACTCATCTGCCGAGTGGGGCTGATCATTCCCGTCTCGACTCACACACACCCCTCACAGGGAGAAGCACATGAGATGCTGTGTGTGCAGAGTGTCTTTAGGGAAGGGCCAAGCCACAGAATCCTTACACAACCCTGCAAAGGGGGCTTGCCATGCCCAAGTTCAAGGAAAGGAAGCTGAGGCTCCAGGAAGTGAAGCAACTTGCCTGGAAGCCTGTACTCCTTCCATCTGCTAAACTGCCTCTCCAGTGCTACACGGCCAGGATAATGCGCCCTGCTCTTGGGAGCTTTGAGAGAAGTCACGAATCATTGACAGAACCAATTAGAGGCCTGGGTGGGTTTGGCTGGATGAGAAAATCTTCCCAGGAAGTGAGAAGCGTGATGAGAAGCAAGGAGAGTTGGCCCTGTGGTCGCCAGTGCTGGTTTGAGTTCCGGCCCTGGCCGCATACCAGATTAGCTGGGTGACTGAGGGAGGTCGCTCAGGTACCCAGTGCCTAATTTTCTCCTCTGTGAACTGGAGACAGTAACAGTCTGAATGCTGCTTCCCAGTAAACTGTGGCACGTAAGGAGTCAGGGGAATGGTCAGACTCTGAACAAATGAAAGTAGAGTGCCTCTCCATCCCCTGCCCCCAGACAGCATGAAAGAGGGGTCGAGCCAACTTCAGCCAGGTGAGCAGTGGAAAGTCTTACCCATCCATTGTCCCCCTGCAAGAAGCACCACAGAGGCTGCAGGGTACAGCATCTCCCCTCCCTCCCAGGATGCCCTGGGAGAGGGGCTGCCATCCCTGCAGGTTTCCTTCACCCCTGGAGTGAGATTAGAGCCTCGGGTCATCCATGCCCGGCCCTTTGGTCCAGGTAGAAAGTTGAGGCCCAGGAATAGGAAGGAACTGGTCCCAGGCCACACAGCCAGCAGATGGGAAAGCTAAAACTAGAGCCCTGAGCTCTTCCCCACCTTCTCAGGCTTTCCTCGCTACCTTCCTCACCAGTGGGAGGTGCTATCACACCCATTTGGAAGATGAAGACACTGAGGCCCTGAGAAGGGTGGTGCGAAGGGCCCTGAGAAGCCCAAGACCGCCAGGTGGCAGCGGCAAGGCTGAGGCAGGGGGCCAGAGCCCATCCCTCCACTGCTGCCTGCTCGACCCAGAACAGAGACTGCCTCCTACATCACTGAGCTTTTTCTGAAACAAACCACTTCTTAATTCTTTGGCTGAATGTCTAAATAAGGATTTTTGCCAATTCTGAGCCCTGCTAACTGATGAAGTTGTCAGAAAAAGATCTAATGATGCTTGAAAATGCAGGGTGTGAGCCAGCTGCCAAGTTGCCCTCCCAGCTCCGACTGGCATCAGGCGTCGGGACCCTCCCACCAGCGCTGGGGGGCGGTTGGGGGTGAGTGCTGGAAAGCAAGGCTGCCGATTTCCATCAGCCATGTGACTGTGGTGGCTGGGTTGCTTAACCTCTGTGGGCCTCTGCTGCCCAGCTGTAAATGAGGCAAACAACTCCCTCCTCAAACAGCTACCTTGAGGAGTAAGTGAGATGATGCATGTGTGACATCCCACACTGGGCACAGCCCAGATCTCAAGACTGCCTGGGGGCCAGGTGGGGCAGCCAGCTGGCCTTGAGGTCAGCTGAATGCAGCACGGTGGCTGTGCCTTCAGCCCTGGGTGAGTGAAGAGCAGAGGTCGCCAGCTCCGAGGGTGCTCACAGAGCCAGTGTGCATCTCCCCAGTGGGATGAAAGGCTCGGTGACCTCAGGCCCTGCGAGGTGGAGCCGCGGGGTGGGAGCCTGGGAGACCAGGCTGGGCCCTTTGTTCTCTCTGTCCTTTCTCAGTGGAAGATTAGTCCCGCTGGGGCGTCTGCGTCCTAAGGGTGGGGCCTGGCTTGGGGACTTGGGAATCAGACAATTCCCAGGCCTGCCACAGGAGCCCGAGAAGCTGGGTACTGGGAGTTGAAGGGGCCCTGCTGTCAGGAGCTGGACCTAAGCCCAGGCTACCCCAACACCCAAGACACACACTCCTCAGGGCGTCCCAGATGTATATGAGAAAAGCTATTCCGTCTCAGCCATCAACCATCCCAGCCACCAGCTCTTTCCCATCTTCCTTCCTCCTCCTTCCTCCCCCTGCCACACACATGTACATACATTAGACATGTACACACATATGTATCCACACAAGCACACACACACGTGTCACCCGCATGGTGACCCTGACTTTTATCTTTCCCAGAAGATGAAGAGATGTGAAGAGAGCAAACAGAAGTCTTGGAGGGAAGGGTGGGGCGTCTTCATAGCATGAACAAAGGCTCAAATGACTGCCTCTAAAGGATTGGAAGGTGCGGGGAGCAGGGACAGCTCAGGCAAGCACTGCCTGTGAGGGGTCAGTAGTCTCAGAGCGCACATGGTCACTCCCAGCGTCCCCCACTGCTCTACCCATTTTATAGGTGAGGAATCTGAGACCAGAGAAGTGGTTCGTCAAGAACTTACCCACAGCAAGGGCATGGAATATGTGTGTGTGGGGGTGGGTGGGCATGATTGTGTCCTGGGCATGTAGGAGGTGGAATTCAGCCCAGGAACAGTTGGGTAAACTGGGAGGGAAAGACCATTCAGCCAGCCCTCTGTGTAACAGGAGCCTCTCACTCAGGGAGGGTTGGCTAAATTGAGGGCGAGATGAGGAGAGAGAAGTTGGCAAGAGCAAAAATGCAAACGCCCTTCTTTCCTGTAGCCACTTCTGGAGCTGGATGAAGGTGGGTTGGCAGGACAGACTCTGGGCAATTGTGTGGCCTTGGGTAGGGCTTTTAGCTTCTCGGAGCCTCAGTTTCCTCATCTGTAGAATGGGGAGATACCACTTCATCTTACAGAGCTGCTGTGAGGATCAAACTAGGCAAACTGTGAAAGTGCTTGGAACCATGAAGCGGTGACTAGGGCAGAGAACATTTGGGGCTGGAGAGTGGAATTGCCGTACTCATCCAATCTGCTGCTTTTCATTAACAAGCCAGGGAGACTATCTGAGGGTGAGGGAGGGGCTCAGAGCAGTGGCCTAAATACAGGAGGAGGATTATCACCAGGTCCAGCTGTCCCTGCCTGGGTTGAGGATGATCAAAGACTCTCCCACGGCTGCCTTCCTCCTGCTTGATCCTCTGCCTTCTGACTGAGTGTGGCGTGCCCAGAGGGCTGCCCTGAGCCCATGAGAGCCAGGAGGTCAGGCAGTTCCTCATCAATGGACCAAACCTCAGACACAGAATTTTCTCTGGACACAGCAGAAAATCAGAACACGGAGTGTGGAACGGCCTAGACTGGGGAGGGAAGCCTGGGTTGGAACCTTGGCTCACCCTCTCACTGGTCTGTTACCGTGTGTAGGTTGCAGCCTGCCCGTGGGCCTCAGTTTCTCCATCTATGAAGGCTGGCTCACCCTTGGAAAGTGTGGCGAGGTGGTGGCCATGATACAGCTCTGACAAAACTGATAAAAAAAAAATGCACCAGGAAGATCCCTGCAGTCCAGGCCCTGCCTCCCTCCACCCAGACCTCATCTCAGGTGGACAGGCATAGTCTAATGCCCTCCACATGTGCCACATCCAGAGGAAAAGAGGCTCAAAAACCCAAAATCCTTTGAGACTCCTCTAACCCAGGTCTCTGCAAGAGGAAGCAGGACTATCTTTTAGACAGAATCTCACTCTGTAACCCAGCCTGGAGTGCAGTGGTGCCATCATGGCTCACTGCAGCCTCAACCTCCTGGCCTCCAGCATCCTCCCACCTCAGCCTTCTGAGTAGCTGAGGCTACAGGCGCACACCACCATGCCTGGCTAACTTTTTTATTTTTTGTAGAGAAAGGGTCTCACTATGCAACATAGTGAGGTCAAGACCAGGCTGGTCTTGAACTCCTGGGCTCAAGTAATCCTCCCACCTTGACCTCCCAAAGTGCTGGGATTGCAGGCATGAGCCACCGCACCCAGCCAAGACTGTCATTTTTAATGGCAAAGTTTTCACTGGGCCAAAGAGCCAAGCCTGCCTTGGACCTGGGGGTCCAGTCGGGCCGGGTGCTGGGGAAGAGTCTATGTGTGGGTACTCCGAGGGCCTGGTCGTGGCCTGGCCGCAGGGCAGCACTAGCGAGGTCCTTCCTGGGTCCTCGAGGAGGGGGGAGTTGTGCCAAGACTTGCGTGGCCGCCCAGGAAGCCACTCAGCTCCTAAGAAGTGGGAAGCAGATGCTGATGGGCATGACCAAGGCATCTCCCACTGGCGTCTCTAGGAGGGACTGTGCCTACCGGTAGCCTGGGTGAGACCATCCGGGTCCCAGCTTTGGGCACTTGGGTCAAGAATCTGAGCTCTGTGAAGCCCCCTGGCTGGTGAGTCTCCTGTTCTTTACCCAGAATTCCCTGAGAAGAGACCCCATCAGCCCCCATGACCGAACTCATAGTAACTTCTTATGGGGTGACAGATGAGAACCAGGCGTGGGAGCCTCTCTTCACCAGGCATTCTCCACAAAAACATCTCTTACCCACGGTCTTTTCCCTCTGGGGATGAAATCAAAGGGAAGAGGAGCGACATTTCCCAGGAGTCTCCTCACAGGGCCAGGGGGTGAGGGAGGCTCCAGAGATGCCTGGATGCCAGGCGTCCGCGTGGGGACCAGAAGGAGGGCAGCACAGGACCAGGCTCTGAGGACACCAGCCTCCTGGAGCGCTTGGGAGTTTGGGAGTGGAGAGCAGAAGAGGAAAGTTGTGGGGGCAGCTGCCATGTGTGTGGAAGATTCTACGAGGGCAACGATGAGGAGGGGATTTCTGTAATGTTTTACTGCACATTGGGAAGGCAGGTGTGATTTCTGGGTAAAATGACAGGGTGAATGATCCTTGCATCAAACCTCACTCTGTCCTGAAATGAAAGTAAAGGGGTTTCTTAGAGGCATGACCCACAAAACATAGAGACTGACAACAGCAGGTTCACAGTGACACACACGGGAAACAGACAAACAAGTGGGAAGTGACCCAGCAGACGCAAGAAAGCAGAACCCTAAGCCCACAGCGGAGAAGGCAACACCACCCTGATCTACATCCCGGAATCCCCTACAGGCTCTGCGACTGGGAGCTCCTGGTAGCACTGGAAATAGAGGCCGGCTGAAAGGAAGGTCAATTGCAAGTGTTTAAAAGCAGTTGGAGTTCTAGACACCCCCCACCCCCGCCCTGCCCCACCCGCTGCTCAGCACTACTGGGTGACTGCCCATCCCCAGTCCCTGCCAAAGACAGGAGGTTGTTCTCTGGGGAGAGTATAGCAGAGGCTTTCTCCACAGGGGGCATCAGATGTGGTTGAGAACTGGGGAGTGAATAAACATACAGGTGCTGAACTCTGAGACCTCACCAGCCCTCTTTCCTAACACGGCCCTATGATGCTAGCAGGCAGAATTTTACTTCCCACTTTTCTAGGGAATCCTCAA
The DNA here is from genome assembly GCF_000951035.1 of Colobus angolensis palliatus. Classification (NCBI taxonomy): domain Eukaryota; kingdom Metazoa; phylum Chordata; class Mammalia; order Primates; family Cercopithecidae; genus Colobus; species Colobus angolensis. The sequence continues at coordinate 923,843 of NW_012111919.1, read as the reverse complement.
AATGACCCCTCAGATCACCCTTGAGTGAAGCTCCCAGTTGGTAAATCCCATCTAGGGACTTCAGCTTTAAAACAGCTTTTTAGCAACCACCCTTCACTCATCATCATGAACCCTTGATGACTAGATATCTGAGGAAGGCCTCTGACGCGCAAGCCGAGGACCCAGACAAGCAAGTGGGAAAAGCACCTTGAAGGAAAAAGAAGAGGACACTACAAAGAGAAAGATCAGAGAAAAAAAGAAGCTCTTGGGAACTAAACGCATGATGGCAGAAGTGAAAAACCCAATTAGAGTTGAAGACGAAGTGGAGGAAATCTCCCAGAAAGAAGAGCAAAAAGGCAAAGATGAAAAGTAGGAGAGAAAAGAGACAGAATAAATGATCAATCTAGTATATACAGCATCAGGACATTAGAGTTCCAGAAAGAAAGGACAAAGAGAACAGGAGGGAGAAAGTTATCAATGAAACAATTAAAGGAAAGGTCCTGGAGCTGAGAGACATGAGTTTCCAGACTGAGTGGGTCCTCCACGTGCCTCACATACAGGGGAAAGGACTCATGCCAACAATTATTGTTGGGAATATCAGAGTACTCAAATAAAAGAGAAGAGTCTACAAGTTTCCAGGAAAGAAAGAAAAAAAAAAAAACCACAGATCATGAAAAAAGATTAGGAAGCACAAAGGCTTTGGACCTCTCGATGTCAACAGTGAAAGCTAAAATACAATTAAGTGATGCTTTCCAAATTCCGAAGAAAAATGATATCCAACCTACAATTCCATCTAAACTGTCAGTCAAAGGACAGATTCAGTGGCATGCACCTGTTATCCCAGCACTTTGGGAGGCTGAGGCGGGAGAATCACTTGAGCCTAGGAGTTCAAGACAAAAAAATAAATAAATAGGTAAATTCTCAGTCAAGTGTGAGAGGAGAAAAAGACATTTTCAGATATGAAAGTTGTAAAAACATTTGCCTCCATGCACCCTTTATTAGAATGCTACCAGAGGATGTGCTCCACCAAAAGTAGGGGAGTAAATGGAGAGACATGAAAACAGAAAATGCAAGACCCAGGAGAGTGGTGAGAAGAATCTGAGATGGTTATGAAAGGAGATCCCAAGGTGGTAACGTGTACCAGGCTCAGAGAGCAACCCAGTCCTGGTTAGAGATGTTAGAAGGCTCCAAGAGAAATTTTGCTAGGAAAATGAAATGTACAGGAAACTTCTCACTTCTAAATGCCTGTGGAGAAGGCTTAGAAGATTGGCAGAGGTTTGGTGTCAATTCAATGGAAAGTACATAGACAACTAAGCAAAAATAATGATGAAATCCAGGAAAAATAAACAAAACTACACAGAAAGGGAAAGTAACTACAGCTTATTTCATGACTCAGCTCTGAACAGTGTGTGCAGTCATAATAATACAAAACATTGAGGCAGGACTCGGTGGCTCGTGCCTGTAATTCCAGCACTTTGGGAGGCTGAGGCAGGTGGATTACCTGAGGTCAGGAGTTCGAGACCAGCCTGGCCAACATGGTGAAACAGTGTCTCTGCTAAAAATGCAAAAATTAGCTGGGCATGGTGGTGGGCACTGTAATCCCAGCTACTCGGGAGGCTGAGGTAGAAGAATTGCTTGAACCCAGAAGACAAAGGTTGCAGTGAGCCGAGATGGCGTTGCTGTGCTCCAGCCTGGGCGAAAGAGCAAGACTCCGTGTCAAAAAAATAAATAATAATAATGATACAAAACATTGAATATTGATCTCCCGCAAACTATCATATAACTATATTGGGAGGGGAGGGGAACAAGGAGTGAGGAATAGGATGGATGTCAGGGAGGGGAAGAGCTTTAGCTCTTCTTAGGGGAAGTCAAAGGCCGAACTATCAAGAAGGGGTAATACGAGGTGCTCTTTAAAGATATGGAGGCAAATAAAGAAAGAATCAGCCAACAGCTGAAAATGGTTGCCTTAGAGAAGGGGAAATGTGGCAACCCTCACAGGGCAACTTAACTCCTGGCACACATAAATAATTTTGATTTAAAAACTTTTTTTTAAAAAAAAGGCCAGGCGCAGTGGCTCACACCCGTAATCCCAGCACTTTGGGAGGCCAAGGTGGGCAGATCACTTGAGGTCAGGAGTTCAAGACCAGCCTGGCCAACATGGAGAAACCCCATCTCTACAAAAAATACAAAAATTAGCCAGGCTTGGTGGCGTGTGCCTGTAATCCCAGCTACTCAGGAGGCTGAGGCAGGAGAATTGCTTGAACCTGGGAGGCAGAGGTTGCCATGAGCCAAGATGGTATTTCTGCACTCCAACCTGGGCGACAGAGCGAGACTCCGTCTCAAAAAATAAATAAATAAATAGATAAATAATAAAAACTAAAAAAATTTTTTTTAATTAGAATAAAAATTAAGGCTAGGTATGGTGACTCATGCCTCTAATCCCAGCACTTTGGGAGGCTAAGGCAGGAGGATTGCTTAAACCCAGCATTCAAGACCAGCCAGACAAGACCCCATTTCTATGAAAAACATAAACATTAGCTGGATGTGGTGGTACATCCCTGTGGTTCCAGCTACTCGGGAGGCTGAGGTGGGAGGATCACTTTAGCCCAGGAGATTGAGGCTGCAGGGAGCCGTGTTCACACCCCTGCATGCTAGCCTGGGCAACAGAGTGAGACCCTGTCTCAAAATAATAAATAAATAAATAGTAAAATAAAATAAATATTAAAAATTTAAAAATACACTACCATCCCCACCCCACCTACTTTTAGGATTTCTTGAAAGGCTGAGTAAATTTCAGGACTTTTTATCGTTTTCAGCCTTGGGAGTGAGTTCTTTGCAAGCTATTCTAAGCGGATAGGCACTAGCCTCTAAGCAGGTCTCAGAAAGGCTCGGAAAACTTTGGAAGATAGATAGAAACTGAGATGGAGCTGAAACCTTAGGGGCCATCCTGGCCATACATCCCTACACCTCAGGCAGGTTTCCAAACCTCTCTGCACTGTGACAGATGGGATAAAGTGTAGTGGGGCGAGTATATATATATGCGAAGACTATCTGCCTGCAGGAATCCCGGAGCGGGAGGAGGGAAGAGGCCAGGCGGATGAGGTGGCTCTGCCAGTGTGCAGACCTCCACCCTACCTGCTCCAAGGCCCTGCGATCTTCCTTCAGACCCTGTTTCCAGCCATCCCTGGTGGATGCAAATACAGCTCTGGGCTTGGAAACCCAAGTCACACCATGCCATACTCATCTGTGTTTACAGAAAGCAAGATAATTATTTACAAGAACAGAAACGTTAAGCGAATACACTTTTAAATACACCAAATACATCAGACAAAAAGAAAACAGAAACTGCTGAGTGGAAAGGGGGCATGGTGTCCTGTCCCCATGCAGGGTATTGCGGTCAGCAGGCTTTTCCCGCTACCCAGGATGTTCTCTCGCCTTGTTCTCCGCTGATGGGCAGACCCTTCCCAATATTCCCAAGCCTGCTTTTTCCATGAGTGAACCCAAGTTAAGAAAACAGAGCTTTCTTCCCAGACCACTCAAGCCCCTGAGCCAAGTTATATCAGTACCCAGAGCTCCCTGGGGCCCAGTTCTCAAAGCCTGTTCCAGAGACGTGTTCTGGGCAGTGTGAGTCACGCAGCTCCCGTCCTTGCGGCCACAGAGGACGCAGGCACACCCGGGCCCCCACCTCCTAGCAAGTCTCTCCTTGCTCATTTTGGGAAGCAAGACTTCTGCTTTGTCCAGAATCGGAAAGGCACAGAAGGAATCTTTAGTCCTCGCTCTAGGTCTCCAAAAGCTGGTCTGAGCACTAGGGATGAGTCAGTGACAAAGTTCTTGACAACTGGTGACAAACGGAGAACAACACGGACAAAAAGGGGTGTGTCTGAAAACACTCGAGTCTTCTTACATTTTTGTTTTAAAATTAATATTTCTTTAAAATAAAATGATGGTCACTGACATTGGATGACATTTTTTTTATTGGCAAAACTGAAAGTTGGCATCTCTGGTCCCTCCTCAAAAGAAAAAAATTTTTTTTTTAAATAAAAAGTCTGGGACCAGGCTGGGAGGGCTAGTGGGAGGGTAGGGGGCGAGGCAGGCAGGGATGGTTAATGGGTAAAAAAAAAAATAGAAAGAGTGAGTAAGATCCTACTATTGTATAGCACAACAAAGTATTATGGTCTATATATATATGTATTTTTAATACAGATATTATAGTCAATAATAACTGTATATTTGGAAATAAGTTAGAGGGTAATTGGATTATTTGTAACTCAAAGGATAAATGCTTGAGGGGATGGATGTCCCATTCTCCACGATGTGCTTATTTCACATTGCATCACAACATCTCATGTACCCCATAAATACATACACCTACTATGTACCCCAAAATGTTGTAAGTCTGGGACATACTGTGGTAGATGGCACACCACAAAAGAGAGTAAGAGCAAGTCCTAGGGCCAGAACCACAGACTCAGAGTGAGGAGGGCACCAGAGCAGCGGTCCAATCTCTCTTTGAGACTTAAGGATGCTAGAACATCCCTCAGTGACAGAGAGCGCCTTCCCTCTGTGCATAGGGCTGGCAGTTAGGGAGTATTTCCTTGTATTGTGGAGAAACCTGCACGTGCTTTACCTGTACCTATGCCTGGGACCACCTAGAGTGAGGCCTTTCCTTCTCCAAGGACAGCCTTTCACCTGCGGAAAACAGCCTCCACTCCCCACTGCTTCCCACCCTGACTTGCACAGACAGTTTTGTTTGCTGTGCAGAAGCTCTTTAGTTTAATTAGATCCCATTTGTCAATTTTTGCTTTTGTTGCAATTGCTTTTGGCGATTTCATCATGAAATCTCCGACCATGCCTATGCCCTGAATGGCATTGCCTAGAATTTCTTCTAGGGCTTTTATGGTTTGGAGTTTTACATTTAAATCTTTAATCCACCTTGAGTTAATTTTTATATAAGGTATAAGGAAGGGATCTGGTTTCAATTTTCTGCATATGGCTAGCCAGTTCTCCCAGCATCATTTATTGAATAGGGAATTCTTTCCTCATTGCTTATTTTTGTCGTGTGTCAAAGATCAGATGGTTGTAGGTGTGTGGCCTTATTTCTGGGTTCCTTATTCTGTTCCATTGCTCTACATGTCTGTTTTTGTACCAGTACCATGCTGTTTTGGTTACTGTAGCCTTGTAGTATAGTTAGCTGAAGTCTATCTGCCCCTTTGCTTCTCCTAACCCCAATCATTCCTCTTGTGGCTAGCAAGTGAATCCAAACCTAGTTCTTTCAGGCCTGGCCCAGTGCCCTATCCCTAGTTCTCTAGGTGGGGCAGTGGCTCGGGGTTTTCCCTTCATAAGATGGTTCTGGCTGTGGGAGACCAGTTGGAAAGGTAATAAAGAAACCCAAGTAGAAAAAAAAAAAAGCAACATACAAAAAAAAATCAATGGGATCCCAATCAACATGTATATATCTGCACAGAAAAAAGTCTGGAAGGAAATAAGCCGTAATGATCATGGCAGTCATCCCTTGAGCTAGACTAATATATCATTTTTATCTTATTTTTCTTTTTCTGTGTTCTCTTGTTTTTCTACAATGAGCTGGCTCTTATTTGTATAATAGAATAAAATCATGACCATTTAAGATTAAATCAGAAAAGTAAAATTAAAGTCATGTGGCCAAGACCCTGCTTCCCAGCTGTTCTCCAGTGAGCAAGCTCGAGGGGAAAGGGGAGTCTGAGAGTCTAGAAAAGGTGGAGCATCCCAGCCCCGGCCTGTGCACCTAGACTATCTGCTGGGAAGAGCAGGCCTTGCCCCCCCTGCCCCACCCCAGGTCTTCTCAAGCCTTGCTGCACCCCACTCCTAACCCCAACAGGCTCTTCACCCATGACATGGAAGAGAGGAACAGGGGAAGCATAAAAGAGGGTGCAGAAGACAATGGCTCACCTCCACTGGGTCCCTTACCCAGCACAAGGTATTCATATTAGTTTATAGATGGGGGGATGTAACATGCATGGAGTGTGATAGCGCCAGGCCCAGACTCAGTCCCCCTGATCTTAGTCCTTTGGGGCTCCAAACAGAGACTCCAGGCCCTGCTCAGACAAGGCTATTGCTGGAGAAGAATGTGTTGGGGCCATAGGTCACCAACACCCTCTATGCCACCCCTCCAGTTCGGCTCCCCTTGGGCCCTCTGTGGCACCTGGAAGACCCAGGCACATGGTCACTGCTCAGCCAAGCCCTGATTAGAATAGGGGGCCCTGCCTGGGTCAGAGTTCAGAATGACTCCCCTAAAGCAAGGACTAGTCCAGACTCTTCCATCATGTAGCCCCTGGGAAGTTGTTTCCCTCCTGAGACCTCAGTTTCCTCACGAATAAAATTAGGGCGAGGAGCATTTGACAGTGAGTAAGGCTGGGCGCGGTGGCTCAAGCCTGTAATCCCAGCACTTTGGGAGGCCGAGACGGGTGGATCACGAGGTCAGGAGATCGAAACCATCCTGGCTA
>NW_012111919.1:864571-917090 GCF_000951035.1 Colobus angolensis palliatus | reverse complement strand
GGTCTCTAAGTTTCTTTCCAGTCTTAACATTCAAAGAGTCTGGGACTGATCGGTGACCCTGCTTCCACCCAGGGGAGGATAGAAACTTCTCATCTGCCCTGCCTCTCTGGCTGGCCCTGGCCCCAGGTCCCTCAGTGGATGGCCTGGGTTTGAGAGAAGTCCCAGGTGCATGTGTACGTGTAGTGGAGCCCATGCACTTGTATACGTGGGGTGTGACTGTGTGCAGGTGAGGCCAGGAAGTGGGGGGTGCCAGGAAGACAGCCTCCCCATTTTGTTTTTGTCACAGGCACAGTCTCCGATTTACTCACCTTTCTGAGGATTCTATTTCTTTCCCCTCCAGAATCCCAGCTTCTCCCAGTTCTGCCCACCCACCTACCCACCCCTCACCTTTTCTCATTATTTTGTCTTCTCCACTCCTGCCTCTATTTCAAGACCCATCTTTGTGCATTTTCCTCTGTCTCTGTCTGCCCTACAGATAGGCCTGTCACTTAGGAGGGGCAGTGCAGCTGCGGCTTGAATGATATGTCTGTGCCCCCTCCATGTTCCTCCCTCAGGAGCCAGCCTCCTCCTCCTCCCTGGTGTCCCCGGGCCTCTTCCAAGTGGTGGCCACAGCTCTCAGAGCCCAGTTCGCTCCAGACAGAAACAAAGATGGGCTCTCATTGAACAATGACAAACTGAAATCATTATTCTGCCAAGAACCAAATGAAAAATAGGAAAGCCTGACGTAGCCATGATTTGTTAACATGACATCGCCTCTCAATGCGATGCACAAATTTTAATTAAAATCTCAGGAGTGATTTTGGAGTCCTTTATTGTGTGCCTCTGGGCTCTTCCAGGCTGCCCTGGGGGAAGGGCAGGGCCTCTTCATCACAGGGATAAAGGCTCAGATAATTGTCCCTAAAGGATTGGGAGGTTGGGGGAGCTGGGACAGCTCAGGCTAGCACTGCCTGTGAAGTCAGGAGTCTTAGAGTGCACATGGTCATTCCCAGCCTCTCCCTACTGCTTTACCCATTTTGCAGGTGAGGAAACCAAGACCAGGGAAGGTTTGCCAAGGACCCACCCAAAGCAAGGGTGTGTGTTTGGGCGGGGTGGGAGTGTGTTCTGGGTACTTGGAAGGCGAGATTCAGCCCAGCAAAAGTTGTGGAAGCTGAGGGGAATGAGCATTCAACCAGCCCTCTATGTAACAGGAACCTCCAGTCCGGGAGCATTGGCTAAATTGAGGGTGAGATGAGGAGAGAGAGGATTGCAAGAGCAGAAATGCAAACGCCCTTCTTTCCTGCAGCCACTCCTGGAGATGGAAGAAGGTAGTTTGGGAGGACAGTCTCTGGGCCCCAAGCCCTGCTCCTTCTGGTTTCTCAGAGAAGAACCTGAGAAAATTCTCAGTTCCTCCAGAAAAGCCCAAGTCCACTGAGGCAGCCTGAGGAGAAGAGAAGGGCTGAGGGACTGGGCCGATGGCTGCGGTTGCACCCTGGCTTCCTCAAGGACTGACGGTCCTGCAGGGGATCCTGGCCTAGGACCACTTGCCCTAGTTTGGGGCACAACAGACAGCAGAGGAAACTGGCTGGTGTGGGGTCGCTGGGGTTAGGATTAAGTAAGGAATGAGCAGACAGTGTGGGGTGGACTGCAAGCTGAAGCCCACCCGAAGACCCACAGGGTGGCCTCGGAGGCTGATCAGCAGGGTCAGTGAGCACCTCCAGCTGGGGCCGCCACCTCCCACGGTGAGGCCTGGAGCAGATCTCATGCCCCCTCTGCCCCTGGCCCCACCTGAGAAGTACTGACAGTTATCATACAGTCCTGCTCTAGGACCGAGGCGAGGATGGAGGGAGGCCAGATGCATACAGGAAGTGTCTGGGAGCCATGTCATTGTGCTCCTCTGCCTGGAGGATCAGGAGTCCCTTGGAATGAGGTGACCATCCCACAGCATGGAGTGCCCACCCCACCCCACCCATTCCAGCACCCATGAGCCCATCAGCCAGTCCCACTGATGCTGCCCTCGCCCCACCCACCATCCTGGACTCACCCGCAGAGCCGGCAGGGAGCTGACCTGGTCCATGGTGAGCATCGCCTCCTTGTAGTACTTCCCAGGAGGGCAGAGCTTCAGGAAGGTGTCATGGATGCTGAGAAGAGAAGCATGAGGGCCGTGTGGCCGGCAGAAGGAGACCAGCAAGACTGTCTTCTGCTGCAAGGGGTGGGGGTGTCTCTTTGAGGAAAGACACTCGGGGTCGACTGCAGAAAAGGCAGTAATCAATAATAATAAAGCGCAGTAATAAATATGTATTCTAGAAACATCCTTGGACCCTCCAGTGTGCCAGGCACACCATGCAGGATGCAAAGATGAGCCGGGTGAGAGGAAAGTTAGGCAAATATGCCCTGTAGCCAGCAGCACACTGTACGAGGGTTTGTCTTAGGATGTCAGAACTGAAGGGGCTTATGTCCACTCCCTCGGTTACAGATGGGGAAGCCAGCAGGACCTTGGGAAAGCCAGGGTCCACACCTCTGGCCATCTGCCAATTTCCATCCTCAACCCGAGAAAAGAGGTCACTTTGTGGGCCTGAGTGAGCCAGGATTAGAACCCAGCTGCCTGCAGCCAGCAAACCACCAGCCTTGCTAGGCCACTTGACAGCAAGGTTGGTCCTAGGACATCGTGGACTGAGTGGTCTTCCTAATCATCCCTGTCGGCAATGTCTCTGTCTATAGGATCCCATGCCAGTCAAGAGGATTTTGGTTATAAGATACAGGCAGATGGTGAAATGGCCATGTGATCCCTGAGAGTAAGAGGGTGGGAGGGAGCTCTGCCTCAGGCTGAGGGAGGATGAGCCCTGAACCTGGGTCCCTGTCCACCAGCAGGCTCTTAGGCCTACAGGTCCAGCAACCAAGGCAGCCTGTGGAGGTGAGACAGTGGTGCCCTGGGGCCCGGGAGGCCTGGATCCCAGAACTTGAACTGCTGTGGCAGGGCTGTGTGACCTCGGGCAACTCACTTGACATTTCTGAACTTTAGTTCCATCATCTGGATAAGGGACGAGAATGATACCTCTCTTGGAGGTCTGTGGCGGTGGGGCGGGGATTCAGTGTGAAGGAGGCTGAAGGGTTTATGTGTTTGTGTGTAAATGGTAGATGGTGGGTGGTGGGGTCACCACAGGCTGGTTAAAAACACTGTCTCTAGAGCCAGACAGATTTACGTTGAAATCCTGACTCTGCCACTTAATAGTTGTGAGGCGTCGAGCAAGGTTCTGAATCCACCTGAGCCTCAGTCTCCTCCTCTTTGCAGTGGGGGTAATAAATCTTCCCCCACACACTCCTGAGGATTAAATGAGGGGAGATGTATGAAACGTCAGTGCAGTGTCTGGTAGGTGAGGGTATTTGTGTTACCCGGGGCCTCGGAGGGGATACCCAGCCTGCCCCCTCTCTGTGTTCTCTCCTATACTCCAGGTGCCCCTGTGCCCGTGGGTTGTGAACAACCCACACCTAGACTGTTACAGTGGGAGCCCACTACCCTGACCCAGACCTGCTCTCCCCTTTCTTCGTGGTTCCCTCCATGCTCCAGAATTACCCCTCCCTCGTTTAGTCCTTTCCTGTTCCTCTCCTGTCTGCCATCAAACCACTACTCTCCTCGGAGTGCTAAGAGGCCAGCAATCCCATGAAAGGAGTCTGTACGCAGGAGTGAGTGACTAACAGTCCCCTATTGACATTCCAGGGCATGTGGTTTGTTGACTCAAATGAGGCTCTGATTGGTGGAATTTAGGGACATGTAACTAAGTGAAGACCGGGTGCGGCGGCTCACACCAGAAATCCCAGCCCTTCAGGAGACCAAGGTGGGAGAATCGCTGGAGCCCAAGAGTTTAAGATCACCCTGGGCAATATAGGGAGACCCCATCTATACAAAAAAAAATTGAAAATTAGCCAGGCATACTGGTGCGCACCTATGGTCTAGATATTCGGGAAGCTGAAGTGGGAGGATCACTGGATCCCAGGAGGTTTGAGGCTGCAGCCAGTTGTGATCCCACTACTGCACTCCAGCCTGGGGTACAGAGCGAGATTCTGTCTCAAAAAACAACAAAAGCTAGGTGAAGAATTTGGAGAGTGATTTTATGAGTGGAGACTCAGAGGCAGAGCAGGAGGCAGGAGGCTCTCCCAGGGCTCTGACGATGATGGTAGGTGGAGGCTTCCCACCCTGCCAGCCACACACTGTTTCACATCTCACTGACTAGAAAAATATCCTTCAGATCCCAGCCCCAGGAGAGTGGAAAGAAACTATGCTGAGATTCTGTGTGCCCACTGCACTCTGTGCCCTGGCAGGCTGATCTCTACTGACAGCGTTCCTACCTCCCTTGCCCTTCGGCTTAAGGGAAGCTCCAGGAGGACTGGAGGTATGAGGGAGGGGTGGGGAATTTACCCTCCTCTCCCCCCAGCCCCACACGACTCTGCAGTGTCTGTGTTCCCACTGTCTCGGGCTAGCAGCCAGCTTCCGCAGCTCCAGCTCTCAGCTGGCACCTCAGGCCCGAGGCGGTCAGGGCTGGTCCCTGGGTGGTTCCCTGGGCCTCCTTCTGAACAGTTCCTTCACTGCAAAGCACCTTCACAGACCCCGCTGAGTGTGCCACCTGTTTCCCGCCGGGATGCTCACAGATCTATCTGGATCCTATTTCTCTACCTCTAGCTATGAGACCCGAGGCAAACCGCCAGATCTCTCCGAGCACGCAGGCCCAGGTTCATATCTTGACTCTGTCCAATGGGGAGCCAACCTCCTTCCAGTGGCATTGTGCAGACCCGGGCTAGGGTGTGATGGATGGGAGCTGGAGTGGCGTGTGGTGTTCATGGAGAGCACCATGACTGCTGCCTTGACCACGTAAGGGGCCTGAGCTGTCACTAGGGTCTAGGGACTGCACATGTTTGGAAGGGAGCAGAAAGCAGGGTGTGGAATGGGTTGGGGGAGAGATTCTCCAGGAAGGTACTGAGGTGGGTGCTGGGCACCACAGGTCAACCAGGAGGAAGAAAAGCCGTCACTGCTGAAGTGTTCAGTGGCCTACAAGGGGCGAGGGTCCGGCCAGGTGCAGTGGCTCACGCATGTAATCCCAGCATTTTGGGAGGCTGAGGCAGGCGGATCACTTGAGGTCAGGAGTTCAAGAGCAGCCTGGCCAACACGGTGAAACCCCATCTACCAAAAATATAAAAAATTAGCCGGCCATGGTGGCATGCACCTGTAATCCTAGCTACTCTGGAGACTGAGGCAAGAGAATCACTTGAATTCGGGAGGTGGAGGTTCCAGTGAGCTGAGATTGTGCCTCTGCACTCCATCCTGGGCGACAATGTAAGACTCCATCTCAAAAAAAAAAAAAAAAAAAGGGTCAGGGGCAGTGGGAGTGGCCAGCCCCAGTCAAAAGGAGCATTTTGTCATTGTCATGGTTAGAATTTCTGGCTTGAGGTGATAGAGAGCAGACCAACTTTCAATAAGACCAATTTTCAACAAAAAAACAATGTTTTGTTATTTTTTTAAATCCCTAAGGCAATGCGCTAGTGCATTCGGGCTCCTGCCCCCACCATGAGCACCACTGGGAGTGCCCGCTCTGGGCAGCCAACTCTCACAGACATTCTTCATGTTTCATGCCAATCTTGCAAGGAAGGGTTCGTTGTTTCTTTTACAGATGAGGAAGCTGAAAGTCAAGTAGGTAAAATAATCTGCCTAAGGTCACACAGTGGTAAATGTTAAAGCCAGAGATACAAACACCAAAGCTCTTTCCCCAGGAGGCACCAGGCGCTGCCGAGGGACAGAGAAGAAACTCCCCGGCCCTCGCCACCCTCCTGTCATGACAAAGCCTCTGTGCTGGGTGCACTCACACACATCATCTCACTGAATTTTCCCAACAACTCCCTGCGGGAGAAGTGGAGGGGCCATCATTTCTGTGGATGGGTAAACTGAGGCTCAGAGAGTTTAAGGGTTGTACCTAAGGATATACAGCTGGGAAGAGATAGAGTGGAGGACTGAACCCTAAACCAAGTTCTTCGGGCTGTGCTGCCCACCCTTCTTCCAGGTGAGAGACTCGAGTCGCCCCCTGTAGAGTCCTCTGGGGGAGGGTGCTGGTGGGGTGCCTGCCTGGAGTTGGTGCCTTCCCAGGCTGCAGAGTGGGCGGGCTGCCCATAGATGAATTGTGGCTGCATCTCAGCTGCCACAAAATGTTCTCCTCCTCCAAATATGGATCAGCTGGCTCTAAATGGAACCCTGAATTAATCACTAATGGACTCAAAAGTCAAAGCCATTTGAAAAACTCACACGTTCAGCCTGCCAGCAATCCAGCAGCCTGGGCCATGGCTCCCTTCCACATAGCCTGGAGAGGCAGGAGGGGCTGTCTGCAGGCTTAGGGGCTGGCCCTAAGACGGGGTGGAGGTCACTCCGCTGCTGACTCTCAGTGGGACCTTGGACTCGCCAAGTCCCCTCTCGGGCCTCAGTTTCCCTTCTGTGAAATGAGAGTCACAGCATCCCCCGGCTCCCTCCAGTTTAGGCACGCTATGACTCTAGGTTTTCGTGCCTCTCTCTGGCATCCCATTTACCCCCTTGCCTCTGAGACCCTCTAGCTTAGTAGTTCTCAACGGGGTCCCACGTAAGAATCAGGTAGGGAGTTTGTAAAAGGATCTGCCCTCCCCACTCCTTGAGGTTCTTATTCAAGGCCAGGATACAGCCCTAGGCACCTACAGGTTCTACAAGCTTCTCAGTATTTCTACTGTCCCAGCAAGATCAAGAACATGACAAGCCTGAATTCCGACTCCTCAAGCCCCAGCCTGGACTCGGTTTTCTGGCTTCACCCCCACCCCATGGGGTCAATAATCCTTTGCTCTATGGTACTGCCTGCAGATAGTAGATGTTTTACAAATGGTCCTTCTTTAGCCTGAAAATGTGGCTTTTAGTTCCCTGATCTACTACTTGCAATCTGTGTGGGCTTGAGGAAATTACTTCATTTCTTTGAGCTGATTTCCTCATTTACAAAAAGTAGGGATAATAATACCATGATAATAACAGCAGCCACATAATCTGTGCTTACCCATGTGCCAGGTATTGCTCTCACAACGACAGATTTGATCTTCTAGTTGTCCTAATAACAACCTTGTGAGATTGGGTTCTGTTTCCCTCAACTATTTTATAAGGATGGAAACTGACGCTCAGTGAGGGTAAGAAACTCCCCCGTGTTTGCACAGCTACTAAGTGGAAGAGCTGAGCCTCAAACCCAGGTCTTTGGCTTCCAGGAAATAAACCTGTAACCACTCTACCTGCTGGCCTTGAGGTGCCTGTTAATGGCCAGGACAGGGCCATGGAGTCTACAAAGTGTTGGAGCCTCCAGAGGTGCTAGGAAGAAAGAGAGGCCCTGTGGCTGGGTCAGCCTGGGCAGAGGTTGGGAACAAAGCTTCAGGCTCCTAAACCAGACCCCGCCGCACCCAAGAGAGTGTCAGGAACCATCCCAGGCGACGCAGAGTAGTCCAAAGAGCTCAGGCTGGGCCAGGCTGACCTGCGCCTGAGACATAGAGGTCTGGGCTGGAGTCAGGCTGTGCCTTGCCCAGGAAGCCACATGGACCCTCTTTGGGTCTGCAGGATCTGCAGTCACTGCCAGAATGGCCTGGGCCCAGAATAGGCATCTCAGGAAAAGGCTTCTTCTGGGACAACCAATTTAACCAGAATCAGAGAGCACTGCCCCGATGCTAAGGTGGAAAGGGACCTTGCTTTTGCTGAGATCAAAAACATGTGAAAGGAAAGTCTCATAGGCTGGAAACTTAGGGTGAACAGACCTCTTCTTGGAGGGCCAAACCAAAGTAGCCCTGGATCGGGAAGGGGCTGGCTCCAAGACAAGTCTAGCACATGAGGTCTCCCCCCACCAACCCCCAGGAGGTGCCACCTGCAGATCTGGTGACTAGGCCTTTGTGTCCTTATGAAAGTCACAGATAAGAAGGTGGGAAAGTGTTGGACAAAGCCAGCCTCCCTGCAAAGGTTACTTCTACTTATTGGTCTCTTGAATACTTTTTTAACTGGCTAAGTGCATCCAACTGTACTGCCATGGACCACATTTCTCTAAGATATTCATAGGAAAATCACAAGATACTGTCAGAGGCCACAGTGGAAAATCATTCAAAAGTGACCAGGGCTTCATCTGGCTCAACTTGGCCTTGGCAGCCCAGGATGGCCACTTTCTCCCTGAGTATCACTTGCCTTCTGCTCCCTGAGCCAGAGCAGCTGGACATCCATATCACAGCTGTCCCCTCACTTTACAGACAGCACACCCACACCAACCCTAACGTATTCCACTCCCCAGGGCCCTCCAAGAAGATAAGCTATTATCAGTCTGTGTGTCTGCTTCCAGGGATATTCTCCTGTGTGTGTGCATGTATGAACAGCCCTTTATTTCACAAGAGCAGTAGCAGCCTGGATGTGCTGGTCTTGTTTGCCAAAGTAATACAGCTAAATAGATTAAAAATGCAAATAGTACTGTGAGGCTTACAATCAAAGTTACTAGTGCTCCGTATCCCACACCACCTCTCTAACCCTGCTCTCCAGAGGCAGCAGTTTCCAAGCGTTTTGCTGTTTCACTTGGTTTTTGCTTAACGTTTATATGATACTTCTAAATGCTGTGCTAATACTGCCTTTTGCTGTTGTTTTCACTATAGATATTATCTTGTGACCTCTTACTAGAAAAAAAGAGGATTTCTCTATATATACTTCTTTTCCTTTCCCCAACCTCCCAATATAAAACAATTTTCCTGAATGAATATTCAGTGTTTATAATAATGTTATATATTATATAGGCATTATTCAAACATTGCTCAAGCTGAGTTCCCTAGTGCAACATGATTACATCTTCTTTCTTGCAAGGCTTTTTGTTTTTCCCAGAGTTAATAATCACTTTTGTTTTTTGCTTTGGTTTTTGCGTGACTATCTTTATTTCATCTCCAAACTTTCTGCAGAACTAAGTACCTCTCAATATGGTATCTAGATAGATTCATTTTATCTTCTTAGAGATACCACTCCTGGAGCCCCTGACTCCTTAATTCTAATCTGAACTGATTGCCTTACAAGCCGACTGTCCTGCTGTCATCCTTCAGCTTCCCTTCACTATCTTCCTTGTAATTCGTTTTGCCTCTAGGTTGAAAGCCTTTGTTTCCCTGATCCTGGGTCTTCTTTTTTCTTGGTTTACTCACTAGTTTTAACGAAGCACATCTTCCAAAAGCTTCCTAAGAAAAGGTCCATAAGAAATGATTTTTTAAATTTGCATGTCAAAAAGTATTGTTATCCTGTCCTCACTCTTGATTAATGGCTTAGCTAGAACTTATCTCTAGATTGAAATTTTTTCGTTAGAATTTTGAATGTGTTCAGCCACTGTCTTCCAATGTAAGTCCAAAGCTATTCTGATTCCTGATTCTCTGTAGTCTGTTTTGCTCTCTATGGAAGCACTCAGGATCTTCTCATCATCTCAGGCAGTCTGAAATGTCATGATGACATGACTTAGTGTATGTAGGCTGTGTTTTATTTTTTCCCCAAATACCTTGTGTCCCTTAGCTTTCGATTTATACTTACAGGGAGGCTCTAAGATGCTGACCAGAAGCTCACCCTGCTCTTCATCATGCTGGTGGCCCTGAGTCAGGGGCCTGTCTGGCTCCAGCTCTCCCCAGATTGTTAGCTCCTGTCTTCTGCTGGGGCAGGGCAGGGGTGCCAAGTGGATTGCAGAGAGAGAGAGAGAGAAGGAATCACATAAGACTTTCAGTCCGCCTTTCTGTTTCCACCTGATCCTGCATCCTGGCATTCGGAGGTTCCTGAGCCTTTCTGGGTTCTCGATTCCATCATCCAACCCCTGCAGGCAAATTCTTTCAGCTTTCTGTTCAGCTAAGTCTGTGTCATGGGTCTATCTGCTTTGCACTTTAAAAATTTTTGTTGACTTCTCTTGTTTGCTGTCATTGCTTGTGTTCTCTTTGTCCTTATGGGTTTCTTTCTTCTTCTTCTTCTTTTTTTTTTTTTTTTTAATTCCTTTACTCTCCTTTTAGTAGAGGAAACAGAGGTCAAAGAAAATGCTCTATTCTCCATATAACTGGAAGCCCCCTGAACTTTGCTTTCTTAACTTAATAATATCCCTTGGAGATGGCTCTATATCAAATGGAAAGCTCTTCCCCTCCTCTCCAAGGGCAGTCTTCCCCGGATGGATGAATCAGCAATTACTTCACCTGTGTCCTCTTCATGCAAGTGGAATGGCTGGGTCAAGGTGTACTTCTCATTTTTTAACTGGGACATTTCAGTATCTCCTGCCTTCACTGGTCTTCTTCCATTCTTCAAAGCTCTTGACAGCTATTCCACATTCTCAGCTGCTCCCCAGGTTGTGGTCTCCTGAGTATGGAGACTCCCCTTGGTTTAAAGCAGCAGAGAGCTCTCACTGATATCACCTTCCCATTTGAGCATTTCTGCGCTGCTGCCCCTGGCCTCACCAGTGCTTCTCACTCTGTCTTACTTGAAGGTGTCCAAGTAACAGGAGTTGGACACTTTGCTGTCCACTCTGACTTCCTTATGCAGTGGTATCCCCAAACTTACCATCCCCAGCGCTGACCCACACTGGCCTTCAAGAGTGGGAGCCTCCTGAGCAGGAGCTACCCCGGGGGCAGGCACAGGCCCCTCATGCTCAGGAGTGGTGCTGTCAAGATAAGGGGCAGGCCAGAAAGAGCTTTGAGAACTGCTTGTTAGAGAAGTTTGCACTGAACCATAAACCGTGAACTGTGAACTGGAGCCTTCCCTGGCAGCACTCACCGGGACCCCCTTCCCCAGCAAAACACAGAGCCAAACTGTGCTCTTCTCAGGGGAAAGGTACCTTCCATGGGGATGGAAACAGACTGGAAATAGGATCTGGGAGGAGGTCATCTCAGGGCCTGGGTGGGAGTTTCAGAAGGGAGGCGTCCCTGAGCATGGCTCGCTTCCGAGGAAATCTTTCTCTGAAGGCCAATGCAGAACAAATGAAAATGGAGGATCGATGTTCAAGAAAGAGCCTGAAACCCTCCCATCCTCCTCTCACTCCTCTCATCTGCCACCCCACGCTCCCTCCTGGCATATAGGAGGAGCCCCAGGGGTGGATCCATGAATGCCATTTGAAGCCCCTGGGGTGGAAAGAGGGACAGGTATGGCCATTGCTGAGAGTATAAACTGGTGCAACTCCTTTGAAGGACAACATTGTCATACCTATCGAAGTTCTAAAATGTAGGTGGGGTGCAGTGGCTCACCCCTGTAATCCCAGCACTTTGGGAGGCTGAGGTGGGAGGCTGACTGGAGGTCAGGAGTTCGAGACCAGCCTGGCCAACATGGAGAAACCTCATCTCTACAGAAATAACAAAAATTGGCCGAGTGTGGTGGCAGGCACCTGTAGTCTCAGCTACACAGGAAGCTGAGGCAAGATAATTACTTAAACCAGGGAGGTGCAGACAGAGCAAGACTCTGTCTCAAAAAAAAAAACCCAGAAGCTTAAAAAAAAAAAAAAGATACAGAACAGTATGAATGAAATAAATGCAACAGTGTGAATGGGGTAAAAGGAGGATAAATGTGTCGACCTATGTAGGGAAAATTCTTCCGGAAGGCTAGATAGTAAGAAAAGCCAACAGTGAGCAGAGGTGGCCTTGAGGGAAAAGGATGGGGAGGAGAGAATGTAGACGTTTACTTTTCACTTAGAACTTTTACACTATCTGAATTTTCTTTTCTTTTTTTTTTAAATTATACTTTAAGTTCTGGGATACATGTGCAGAACATGCAGGTTTGTTACATAGGTATACACGTGCCATGGTAGTTTGCTGCACCCATCAACCTGTCACCTACATTAGGTGTTTCTCCTTATGCCATCCCTCCCCTAGATCCCCACCCCCCGACAGGCCCCAATGCGTGATGTTCCCCTTCCTGTGTCCATGTGTTCTCATTGTTCAATTCCCACTTATGAGTGAGAACCATTATTTGAATTTTCTAGCCATGCTCGCAGATTTTTTTTTTAGATTTCATTTTATTTTTATTCATGTGTTACTTTTCAGAAAATTTCAATAGAGGTTATATGGGTAGTAGGGTATGGGTCATTTGGAGTTATGTCATTTGTTTAATATTTTAAAAAGTGAGTGAATATTATTTTCAAAAGGGAAATAATGTCACCAGGTGACAGCCCTTGGTTTCTGTAGCTCCCCGTGCCCTGGCCATCCCCCATCCTCGTTTGTGCCTGGAGAGTCTTGCGCTTGTGACAAAGTCATTACCTGCCACCCCCAGACCCTGAGTGGGAAATGTAGCTTCCATGTGGTGACGGGGGAGGGTTAGTCCAAGCGGAGACGGTGAGAGAGAACCTTCCCCCACCTTCCCTCGAAAGTGTCTTGGTGAGCTCCTTTATTCATCTAACAGGTTTTGTTGGGCACCTGGCTTGGCCCAAACACACACACACACCCCTCTCACACTGTTCACTCTCCCCACAGCCCCACGAGAAGGGTATTTGGCCACCTCCACGTTGAATGAAGGTTCTTCCCCACTGGACAGGGGTCTGCATGATAACAGGGAGCAGGGCTGCTCACCATGCCACCTTCAGGGCCTCCAGGGGCAGGCACATCACAGGCACTGGAGAGAGGGCAGGGAGGGAGGGAGAGAGGGAGGGAGGGAAAGCAGGAAGGGGAGGGAAGGGAAGGAAGGCTGGGCTTCAGTCATGCATCCAAGTTTACCCAGCCAGTGAACAGCCAAAATGGACTTCAGACCTAACTGCCCCCAGTCATTTCCTTGTTTTCCTCCTTATTCCAAAGAGGTTTTGTCCAGCTCCATGATCCTCTGAAGAAAACTCACCTTGGATCCCAGTAAAGGGTTAGCAGCCTAAAGCCTGATGTCTCATTCAGCTCCAGTGGGGCTCTGTGGATCACGGCCCTCCCATCCCTGCCGGCCCTGTCCCAGCCCCATCTCCAGGACTGTGTGGCTCTGAGCAGGGACCACACTCAGGGACCGGAGTGAGGCTGTATTAGGGCAAGAATCCAGTTCAGAGGGAGGAGCTGGGAGAAGGAAAGAGGGGAGGGGCCTCTACTCACCACAGAATTTCATTTCTGGTCAGAAAGGTCAGGGCCTGCAATAAATCACAAAGAAGTGATGTATCCGCTCCATTCATCCCTGCTGTGGCCCCTGGAGAGTGGTGCAATTCAGAGGCTGGGGAGGACACGCCCATTCTTTTTCTGCACAGCTAGGGAACCCCAGGCTGAGGCGAATGCCTGAGGTGGCAGCTGGAGAGGAAATGGTGCTCTTTCTTACCCCCAAGTCTCTTACAGCCCTGGGAAGGAGGGCATTGGCACAGATGTGGAGAGGAGATCAGACACAAGAGTGAAACTCTGGGTTCTGGAGCAGGAGACAGATGGAGGAAGGCGACCTCAGAGAACTCATCTGGGCCACATGGGTGCAGATTTAGCAAAGACAGGGACCACCACTACCCTGCCTGGTAAACTCTAGAGCAAGCTTGTCCAACCCTCGGCCTGCAGGCCACATGCAGCCCAGGACAGCTTTGAATGGGGGCCCAACACATATTTGTAAACTTTCTTAAAACATTATCAGAATTTTTCGTGATTTTTTTTTAGCTTATCAGCAAGCATTAATGTTAGTGTATTTTATGTGTGGCCCAAGGCAATTCTTCTTCTTCCAATGTGGCCCAGGGAAACCAAAAGGTTGGACACCCCTGCTAGAGCTTCAGGAAGGAATTTCCCATTCATTCCACCTGCTTTAGGAAGCTCCCACCTCTGCCCAGAATCCCCAGCCCGATCTACCCACCTGGTACTCTTCCAGGTCCTCCCAGTGCATCTGGTACCTTAAGCATTGCCCCATGCCAACCACACCTTTTTCTCTGCCAGCAGTAGAACCTCAGCCCCAAGGACTCACCAGCTGGGGCACCTCGTTGATCCGGTTGCCGTGGTGACCTACATTCCACCTTCTGCCCATTCCACCTGAGTCACTGAGTTGTCAAAGAAACAAATTCTTTTCATTCCCATTCCACCTGAGTTGCTGAGTTAGCAAATAAGCAAATTATTTTCAATCCCAAAGCTAAGAGACATCAGTCCCCATACAACAAGCAGAAAGGCAGCCCAAAGACAGGGCTGAGAGTCACACTGTCAGCTCAGGAGTCACACTGCCGGGGCTCCAAACCCAGATCCGCCCCACTGTGACCTGGGACAAGCTCTTCAATATCTGTGTGTCTTCGTTTCCTCATCTGTAAGCTGGGATGATAGTCATGGGATTGTTGTGAGGATTGACTAATACAGGGCATAATGCCTGACACATAGTAAGTGCTCAATAAATGCTAGCTATTTGAACCACAACCTAACTGGGCATGGTGGCTCATGCCTCTAATCCCAACATGTTGGGAGGCCAAGGCTGGTGGATCACTTGAGGTAAGGCGTTTGCTACCAGCCTGGCCAATATGCAGAAACCCCGTCTCTACCAAAAAATACAAAAATTAGCTGGCGGGGTGGCATGCAACTGTAGTCACAGCCACTCCAGAGGCTACGGTGGGAGAATCGCTTGAACCTGGGAGGTAGAGGTTGCAGAGAGCTGAGATCACACCACTGCACTCCAGCCTGGGACTCTATCTCAAAAAAAAAGAAAAAAACCTACAACCTGCCAGGTGCAGAAGTGCACACCAGCAAACCTGTAGTCCCAGCTACTCAGGAGGCTGAGGCAGGAGGATTATTTGAGCCCAGGAGTTCATGGCTGCAGTAAGCGATGATCATACCACTGCACTTCAGCCTGGGTGACAGAGCAAGACCTTGTCTCTAATAAATCAAAATGAAAAATAATCAAGGAATCACAACCCCAGGACTGTGCCAGGCATGGGGATACAGAAATAAATCAGCATAGATCCAGCCTCAGGAAGTGGCCCAAAAAGTATAGAAAAGGGCATTCCACCCCATCCGTCAGGTCTCTGCAGGAACAAAGGGCACCATCAAATCAGGATCATGTGAAAAGGGTCTAACAAAAGGACTCTCCACAAAGATGTGTTCAGGGTGTAGGGAAATCACACGGATAACACAGACTCCCGAGCCCAACAAAGAGCTGCTACCCGCCCTGGCACCACCCACCTGGGAGCAACACCCCAGCCCCACTCTCTCCTCTTTCTCTGATCTCCCACAGGGCAGAGAGCAGGGCAGACAGAGCAGGATGGGCAGACAGAGACAATGTCCAACACAGCCATCAACATCACAGGCCAGGAGAGCCTTCCAGAAACCATCTCTCCCTCCCCTGCCTCCAGGAGGGTCTGCACACCCACCCTTGTCATGAAGGGCTGGTCTCCTTGTTCTAGGACACGTCTTCCCTATGCTCTCCTGAATAAACATCCCAGTGGTTCTCTGATGAAGCTTATTATATCTCTGAAGTGCAACTGCCTGCTTTTTCTTTGACTGTCCTCCATGGGGATAGAGCCTGGCAGAAGGAAACCAAGGACCCCCATTCCTTGATCTGCTCACCAGATACAAGTAGGATATCCATGGTGTGCCAGGGACTTGGCTTGACCCTGGGGGAGAGAGGACTGAAGATGACTTCAACCCTCAAGGAACATATGCTCTTCATGCTCTTTTAAGGGAGTAAGAAAAAAAAAATGTATGCTCACCACACGCACACACACACACACATACACACACTAAAGCAGATGGAGGCAGGTGTCACAGACAGAGAAGAGTACAGAGTTACGAGTGTTTAGAAGAGGAAAGTCTTGCTGGACACCAAGCTTTCATATAGGTGGTGGCATTTAAGTCGTTGTTATCATGCAGTGGTTAAGAACATGGGCTCTGAAATCTGAAAGACCTGGCGGCATCACTTCTTACTGCATCACCTCAAGCAAGTCATAAAATACTATAAGCCTCAGTTTCCTCATCTGTAAAAGGGGAATGATAAATCCCTACTTCATAAGTATTGCAGGCATAAAATAAAATTACGGGTGTATGTGAAGCTCTTATTATAGCAAGATACCTGCTATGTATTGAGTTCTCAATAAAGGGTAAATTACCGGCCTGGTTAACATGGCGAAATCCCGTGTCTACTAAGAATACAAAATTGAGCCAGGTGTGGTGGCGTGTGTCTGCAGTCCCAGCTACTCGGGAGGTTGAGGTATGAGAATCGCTTGAACCCAGGAGGCGGAGGTTGCAGTGAGCCAAGATCGTGCCTCTGTACTCCAGCCTGGGTGACAGAGCAAGACCCTGTCTCAAAACGAACAAAAACAAGGGTAAATTACGTTACTACTTTTAAAATTTGGGCGTGTTCCGGGCACAGTGGCTCACGTCTGTAATCCCATCACTTTTGGAGGCCAAGGCAGGCGGATCACCTGAAGTCAAAAGTTTGAGACCAGATTGATCAATATGATGAAGCCCCATCTCTACTAAAAATACAAAAATTAGCTGGGCATGATGGCATGTACCTGTAATCCCAGCTACTCGGAAGGCTGAGACAGGATAATTGCTTGAACCCAGGAGGCGGAGTTTGCAGTGAGCCAAGATCACGCCATTGCACTCCAGTCTGGGCAACAAGAGTGAAATTCCATCTCAAAAAAAAAAAAAAAAAGAGTCAGGCCTGGAAGGAAGGGTAGGACTTTTGCAGGCTAAGCCAGTGGTTAAACTCCATCTTCTGCTAACTGCTTTGAGATTCTACCACCGTTGACTAAGCAGCTTCTATTTGCCAGGTGTGTCCATGTAAACTGTCTGCCTTCAGGCTCAAGCAGCTCAGTGAGGGTAGTAAGGTATCCTTGCTTCTTTGCTCTAGGGAAGGTGGAGGCCAGTGAGGTGAAGTGATACTCTTGAGTCAGTCAGCTGGTAAGTGGGCATGCTGCAGGTCTGCGGATTCCCAAAGCACCGGGCAGGAAACTCCGGGAAGCCAGGTGATCTGCAGGATCACACCCCAGAAAGCCACTTCCTTCTCCAGCCTCAGTGTTCCTCATCACATTGAGGCGCAAGTGGCAGCTTGGCACTGGCTGCTTGTGACTTTCACACCTGGCTGACACTTGGTAAAAAGAAAACAAAAACAAAAGAGAGAGCTGCCCTGGAGCCCAGAGCTTTAAGCTATTGGCTCAACCACTATTCATTGAGTGAGGCAGTGGAGACAGAGGTGAATGAGACAGATGATGTCCTGCCCTCATGGATCCAGACGTGCATATGTGCACCCACATCCTTTAGACAGCCATACGTACTATGGAAGAAGGAAAGCAGGGAACGGGGGAGAGAGGGTGTGACAATGGAGGGGCTGGTGGTCATGGAAGCACCAGAGCAGAGACCTGAGTGACAGGGAGGAATGAACCAGGCTAAGAAGTCAGGGCCAGTTGCACAGGCCCAGATGGCCACAGGTCCAGCAAGAATTTAATAACACTGATTTCATTATATTTGTTTGTATAAAGGTATCTTCCATATTGAAAATGAGGCACTTTTACCATTTATTACTGTGATCTAAAATTTCTTTATAAACATATCTGTTTAATTAAAATAAATAGGAACCTAAGCAAAAATATTAAGTAAATAATTATATAGGTGGTAAAGAAATATGCCAGAAATCACAAATCTCTCTCTGTGTGTGTCTCTTTCTCTCTCTCTCACACACACACACACACAATCAAGGTTTGCAAACTCTGCTACCCTTCTCTCTCCTTGATCTTTCATCCCCCTAACTCCCCAACCCCTGCCAACCCTGCACCCCCGCAGGCTCTGTCATTTCATCACAGAGGGGGTTTTCATTGGTTCCTACAATAACAATACTAGCAATAAGAATATCACTTTACATTTGCATATTCCTTTATAATTTCAAAATGCTTTTCTATGTACCATCTCATTTGCCCCAGAAATAAAAGCTAGTGTTCTTTAAAAAAGAGAGAGAAATCCTCCCTCCATATGATTCTGCCTTTGATACACTAACCAACCTGCCTCTCTACCCATCCCCAGCCCACAACATCCCTCAAACTCCTCTTCAGCAGAGATTTTGAAAAGGGTGTAATTGAGGAGGGAGGAGGCTCTGGGGAAGGACAGTTCTACATCCTTCCCCTCCAGGGTCCACCCCTGCAGGAACCCTCTGTGTGGAACAGAATGTATTCTTTGCAAGGTTTCTGTCACAGACGGTAAAACTACAACCCCTGCTCTGACCATGATTTAGGTGTCTCTTAGAATTCAAGAAGAGTTGAAAAGAAACTTGCATTCAGAATATATAAAGAACTCTTACAATTCAACAATAAAAGGCCAAATAAGCCAACTTAAAAATGGGCAAAAGATTTGAATAGACATGTAAGAAGATACATGAATGGCTGATGAGCATATAAAAAGAAGCTCAACATCAGTAGCCATCAGGGAAACGCAGATCAAAAGCACAGTGAGATACCTCTTCATACCTACCAGCATGGTCAAAATCAAAAGAACAAGTAATAAGCACCAGGCATGGTGGCTCACGTCTGTAATCCTAGTACTTTGGGAGGCTGAGGTGGGCGGATCACTTGAGCCCAGGAGTTCAAGACCAGCCTGGGCAACATAGTGAAATCCTGTCTCTACAAAAAATACAAAGATTACCCTGGCATGGTGGCATGCATCTGTAGCTGCAGCTGCTCAGGAGGCTGAGGTGGTAGGATTGCTTGAGCCTGGGAGGGAAAGGTTGCAGTGAGCTGAGATTGTGCCACTGCACTCCAGCCTGGCAACAGAGCAAGATCTTGTCTCAAAACAACAACAATGGAAAAAAAAAAAAACCCCAAGTAATAAGTGTTGATGAAGATATAGAGGAATTGAAGCCCTCATACATTGCTGCCGGGAATGTTAAATGGTGTGACCGCATTGGGAAAGAATTTGGTAGCTCCTTGCAGTTTTAAGCAGTTGCTGTAGGACCCAGCAACTCCACGCCCAGGTATATCCGCAAGAGACATGGAAACAAGGTCCACACAAAAACTTCACGTGAGTGTTCATAGCAGCATTATGCATAATAGCCCCAAAGTGGAAAGAGCCCAAATGTCCATCGACTGATTAAATGAAATGTGGTATATCCATACAGCAGGGTATTATTTGGCAATAAAAAGTAATGATACACGCTGCAATAGGAATGAGTATTTAAAACATTATGTGAAGTGAAAGAAGTCAGTCACAAAGGACTATGTATGGTGGGATTCTATTTATAGGAAATGTCCAAAATAGACAAATCCATAGAGACAGAAAGTAGATTGGTAGTTGCTGGGAGCCGGGGGGTGGGGAGACTCGTGGGTGACTGCTTATGGGCATGGAGTTTCTTTTTGGGGAGGTCAAAATACTCTGATCTTAGATGATGGTGATGGTTCTACAGCTGTGAATATACTAAAATCCATTGTGTCGTATGCTTTAAAAAAGTGAATTGTATGATATGCCAATTATATTTTAATAAAGCTATTCTTAAAATGTCAAGGGGTTAAGTCCTAACTCAGTGCCTCACCATTGAGTATAATTAAAGGAATGTGTACATGGGAGGATATATTTGAAACTGTTTCAGATCTATTTCCTCAGTCTGAGTCTTGCAGCCCAGGGGGTTCCTCCACTGCAGTAGTTCTGTGCTGGGCACAAAGGTAAATCCTGCTGAGGCAAGTCGCTCCCTGGCTCCCAACATCAGTTAGACTTTTGTTTGCGTTTCCAGCAAACGAGCAGGCTGGAAAGCTATGCTCTGTCTGGAGGCAAGATTTTCCAAATTCCTTTTGTGTGGCAAGAAGCAGAGCTCGGGGAGCAAATCCTGATTTCTGTGGGGACCTCCCGAGTAGACAGGAAGATAGAGGATGGTAGGGCTGTCTTGCTGGTCTTGGGGACAGAGGAGCTGAGGAAGGCAGTGAGGAAGTGAGATTGCCCTGCACTAGCTATCCAGGGATGGCGTCGGTGGGACGGGGCTGGTTAGGAACATCCCTGAGCTCCCTGGGCAGGGGCCTTGGGAGCCTGCACATCTCTAGAAACCTGCCTCATGCTCTTAGCCATTTCCAGCCGGGTGTAGGGTGCAGGGCAGGAGTGCCCAAGGCAGAGCGCCTGGCTTCATTGGCCTGATGGTACCATACAGGGACCCAGAAGCTCCCACACGCCCCAGGGAGGGGGTGCAGAGGACCTGAGAGTGCAGTGTCCTGGCAAAGTCCTGGCCAGGATGAAGAGCCTACCAGGTACATCTCCCAGGGTCAAACGGGATGCCGCAGACTCCCACAGCAGTGTGGAGAAGGTGGCAGACAATATCTTGAAATTGAAATCTTCATGTTCTTTCCCCCATCTTCTCATGAGAGACTTCTTTTTTTCTTTAGTCTTCCATTCACGTTGCCTGGGGGAAAAGCAGAATTGTTCAGTGTGAGGGAAAAAGCTAGAAGCAGCCTACGCTCCTTTTTTACTAACAAATCAGACATTTAAGAATCAGGGGGGAAGCTGAGGGAAGCCTAGAGTCTAAAGTTAATAAAAGGACAGATGAGGAAGACAGGGAGGAAGCACCATGTCACCAGGGAGCCTGAGCAAGGGTCAGGCGCATCACCGTTGCCAGCCCTGGGAGCACTACTCACTACCCAGGGGAGGAGGGGAGGAGCCACATGGACCAGCACTGCGTCATTGTGGGGCAGGGCACCCGTCACGGCATCCATTCCTCAGGGAGTGTCCAGTAGAGTGACAGCTGCTTGTGTCCCAAGGCTTTGCTGAGCCCCATCTGAATTGCCCTGGTGGAGAGGTATCCTCCATTTCCAGTGACATGAGACACCAAAAAGCTCCCCAGAAAAGCCAGTGAGAGGCCTTGACATTTAGAGAGCAGAGAGTTGATGGGGGTGTGGGAGGAAATCCCAGCGCTGGTTCTTGGGCAGGGCTGGACAGCAATCATCCTGCCCTTTGGCAATTTGCATTAGATGCCCTGGTGCTCCAGGTGACACCTGATTTCAGGTGCTGCTACACAGACAGGTTCCTGTCGACCTAGTTCTTCTCTCACTGATCCAGTGTTGCCTCAAGGCCTCCTAAGGCCTCATTTTCTGCCTCAGAACCTTCTCTATCAAGTAGACCCCTCAGGCTATGGTTACACACGGCCCCGAAGTTCAGAGCAACACTGACCTTCAACCAGTGGGGCTGGGAGCTGGTGGAGAAGCTCCCTCACCTGTATTTCTGGGTAATAGCTCTGGAGGGGTTCTGTGGCTTCTCAGCAGGCCCTGGTGGAGTCAAGGCCCTTAGACACCTGGAGGTGACCTAGACACATCTGGATGCCCACTTGGGCTTCTCCACTTTCCCACCTCTCTCTCCCCAGCCCCTCACTCCTGCTCTGGGGTTAGCTCTCAAAAGCCCTGGTTTCAGGTTAGGCGCAGTGACTCACGCCTGCAATCCCAGCACTTTGGGAGGCCCATGCAGGCAGATCACCTGAGGTCAGGAGTTCTAGACCAGCCTGACCAACATGGTGAAACCTCGTCTCTTCTAAAAATACAAAAATTAGTCAGTCGTGGTGGCACGTGCCTGTAATCCCAGCTACCTGGGAGGCTGAGGCAGGAGAATCACTTAAACCTGGGAGGCGGAGGTTGCAGTGAGCTGAGATAGCGCCATTGTACTCCAACGTGGGCGACAAGAGCGAAACTCCATCTCAAAAAAAAAATTTTTTTAAAGCCCTGATTTCAGGTTCTGCTTTGGTGTGACACAAAATCACACAAAGGCTAAGTCACCCCTGGTACTGTTAGGAGCCTCTGGTGACACTGCCCTACTACTTATGCTGAAGTGGGGAGCAGCTATTTGAGAGGGGGACTCCAAAAACTTGCTTACTGATTTGGGTAGTTCTGAATTTCTAAAATGTCATAGACGAAACTTAGAGGTCATCTTGTTGGACCCCTTCGTTTAACAGATGAGGAGAGTGAGGCTGGAGAGCCTTACCAACCAGCACGTGGAGCTGACAGCAGAGCTGGCTCAGGAGTCTGCTCCCTGGCTCCTTCTTCCCCAGGGGCCTCTGAGAGCTGCTCCTTGGAGGTCACAGAGCCGGTTTAAATCGATCCCATCTGTGGAAATGCCTTGTAAACTGTGAAGCATCGTAAAAATGCTATTTGTCATGATGTGTGCCAGACCTGGGACTGGAACCCAGATCTGCCGGCTCCCTGGACAGCAGAGGACTGCATTAGATACAATTGCTTATTTTCATAGTCTCACCCTCAGACACTTGCTAACTAAAAGCCCTCTCCCAGCTGCCCTGACTGCCAAGCGCTCCCTGCACAGCCTTCTGCTGGGTGCCCGGGGCTTGGGGTATGGCCATCTGCTGTCCTTGTCCATCTTTTATTCATTTATTCAGAAAAGTATTTACAAATCTTTTAAGGTATCCTGGGTAACTTGCTAGTGCTGGGGATACAGTGGTGACCAAGACAGACACGGTTCCTGGCCTCAGGGAGGTTAGAGTCTAGTAGGGGAGAAAAGGAGGCAATGACCTCTCAACGAAGAAGACTGTGCTGGGCACTATAAGCAGAGTGGAAGATGCAGTGATGGCGAATTATCAGGGGCACCTAACCAATTATGGATGTCCGAGAAACTCCCCTGAGAAGGGGCCATTTAGCTGGGACTTGCAGAATGAGCAGCAGAGAGGCAGACATGGGGAGAGGGTGTTTCCTGGCAGGAGAAGGACATGTGTGAAGGCCTGGGCAAAGGAGCTCCTGGTGCTGGCAGGACAGAGAAGGCCCCGTGGATGCGGTGTGTTCAAGGTCAAGAGCCAGGAGAGACAGGGAGGGGGGTTGGGCAGCCCAGGCAGGACCAGTGGCTCCTTGAAAGTTTATCTTCAAAACTTTCTGTTAAAAGCAGCGGGAAGTTGTTGGAGGATGTTCTGCGGAGAAATGACATCATCCAATTTTTGTGTTCAAGGGATCATTCTGCCCACAGGGTGGCTGGTGAGCATGTTGGAAGGAGGCCAGCATGGCTCCAGGGAACTGTGAGGGCACTGCTGAGTAACCTATAGGAGGGCACAGTCTTGGGAACAAGGTTGTGGCTTCAAGAAGGGGAGGATGACTTCATATGACATTTAAGGTGGAATTGGCAACACGGGGAGATTGGATGTGGGAGGGGAGGGAGCAGGAATTGTCACAGTGACCCTGGGTTTCTGACATAAGCAGCAGGATGAAGGGAGGAGATGCAGATTTGGGTAGAAGAACAAGATTTTGGACATGTTGAGTTTGAGATATCTGTGTGGCAGCTGCATGGAGATGACAAGGGAGCACTTAGATATGTGGGGCTAGGGGCTCAGAACAGAGCTCTGGGGCTGCAGACAAGCATTCGGGAATGTCCAGGAATGTTTAAAGCCGTGACTAAGATCAGCCAGAGATCTCAGCAGTGGCAGAGACATGGTTCCTGCCCTCACTGAGCTTACATTCTAATGGATGGACAGAAGACTTCACTTTCTGGCATGTCAGAGTAGCTCCTTAGAGGCCAGTCCTCCCACCAGGAATGAGCTGGATAAAGTCCAAAAGCTGTCTGTTGAGAGCAGCCAGGCTGGAGAGGGCAGGGTCCCCGGGGGAAGGGAAGCCTGTGGGTAGCGTCAGCGCCACGCCTCCCCTTGAGGCATCTGCTGATTCATGAGCGGCTTGGGGGCCAAGAGGCTAAAGCCAAGCAGAAAGTGTGGATAAGAAGCTGAGAACTTGAGTAGGAGAATTTGGCAATTTCGAAGGGCTGGGAGATAAATTTGGAGTTCAAACTACAAGGCAAGCAGGACCTGGGGGCCAAGATGTCTGGAGAAGAAAAGCACGTGGAGGTTAGCTTCTAAGGCCCCTTTCTCTGGAAGGCATTCACGATCCGTAAGCAGCACCCAGCCAAGGAGTGAAGCGTGGCTAAGAAACTGGGAAGCTGAGCGGAGTTTTTGGCAGTCTCGTGGGACTTGGAAGACAAACTTGGAATTGAAGGCCCACCAAAGAGGAAGAGCCCTAAAGAACAAGCCAGACTTCCAGCGAGAACCTCAGATGGGTTACACACCAGGAGGCAGAGTGAGCTGGAAATAGAGCGGCCTTCAAAAAGCCTGACAGCTTCAAACCAGCTCAACCGCAGCCTGGATTACGAGTGACCTCCCCTTCTCTAACTGCCTTCCGGAAAATGAAGTAAATCCTCCATGATGAAGGACAGCATCAGTCGGAGCCAAAAAGTATCTCCGTCATAGAAACAGCCCCGCAGGTGACCCAGATACTGGAGCTCCCTGACGTAGACTTCAAAATAAGTGTGATTAACATAGTTAAGAAAACAGATGACAAAATGGAGAATTTCACCAGAGAATTAGAATCTATGCAAAAGTATCAAAAGGAAATTACGGTGAAATGGGTAGAATTTGGAAATGGATATTCTTAAAGAAGGGCTAACATTTTTCCATACAGCTGGGAGGAAAGACATGCCAGGGGGAAGTGGGTATACCAGGAAGCCCCACGGTGGCAGCCTGAAACAGGATGGAGTGTGTGTGGAGGGGGTGGGGCGGGGAGGAGAGGAGGGGGGTGGGAGGGGCAGGGGCAGCAGTGTTCCGTGGGAGAAAATTCTAGAACGGACAGTCGGAACCACATTATGCTGGAACTTGAATGTTGGATGATGAAATTAGAATTCTGTTCTGCCGACTGAGAGAACAGTAGTTATGTTTGTCTGCATCTCTGCTTTTAGTTTGTCTCCGGGTCAATTTAGAAAAAGTAAAAAGTTATACAGTTTACGTTTTTTTAAAAAATTACTCTTTTTTTCCCAAACATTAGGAGATACAATAGCTGTATCAGTACTTAAAGCATTTGATCTGCTTCCCCGTCCCTCAAAAATTTCATCTTTTTGGCTATTTTTTTCCCCAAAAACTATGTGATGAGCCTATATTACAGTTCTGGACAGTAAGATTCAACTTTTAAACAAATTTTGTTATTGAGCAAGACCTTTTCAGCTGGTTTATTTTGTCCTTCCTTTACTGACCTTGTAAACTACTTAATTGCGAAATGTGGTTTGTCTCAGAGTGCCTCTTAACATTGTATTCTTTAAAACAGGAGATTTTTCCATTGCATGGGAGACCAACAGCAACATCTTCCACACACCAAGCAGGGCTCCTCTTTCCACTTACTTAGAGACATATGGTTTTCATCAGTCACTTCTCTCTTCTTGGCAGCCACCATGGCAAGGATTTAAATTTTAT
This sequence comes from Colobus angolensis palliatus, assembly GCF_000951035.1. Lineage (NCBI taxonomy): Eukaryota > Metazoa > Chordata > Mammalia > Primates > Cercopithecidae > Colobus > Colobus angolensis. The sequence continues at coordinate 892,015 of NW_012111919.1, read as the reverse complement.
TTAGCAAATAGCCCACCCCTCTCACACCAAGCCCCTGTTTGCTCTTCTCCCTCTTCCTCTGTCTCACAGGATCCCTCTTCTATCCCCATTCCCAGAGAGCACCAATCCGCCTGCCAGGCAAACCAAATCAACCGGGTTGCCTCTGTCAGCCACCCGTGGCCAGCAGAGCTGGAAGCAGGAAATCAGCCCAAGGGCCTCTGGGAGTTGGAGCGGACCGAGCTGAGTCCGAAGCACCTCTGGAGGAGAGGGTTCCTGAATCTCAACTGGCTGGACCCGTGGGAGCTGGTCTTCGCTGCTGCAGGGACGGGGCTGCAGGCGAGGCTGGTTTCGTTTGATGACATTTGGGGTGTTCTTCCCCAGTGCTGATGCAGGGGACAGTGGCCAAGCTCCAACCCCTTGCACAGGCGCCCCAACCTCTGCTCCCATCAGTTCCTACCTTTCCTGGAGTCACTGGAAGACACAAGCCTCCCACCTTAGTCACCTTCTAGGTTAGCAGTGAAGTTTGGGAACCCTAGCCCATCCGACCACCCTTCCACCTGAAGCTAGTTGAGTCGCATTCCACGTAGATAGCCAGGGGTACCTGAGTCCTGGTGAAAACGCTGGAAACTAGGTGGTAAGAGACCCCAGTTGTCCAGTATCCTCACCCACCATATTGATTGCAAAAATGATCATTTCTACCTCCATCCCCACCGTTTACCCTTGTCTGGCACCCTGCTCTCCCACTCAGACCAATGCGCCTGCCCCTGCATGTCCCTAATTCCCCCCTGGCCTCCCTTTAGTCCATTCTGCATGAAGGCAGCACAATCTTTAAAAACAGATCGGATCATGTCAGGGCCCCACAAAAACCTCCTCGATGGCTTTCCACTGCACTTACCGCAAAATACCGATGCCTTGCTATGGCCCCTGCCTGTCTCTCCAGCCCCATTCTGAGTGGCTGTCTGCCTCACCCACTGTGCCCCAGCCACACTGACCTCCCTCCATTCCTCAGGGCGCCACCATCCAGGACACCCCAGGCCAGGAGTTGGTGCAACTTTCATCCCTCCAGCTGGGGCAGCACAGCCTCCGCCCTCGCAGGCCGCCCGGCTCCAGGCACCATTGTGAACTCCTACCAGAGGTAAGATCAGCCCCTGCCCAGGACTCCGTTGTAGATCTCTGGGCCTTATCGAATCCAGCCCCTCCTTTTTCCAATGACAGACAGAGGCCCAAGTAGGGGAAGGAGGTTGTCCAGCACTTGGAGTGAGCTGAGAGCAGAAATGGCCTGTCTCGCCTCTCAGAGCAGGGCTCCTTTTTCTTTCCCAGGCTGCCTGCTCAGAAACCATGGGGCAGCCCAAGGAGCAGGTTGTAGTTTGTGCAGCCCTTGAGAGACTGAGTTCCAGTCTGACTGCTTCCACCCTGCGTCCAGGACACAGTACAGCTCTGGATGAGGCAGGTGAACGTGTCTGGAGTGCTTCTCATGAGCCAGGTGCTCCACTAGGTGCTAGGGACTTGCCAGGGCTAGGGACTCTGGATCTGAATCACACACTGGGAGACTCTCAGCCACACAGAAGCAGGGTGGCATGGGAGACTGACCTCAGACAAGCAGCAGGGCCCTAAGATCTCGCTGGAGGAGGGAAAAGAGGGCCTTCTTATGGCTCAAGGTACCCCGTGGCTGATACTCCAGCTTGGGAGGCAGTGAGAATGGGGACATAAGGGTCTGGGCTATTTTGAGAAGTCTCATGTACTGGGGAGGTAGGGTGTGGCTAGAGAGGTGCTGACAAGTGCAGGATGGGGCCAGGTGGGGTAAGATTTATCCAACAAGGCAGGTGGGGCCGATGGAAGCATCTCTGGGCTATAGTTAAATTTGAGCAACAGAAAAGAAAAAGCTGCTATTTAAACAACCAGCAAAATTATTCTAGCTTCTTCTGCCTTCTAAGGGGGTGGTATAATTCATATCAAAAGGATGATGCATTTTTACATGCCTGTAGAGGCTGCTAGGGAAAGGAGTTATGACGGGTAATTTGGTAGTGTTAAAGGAAAAAGTAATTTCAAAGCTGGTCCTTGGTGGGTTTCTGAGCAGACAGAGATGGGCCCAGATGCAGTCTGGGGTGGGGGATGGGGGCTGACTACTCCACAGGAGAGAGGAAAAGGATGTTATGGGAGTCTGGCTGTGTGTGTGTGTGTGTGTGTGTGTCTGTGTGAGAGAGAGAGAGGGAATGAGTCTGGTGGAGGCTGGGCCTCAAGGAGGCAAAATGGCTCATGGGAGCGGGGAGGTGGGTAGAAGACATGGCCAGAGGAGTATCAACCTTAAGGTGTTTTCTGTGCTAAAATGCAACGTAGCTCTCCCAATTACACACAGGAAAAACATGTTTCATATGCCTTATGCTAGAGCTACTTGGAGGAAATCAAGGAAAATAATCTATGTTTTACATTTGTCTTGATACAAGGCAGAAATGATAGCAGCTGAGGGAGGAGGGGAGGGAAGGAAGGAAGCAAGGAAGGAAGGAAGGAGTGGAGAGGGAAGGAGTGGGGAGGGAGGGAGGGAAAGGAGGGAGGGAGGACTGGATTTTAGTAGAAACAGGATATCAGAGTAAAAGGGATTTGGGAACAAGTCCCCAGAATTATTGCAGGAAACCTTGGGTTTTCCTCTATTGTGGGTTGAGGGCTTGATCTATTTTCTCTTGGATGAAAAGCAAGGTGGCCCCATAAGGTCACAGGACTTGTAAACACCCAAATGGCAGACACCTGGGTTTTAGTTTTGTGTGTAACTTACTAAGTGATCAGCAAGAAGAAGAGCAGAACTTGGGGAGGTTCAGGGCAATCGCTAAGGGGCAGGAGGAGATTCATCATCTAGGAGTCTAAATTCAGGTCTGTTCTGTCAAAGGCAGGTCCTCAGGTCACCTTCACGAAGGGGATTATAGAAACCCTTGTAGGATTGGGCAGGAAACAAGCATGCTCTTCCCTGCTTCACACACACGTGTGCATCCGCCCCCCACACCCCCTCCACCCTGGTACCCCACAAACCACCTCAGCTTAGATAAAGATATGTGTGACTCTGTGTCTCCCCTGCCCCCTTCCTTTTGCTGTTTCTTAAAGCAAGAAAAGTGGCTTTGAAACCACTTTTAAATTATGGATCAGCTCATTAGCAGCCAGTTAAGATGACTGAGTGGTTTCCTCAGTATTTCAGGGCAGCCCTGGGATCCTTTTTGCTGTAAATGAGGACACATTCCTTTCCCTACCACTTAGAAACAGGTCGCTCAAGGTGCTGACCTCAGAAATCCCCATGTTCAAGACAAGTTGCTTTATTGTTTTTCTTCTTCTTTTTAAAAACAGAGATGGAGTCTCACTATATTGCCCAGGCTGGTCTTAAACTCCTGGCCTCAAGTGATCCTCCTGCCTCAGCCTCCAAAAGTGCTGAAATTATAGGTGTGAGCCACCATGCCTGGCTTACTTTGTTCTTTTTAGAAGTGTAGCTACTTCTTGGGAGGGGGACGAGGGATAAAAGAGTACAAACTGGGTACAATGTATACCGCTGAGGTGATGAGTGCACTAAAATCTCAGAAATCACCACTAAAGAATTTGTCCTTGTAACCACAAACCAATCATACCCCAAGAACTATTGAAATAAAAATTAAAATAAAAAAAAATTGTAGCTACTTCAAATCATGCATGGCCCTGACCAGGGTGCCCTCAAAAGGCCTCACCAACATCCAACCCACAGGTATCAACTTTATATCTCGATTTCTTCAGAGAAGAGTCCATCATATACCTTACTGCAATACAACCCTTAGAAAGCAGGGTTCCTCAGGCAACTAGTGTGGGCATCTCCATCCAGAGGAGGATGACCAGGGAGGAGGGGGATCTAGAAACCATCTCAGAAGTAAAATGAATTTGGGATTTTTTTTTTTTTTGGACGGAGTCTTGCTTTGTTGCCAGGCTGGAATGCAGTGGCACAATCTTGGCTCACTGCAACTTCTGCCTCCTGGGTTCAAGCGATTCTCCTGCCTCAGCCTCCTGAATAGCTGGGATTATAGGCGCACACCACTATGCCCAGCTAATTTTTGTATTTTTAGTAGAGATGGGGTTTCACCATGTTCACCAGGATGGTCTTGATCTCTTGACCTCGTGATCCGCCGGCCTCGGCCTCCCAAAGTGCTGGAATTACAGGTGTGAGCCACTGTGCCTGGCCGAATTTGGGATATTGAGTAGAAGGAAGAGCCAATCGGGAAGAACATGCAATTATTAGTGAGGACTCTCACTCCTAAGTGAGAAAAATCCAACCAAGTAAGTTAAGCAAGAAAAAAATGTATTGGCTTATGTAAAAGGGCAAGTCAAGTAAGCTTCAGGAATGGCTTGATCCAGCAGCTCAACAATGTCCTCAGGGTTCTCTAAGTTTCTCTCTCCTTCACCTGACTGTTTCTACTTGGCATTATCTATGGCTGGATCTTGTGCCTCAGACTAAATCCCTGGGGCTCTGTCTCATGCCATCTATCAAATATTTTCTCTCCAAGTGGCAGGAACCCTTCTTGGTCACCAGTAGCACTGGATTCTTATCCTATCAGCTTAGAGACCCTACCAGAATGAATCGGTTTCCCCTAGAAACTCTGTTGGGAAAGTGCTAGGCCCAGACTTGAATCACAGCCCTGTACCTGAAACAGTACCCACTGCCCGATCCGGTATTCCTGTTGGCCTGGCCTGGGTCATGAGCACACTCCCTGGTTTTGAGAAGACTGCTGTCAGCTCTGCCCAAATCACATGAAAAAGGTTCCCCACAGGAAAGAGGGGTTCCGTTACTGCTGCAGGGGTGGAAGAGGTGCTGGGCAGATAAAAACAGCAGATGTCCACTGCAGCTGTCTATACATTCATGAGAAATCCTGGGGCGTTTCTCTGTCATGCAAGTTCGATCACATCACCATCTAGCTTAATATCCTTCAGGGCCCTACAAGGTAAGGTCAGATTCCTTCAAATGGCATGCAAAGCCCTCCAGGCTCTGGCCCGGACGCTCTGCTCAGCTTCACCTCCAACCACTCTCTGCCTACCCACACCCCTGGTCCCTGGCACATCCCACCCAGAGCCAGTCAGGCCTCTCACTCTGTCCTCCCATGTGCCAGGCTTTCTCCTAATTCTACAGCACACCCAAAGGCAAATTAACAAAAGTTTCCTGAAATCTTTGGGAGAAGGGGGAAGTACACACCAGAGTGCAACCTATAACTGTTCTTAGAAGTGGTTCTGCTGAGAGCACCTAGTCCAGAGCTAACTTCAAAGCCATGGCCAGGTGCAGTGGCTCACGCCTGTAATCCCAGCACTTTGGGAGGCCGAGGCGGGCAGATGACTTGAGGTCAGGAGTTCAAGACCAGCCTGAGCAACATGGCAAAATCCCGTCTCTACTAAAAATACAAGAATTAGCTAGGCGTGGTGGCACATGCCTGTAATCCCAGCTACTGGGGAGGCTGAGGCAAGAAAATCGCTTGAACCCGGGAGGAGGAGGTTACAGTGAGCCGAGATCGTGCCATTGCACTCCAGCCTAGGCGACAGAGTGAGACTCCATCTCAGAAAAAAACACAAACCCACGAAGTCCTTCACAGCCCCCCTCCCCACCTCACCCATCAGCTGCCTGGAGCTGGAAGGACAAATCTCCCATCACCAGGCCTATCCCAACTATCCCCTTCCTTGGAGTCCAGGTCTAAGCAACTCTCTCCACCTCCCTAGCCCCAGGAAGTGTTTTTTTCCTCTCACTCACATCTAAGATCTGCCTCCCAAGCCCTCTTTCCTGCCCCAGAATTAGCCTCTTTCTTGCATTACTGATAATAGGGATATCAAAAAAAAAATAATAAAATACTGGTTAGGATATTTCCCCAAAGCTGAGATGGGCAGGTTAAAATAGCAACTCAGTGGGACACCGACTCCCAGGTCCAGGACGGACCATGCAGAGCCCCATCGGGCTCATTTGCACTTTTTCTCCAGCCTGAGCTGAAGAAGTGAGCCCTTCTCTCCCACATTCTTCTCCACCGCAACTAACTCCTTATCTTGTGCAAACAACTGATCCCAGAGTAACACACAACGTTGCGAGGACACATCAATTTCAGGCATAAGATAGTCTCATTCCAAATTAGGAGATGGTGGTGCTCTAAATAAAACAATCCTCAGAGACATAATTCAACAAATTCATTGAATGTATATTACTAAAGGGTATTAACATCTCAGACTCAGTAATCGCCCTTAGAGGCCCATCAGTGCTTTCCCATACTCCCCAAGAATGATAGGTAGACCCTGGCTGTTTTATATTAGCATAGCTCAAAGGGTCAACTCTAGTAGTGCATTCCAAAACAAAGAACATCTTCCACAAAGCAAACTGTAGTCTCCATCTGAAAAGGCAGACACAGTTTATATTCCTAAAATGTCATTTTTTCCTCAGTTAAAAAAAAGAAAAACCTCAATTTACTGTAAAGTAACTTTTTAATTCCAGAACAAAGGACAACAAAGAGAGAGAGAAGGTGAAGGTTGACTTCAAGATTTTGTTGTAGGAAACCTATTAAGACATCCAATCAAAACTAAAATTTAATCCGACATGGGAGTTTCCTAAACCTGTTTCAAACAGTGAAATGTTATATAATTGTAACCTTTTATAACATTTTATATAAAACTTCAGTTTAAAACATAGCTAAGCTCTAAAGCAAGAAAAAGAAAAATTCCAGGTACCAGAAATGAAGCAGAAACCTGTAACCACAGAGGGTCAGAAAGGGCAAACCACCAAAAGAGTAGGTGAATAATGAGATAACCCCATAAAAAGTCCTTAATAAGTCAAGGCACTTACAGGATTCCTGTGAAAAAACAACACCTATTGAAGTTGAGCTCACACACAAAAATTATAAAACAGATGGGAAAGTTCAATGCCAAGATAGACATTCTACTGACTCAGCAAATAGAATAACTAACATCAGTGGAACTAGAGACTAAAAAGTGATCTGAAAAGGGCCTTAAGTTTGATTAAGAGATGAAAGAGATAAAGGAGGTTCCCATATAACAAGAATAGAAAATTATAAAATAAGAACAAGAAAATTTGCAATCTCTAGCTATAATTGTGCAGTTGTCTCTTTTTCCTTGCATTTCTGTCTCATTTTGCTTCATGTATTTTGAGTCAGCTTTCTTATTAAGTGCATGTACATTTAGGATTACTATGTCTTGTTGATAAATGGATCCTTTTGTTACTATGAAATAACCTTCTTTATCCTTGGAAATATTTTTTAGACTGAAATCTGCTTTGTAGGATAGTAATATAGCCACTCCAGCTTTCTTTTGATTAATATTTGCAGGACGTATCTTTATGCAATTTTTCTCTTTTGACCTATTTATGACTATATTTAAAGTGGATTTCTTGTAGGCAGTTTATAGTTGGATCATGATTTTTAAAAAATACAACCTGACAATCTATGCCTTTTAATTGGGGTGTTTAGATCATTTACATTTAAAGTGATTGTTGATATGGTTGAGTTTGAATCTACCATTTTGCTACTTGTATTCTAGTTATCCCATTTCTTCTTTGTTCTTTATTTCCTCTTTTTGAGTTACTTAATATGTTTCATGATTCCACTGATCTTAGGTTTACTTTATTTCTCAGATATCACATAATATCTATTTATCATAGATCTACCTTATTGTTTTTAACCTCAGTCTAGTATTCCACAGTATGGATGTACCATAGCTTGTTTACCTATCAATAGAAACTTAAATATTTTTTCAAATTTTTATTGTTACGAGAAATACTGTAATTAATACATTTATTCATGCCTCTTTGTTTTTTGTTTGTTTGTTTGTTTTGTTTTTTGAGACAAGTTCTCACTCTGTCACCCAGGTTGGGGTGCAGTGGTGTGATCTCAGCTCACTGCAACCTTTGCCTCTTAGGCTCACGCGATCCCCCCACCTCAGCCACCCAAGTAGCCGGGATTACAAGTGCATGCCACAATGCCCAGCTAATTTTTGTATTTTCTATAGAGACAGGATTTCACCATGCTGACCAGACTGGTCTCAAACTCCTGGCCTCAAGCAATCCACCTGCTTTGGCCTCTTAAAGTGCTGGGATCACAGGCATGAGTCACCATGCCCAGCCATGCCTCTTTGAGCCTCTGTAAGTATTTCTGTAGGATCAAATCTCAAAAGTGAAATTTCTGGGTCAAAAGATACGCATATATTCATTTTGATGGGTGCTGTTAAGTTCACTTCCAAAAAAGATGTATCTGTTCTTCTCAGTAACAGCATTTTCCCACATCCTTGCCAACCTTAGATAGAATCTTTTCTTTCTTTCTGTTTCTTTCTTTCTTTCTTTCTTTCTTCTTCTTTCTTTCTTTTACTTTTCTCTCTCTTTCTCTCTCTCTCTCCTTCTCTTTCCTTATTCTATTGGAGGAGGAGCTGTCATTACTATTTAATTTGTGTGCTTCTGGTGATATTAAACATATTTCCATATATCTATTCACCATTTGTACTTTTTCTGTGAATTGCCTATCATTGTGGGCTGAATTATGTCTCCTCAAAATTTGTATGTTGATACTATGATGGTTGCACAGTTCAGCAGATTGAATCCTGAAGAAATGTACCATGCGTCTGATGTATCTGGGGTGGCTGCAGTTTGCTGTTAGTAGTTAAGCAGTGTACCACCAATCTACCATTAAAATATTCTTTTTTTTTTTTTTTTGAAATGGAGTCTAGCTCTGTCGCCCAGGCTGGATTGAATCCTGAAGAAATGTACCATGCGTCTGATGTATCTGGGGTGGCTGCAGTTTGCTGTTAGTAGTTAAGCAGTGTACCACCAATCTACCATTAAAATATTCTTTTTTTTTTTTTTTTGAAATGGAGTCTCGCTCTGTCGCCCAGGCTGGAGTGCAGTGGCACGATCTTGGCTCACTGCAAGCTCCGCCTCCCAGGTTCACGCCATTCTCCTGCCTCAGCCTCGCGAGGAGCTGGGACTACAGGCACCCGCCACCACGCCTGGATTCTTTTTTGTATTTTTTAGTAGAGACGGGGTTTCACTGTGTTAGCCAGGATGGTCTCAATCTCCTGACCTTGTGATCTGCCTGCCTCGGCCTCCCAAAGTGCTGGGATTACAGGTGTGAGCCACTGCGCCCGGCCCAAAATATTCTTTATTGACAATTTTGTATGAAAATTATAGAAAAAAAATTGTATGTTTAAGTCCTTAACCCCAGCTTCTCATAATATAACTGCACTTGAAGATAGGGCCTTTATCTTTATTTGGTTTTATTTTATTTCTATTTTTATTATTGAGACAGAGTTTCACGCTTGTTGCCCAGGTTGGAGTGCAATGGTGCAATCTTGACTTACTGCAACCTCCGCCTCCCAGGTTCAAGCGATTCTTGTGCCTCAGCCTCCAGAGTAGCTGGGATTGCAGGCATGCTACCACCCCCAGCTAATTTGTGTATTTTTAGTAGAGACTGGATTTCACCATGTTGGCCAGGCTAGTCTTGTACTCCTGACCTCAGGTGATCCACCCACCTCAGCGTCCCAAAGTGCTGGGACTGCAGGTGTGAGCCACCGTGCCTGGCCAAGATAGGGCCTTTAAATAGGGAATTAATGTCAAATGAGTCATATGGGTAGGCCCTAATGCAATATGACTAGTGTTCTTATAAGAAGAGGTTAGGACACAGACTTGAGCACACACTGAGGAAAGACACAGCAGAAAGGCAGCCATTTGCACTCCAAAGAGTGAGAGCTCAGAAAAAACCAAACCTGCCAACATCTTGATCTTGTACTTGCAGTCTCCAGAGCTGTGAGAAAATAAATTCCTGTTGTTTAAGCCACCTAATTTGTGGGAGTCAGGGGATCAAGATCATCCCGGCTATTACAGTGAAACCCTATCTCTACTAAAAATACAAAAAAAAAAAAAATTAACCAGGCGTGGTGGCACACGCCTGTAATCCCAGCTACTCAGGAGGCTGAGGCAGGGGAATCACTTGAACCCGGGAGGCGGAGGTTGCCGTGAGCCAAGATCACGCCACTGTGCCATTGCACTCCAGCCTGGGCGACAGGGGAGACTCCTCCATCTAAAATAAAAATAAAAAATAAAAAAATAAAGAACAACCTATGTCTAGGGCGATTATATAAGTTATCATTCAAAGCGACACACTTCGAGAGTGACAAATCCTAAGCCGGATGGAACACCAGGACAACAAGTATAAACTAGAAGAGTCCTGAGAAAACTAGAATGTGTGGTTACCCTATTGTCTGTTATATTTGCGGCTGAACTTTTCTCCAAGTATATTAATTACTTTAAAACATTTTAATAGACATATTTTTAGAATAGTATGAAGTTTACAGAAACATTGAGTAAAAAATACAGAGTTCTCATACATCCCCTGCACACTCCCCAACCCCATGCATGCACACACTCCTGTTATCATCACCTTGCCTTAGTGTGGTATTTGTTACCATTAATTAACAAGTATTGATACATTTTTACTAACTAAAGTCTGTCGTTTACATTAAGGTTCATTCTCTGTGTTGTACAATTTTATGGGTAATGACAAAGACATAATGCCCTATATCCACCATAACAATATTATACAGAATAGTTTGTCACCTTAAAAATGTTTTGTACTCCACCTATTCATTCTTCTCACTCTCCCCTGTATCTCTAGAAACTACTGATCTTTTTACTGTCTCTATAGTTTGCCCTTTCCAAAGTGTCATATCATTGGAATCAAACACCATGTACCCTTTTCAGACTGGCTTTTTGCACTTAGCAATCCACATTTAAAGTTCATCTATGTCTTTCCATGGCTTGACAGCTCCTATCTTTTAAATGATAAATCATATTCCATTGCACTTATGTGCCACAGTTTGTTTATCCGTTTATCTATTGAAGAATAATATCTTGGTTGTTTCCAACTACTGGTAATTACAAACAAAGCTGCTACAAACATTCATGTGCAGGTTTTTGCATGGACAAAGTTTTTAACTCATTTTGGTAAACACCTAGGAGCACAGTTGCGGGATTGTATGGTAAGCCTATGTTTACCTTTGTAAGAAATTGCCCAACTATCTTTCAAAGTGGCCCTACCGATACAAAATATTAGTTGGGTGTGGTGGTGCATGCCTGTAGTCCCAGGTACTCAGGAGGCTGAGGCATGAGGATTGCTTGAACCTGGGAGGCAGAGGTTGCAGTGAGCCGAAATCAGGCCACTGCACTCTAGCCTGGGTGACAGAGAGAGACTGTCAAAAAAAAAAAAAGTGGCCATACCATTTACATTCTCACTGACAAGAAATGAGAGTTCCTGTTGCTCCATGTCCTAACCAGCATCTGGTGTTGTCAGTGTTTTGGGTTTTAGCCATCTTAGGTGTATAGTGGTAGCTCATTGTTGTTCTAATTCACAAGTCCCTAGTGGCATATGATGTTGGACATATTTTCGTATGCTTGTTTGCCACCTATGTGTCTTCTTTATTTAGGTGCTTATTCAATTTAGGTGCTTATTCTGACCTTTTAAAATTGGGTTTTGGCCGAGTGTGGTGGCTCACACCTGTAATCCCAACACTTTGGGAGGCCAAGGTGGGCAGATCACGAGGTCAGGAGATTGAGACCATCCTGGCTAACACAATGAAACCCCGTCTCCACTACAAATACAAAAAGTTAGCCAGGTGTGGTGGCAGGTGCCTGTAGTCCCAGCTACTTGGGAGGCTGAGGCAGGAGAATGGCATGAACCCAGGAGGCAGACCCTGCTGTGAGCCGAGATTGCACCACTGCACTCTAGCCTGGGCAACAGAGCGAGATGCTATCTCAAAAAAAAAAAAAAAAAAAAAAGGCTTTAAGTATTTCTTGTATTTTGGATTAAAGTATCTTATCAGATATGTGTTTTGTAAACATTTTCTTCCACTCTGTGGCTTGTCTTAACAGTGTCCTTCACAGAGCAGAAATTTTAAATTTAATGAAGTACAGCTTAGCAATTTTTTCTTTCATGAATCATGTTTTTTGTGTCATATCTAAAACATCCTCACCAAACCCAAGGTCACCTAGATTTTCTCCCACGTTATCTTCTAAAAACATTGTGGTTTTGTATTTTGCTTAGGTCTATGATCCATTTTAAAGTAATTTTTGTGAAGGGTATAAGGTCCGTGTCTAGAGTCATTGATTTTGCATGTGTGCCCAATTGTTCCAACACTATTTGTTGTAAAGACTACCTTTTCTCCATTAAATTACCTTTGCTCCTTTGTCAAAGCCTAATTGGCTATATTTGTGTTCGTCTATTTCTAGGCTCTCTATTCTGTTCCATTGATCTATGTGTCTATTCTTTCACCAGTACTATACTATCTTGATTACCGTAGCTTTACAGTATCTTAAAGTTAGGTAGTGTCAGTCCTCTGACTTTGTCCTCCTTCAGTATTGTGTTGGCTATTCTGGGTCTTTGCCTGTCTATATAAATTTTTAAACCAATTTGTTGAAATCCACAGAATAACTTGCTGGGATTTTTATTGGGACTGTGTTGGATTTATAGGTTAAGTTGGGAGAAACTGACATCTTAATAATATTGAGTCTTCCTATTGATGAACATGGAATACTTCTCCATTTATTTACCAGAGTTTTCTTTCCTCAGAGTTTTGTAGTTTTCTTTATACAGATCCTGTATATATTTTGCTAGATTTATGCCTAAGTCAGCCTGTCTTACTTACCTCCCTCTCCTCTCTCCTTTCCTCCCTCCCTTCCTTCCTTCCTTCATTCCTTCTCTTTCTTTTTTTCTGTCTTTTCTTCTTTCTGGTTCTAATGTAAATGGCATTGTGTTTTTAATGTCAAATTTCAGTTAATTGCTGGTATACAGGAAAGCAATTGGCTTTTGTATATTAACCTTGCATGCTGCCCCTTGCAATTATTTATTAGTTCTGGGAGTTTTTTGTTGATTCTTTGAAATTTTCTACATAGATAATCACATTAACTGCAAACAAAACTATTTTCTTTCTTTCCATTCTGTATACCTTTTATTTCCTTTTCTTGTCCTATTGCATTAGCTATGTCTTCAATGTTGAATAGGACTGGAGAAAAGCAACATTCTTGTCTTGTTCCCAATCTTAGGGGGAAAGCATTTAGTTTCTCACCATTAAGTATGTTAGTACCAATTACTTTCTTAAAATGTGGAAAGCAATAAAAACTAATTTAAAATATGTCCATATATTTTCTAGATTTTGTGCCTTTTGTCTTTTTTTTGAGACGGAGTCTCGCTCTGTCACCCAGGCTGGAGTGCAGTGGTGCAGTCTCAGCTCATTGCAAGCTCTGCCTCCCAGATTTACACCATTCTCCTGCCTCAGCCCGAGTAGCTGAGACTACAGGCACCCACCACCACGCCCGGCTAATATTTTGTATTTTTAGTAGAGATGGGGTTTCACTGTGTTAGCCAGGATGGTCTCGATCTCCTGACCTAGTTATCTGCCCACCTCAGCCTCCCAAAGTGCTGGGATTACAGGCGTGAGCCACTGAGCCTAGCCTTTTGTGCCTTTCTTAAAAAGGCCTTTCCTACTCCAGGGTTATAGAAGTACATCCCTATATGTTTTTTATTTTCTTTTAATAATTGTATAGGTTTCTTTTTTAATCTATGCCTCTTTAACCCATCTGAAAATTATTTTGTATGTGGTGTGAGGTAGAGTTCTGTGGCAGATAGATACTACATGATGGTTGGCTCAAAATTCATATCAGTGCCCTTCTGGTGTTTCCTCCTGTATTGCAGAGATTCCCCTCATGCTAGGATTCCAGACGTAATGAAGAGTCCCCCGGCTGGATGTCTTCGGGATTCATCACAGCTCCAAGCCAATGACTGAGCACAGAGAGGAAACCAGGGCATAGCCAATTCTTCCCACCAAGAGCCTTCTTTATGGTCAATCTTTGTGGTAGCCAAGACTTTCCTCAGAGCTGCACCATAGTCTGAGGCTTTTTCTGGCCAACCCTTCTTCCTTCTGTCTTTCCTTTCATAGGTGTCATAACTGTGTCACAATCAGAAGACTTTCCCTACTACTCCTGCTCCATCCCCCCTTTACCTTGCATGGGCATTATCACAACACATCTCTTACCCTCTTAAACTCTATCTTGATGTCTGCTTCCTAGGAGACCTAAGCAGATACAACTCTCATGAAGCTTCAAGTTATTTGGAGAGAAAGGTAGCACCACCTCCATTTTACTAGCACAGATCCTGGTTAGAGGCGGTGTGGTCTCAGAACAGCATCCACGGCAAAAACTTCCTACTATCTGGCAGCTTCCAGATTGTAGCAGACATCATCTCCATCAGTGGCTCAGTTCTGCACTGTGGCTTTGGAAGTTGTTCTGGTAAGCTCAATCTGAAGTCTTTTTCTTCAATACCTCCTACAGTCCTGGCTGCTATATGTACCTTCCATAAATTCCTTTCTGATTAAAATATTTAGAATAAATTCTCTTTGCAGGAAGCAAAGTCATCACCAATATACTATCTAAGTTAATTTTTTCCCAAGTGGGAAATCTATTGTCCCCAAACTATTGCTCCCAAACCATTTTTGAATAGCCAGTCTTTTTGTACTGGTTTTAAAATGCCCCTTTAGCATACACTACATTTCCATGTCTCTGTTTGTTTACTGTCCCATTGATTGAATTACACCTGCATTTATCACTTTATAGTAAATATTTGTATGTGGAAGGGCTATTTCTTCCTCATTGTTCTTGCTGTGTCAAAATTCGTTTGGCTACTCTTGTGCATTTTTTTCTTTTAAGATGACTTTTAGAATTAGCTTGTAAAGTTACGTTTTTAGAACTCTTGTTAAGTTTTTATTGGGATTTTACTGAATTTATAGATTAATTTTGGGAGAATTTATGTCTCTACAATATTGGATCTTCACCAAGACCCATTTGTATTGGGGGCTGGCTAAATGGCTTAGGAATAGGCCTGAAGCTTGAAGGCACACAGACTGGTGAGCAAGTAGTTCCAACGCAATCAGATTATTGCCTCAGTACCCAACACAGAGGTTCCAGAGAGAGCCCCTAGGATGTCCTGGAAGAGTCCAGAAAGTCTTCACAGACATAGAGGCAGCATTCGAGCTGAGGCTTGAAGGATGACTAAGATTTTTCTAGGGAAAACAGTGGGAAATGTGTATCCCAGGAGGAGACAGCATGAGCAAAGGTACTCTGGCATGGGAAGAACTGGAGTGTTTGAGAAACCACAAGTTGTTCTGGATCACTCAGGCATGCAGTGGCAAGGGGATGGGGGAAGGTGGTGCCAAAACAGTGATTGATTTGGCCAGAGGGGTAGTCATTTGACGGCCAACGTGTGTGCCAGGCCCTATCTTAAGCACTAACTTTTTGAACATGTACAGCATCCCAGTTACAAAGCTACTGTCATGATTCCATGTTACAATGAGACAATATAATTAAAGAGGAGTCAGCTGGCCATGGTGACTCATGCTTATAATCCCAGCACTTTGGGAGGCCAAGGCAGGAGGATTGCTTGAGCCCAGGTGCTTGAGACCAGCCTGGGAAACATAGTGAGATCCCTCTACAAGATTTTTTTTAATTAGCTGGGTGTGGTGGTGCACACCTGTAGTCCCAGTTACTTGGGAGGCTAAGGTGGAAGGATCACTTGAGCCCAGAAGGTCGAGGCTGTGGTGAGCCATGATTGTGCCACTGTACTCCAGCCTGGGGGACAGAGCAAGACACTGTCTAAAAGAGAGAGAGAGAGAGGTTAAGCGACTGTCTCAAAGTCATGTGGCTAGAAAGTAGTGGAAGTAACACTCAAGCCCAGGAATGTGGGCCTCAGAGGCCATCCATCTTCTTATCTCTACACTGTCTGAAGAGCCTCATAGGTTGAACCACAGAGTCCCGGTCCATCAATCCCAGTGATCTGTTGCCCACAGATACACCAGGATGAGCCTATAGAGTCTGACGATACCCTACAAATAAGATTTGCTAAGCCAGGAAAGGAGAGACATGGCAGTTCCTCCTGCAAGAGGCTCATTTAAGCAACAGCCTCAGGAGAGATGATGTCTGGGGAGACATGTGATACTTGAACCAAGGCAACTGCCAGGGAATAGAGAGGAAAGGCTGGAATAGAGGCCATCAGGACTTGAACCTCAGACTCAGACTCCAAATCAAATCTGTTTTTCATACCACACTGTCACTCATTCATTCATTCAGCACTTACTAAGCCCTTACTGGGTACCAGGCTGGGTGCTGGCTGCCAGGATACATCCTGCTTCTGCCCTAAGGCTAGACCCAGAGCTTAAAAAGGTGACTGATCAGAGCTATCCCAACCACATCACATGACAAGAAGGACCAGGATGTGGCCGTCTCCCCTGGCTTCCCACAACACCCCACCACAGCCTTCCCTGTCCATGTGGGGCTCGCACTCTCTGTCCCTTCATAGTGCAGATTGCCTCTCTCCCTTTTCCTCTCTCTCCCTTCTTCCTTTCCTCCCTCTGCCATCCCTCCCTCCCTCCTTTCCTTTTATTCATTCAACAAACATTCACAGATTGCTGGCCTTCTGCCAGACTCCAACTAGGTGCTAGAGAAGCAAAGATGCAAGATGAAGCTTTATCCGAAATGATTACAGGAAAGAGAAAGAGAAAAGAAACATGAGAAATAGCCATCGGGAATCTGTCTGGGAACCATAGGGGCGCAAAGGATCTCAAAGCGTACTGTGGTGGTCAATTCAGAGTTGGGGGGAGGGGCAGGGGAACATTATTTTGCAAAAGAAGCAGCTTCAGCATCACTGAAGAGGTGTGAAAAAGCCTGGAATGTTCTGGAAACTGCAAATATGGGGTTGCGTTTTAAAGGCTAAGCTTTGGTCTGGAAGCACACAGGCAGAGTTTGGCATTCTGGCTATGCCACGTACAACCCATGTAGCCCATGTGAGTTATTTAACTTCTTTGAAAAGATTTCTTCATTTGTAAAATGGGGATAATAATTTTCATTTCACAGGATCATTGTGAGAATTAATTGAGCATATTTATCCCACAAAATATCTTTTGGACACCTACTATATGCCAGACACAGTTGCAGCCTGGGAGTGCACAGATAAACAAAATAGATCCAGTCCTTGCCCCCATGGGGCTCATATTCTAGTGGAGGGAGACAGACAATGAGCAAATGAAAGCACAGCATCATGTCAAGTAGTGGTAAGTGATTGCAAAACAGTAAAGCGGGTGTCTCAGGTAGAGCTCCCCAGGAGCAGCCCCTGAGATGAGGATTTGCTAAGGAAGTGCTCACAGGGGCCGCTGGTAAAGGACTGGGGAGGCAGGGCAGGGGGAGCAAGGAGGCCCAGCAGGCATTTGGCCTCAAGTCAAATTGAGCCCCACAGAGGAGGCTTCAGCCTGATCTCACAGGAAACACTGGCGTGGTCCCAGCCTTCCACACCCCCACACCCTTAGTCACTGGTTAGAGGGCACCCAGGGATGTAAATTTCCAGGCTGTTCTGGTGCCTGTAGGGAAAGCATGCTCCAGTAGCCCAAGGAAGGGTCTCTAGAGAAGGTGGGAGAGGGAAGTAAGGAGGAAGGAAGAAAGGAGGGAAGGAGGGAAGGAAGGAAGGAAGGAAGGAAGGAAGGAAGGAAGGAAGGAGAAGGAAAGGAAAAGAAAGGAAGGGAAGGAAGGGAAAGGAAAGGAAAGGAAGGGAAGGAAGGGGAAGGAAAGGAAGGGAAGGAAGGAAGAAAGGAAGGAAGGAAGGAAGGAGCTAGAAGCTTCTTCCTAGAAGCCCAGTGGCCCTTGCTCTTATCTCTGCTGAGGGTAACGGGGGGCTGCCTGTGCTCATGGGGAGAGGTTGAACTTTTAAATCAGAAGGCGCAGGTTTGAAGCCTGGTTCCCTTGCTTCCTGACTGTGAGAGCCTTGGATGCACCGCTTAGCCACTCCTAACCTGAGGGAAGGAGGGAGGGAAGGAGGGAGTGGGGGGAAGGAAGGAAGGTAGGAAGGAAGGAAGGGAAGAAGGAAGGAAGGAAGGAAGGAGGAAAGGAAGGAAGGAGGGAAGGAAGGGGAAAGGAAGGAAGGAAGGAAAAGGAAAGGAAGGAAGGGAAGGAAAGAAGGAAGGAGAGATGAAGGAAAGGCAGGGGAGGGAGGAAGGGAGGAAGGGAGGGAGGGAGAGAGGGAGATGAGCAGGGCCATGGGGATTGTGGAACTGGATTCAGTCCCGGCCCATGAATCCCGGTGCTCTGTTGCCCCTGTTCCTCTGTTGCAGGAAGATCTGGCTCTTCAGGGTTTGCTGGTTGACAAAATGTCAGTGACTTACATTTACAAATGCTTTAGCATGCCCAAGACAGTTTCATATAACTTGATGAACTGGAAGAGCAGGTAGCATTATTTTTATATCCTCTCTCCTCAGGGTGGACAAGTGGTGGTTGCCCCAGTAGCCATCCTATCTCCTCCCACTGGGCAGCAGCCATGCCCTGCGGATAGAACAGTCCCACCCCAGTGCACAGGTCTAAAGGCAGTTTGATCCAGTGAGAGATATGCAGATGAGGAATCCAGAGATCTGGGATCCAAAGTCCAGCTTGACCATAACTGGCTGAGTGACCTTGGGCTTGTCCATTCCCTTCTCTGGGCAGCAGTTTCCTTGTCGGTCACATGAGGGGCTTGTGTTACTGACAGGGGATCTGTAACATTCTTCCTGGCACTGGGATCCTCTTATTTCTGAGACTATAAATTGCCTGGCCTGTGAGAGGGCAGCTGAGGGTCATGGACAGAGTCTAAGGTGAAGAGTACAAAGATCTGGGTTCAGACTTGGGCCCCGCTTAGCACCTCTGTGCCCTCAAGCTTCATTGTCCTCATCTACAGGATGAAGAAAAGTCATTCTTGCCCAAATTACTTTCCTGAGTGAATAAAGGAATAAAAGATGATAAAGCTGCAGAAAATGTAAAATGTTGACTCTTGTTAATCATTTGTGAGTATCTGCTCAATCTGGGCATTGTGGTGAGAACCTTATGTACTTTATCTAAGTTCATTACTGAGACCTCGAGGTAAGAACTATCCCGAGGGTTGTGAGGGGAAATGCTTAGCAGCCAGCCCGCCAGGCAGGAAGGTCCTGATTTGTAGTGTTTGCCCATTTCTGTGGTGTCAATGCTTCCACTTTGGCCCTTTCCAAGCTAAGCGACCTCATGTTACTGAATGCAGAGCTGGGGAGAAATGCATACAATTGGCTTTCTGGAGTGGAAATGAGCCAGCTCCAGTGCATCACCAAGTCTATCCACTTTATTGATAAGAAAGTGGATTCAGAAACATGTCCAAATTCACAGTCAGTACTAGCAGAGTCACGATTGAAACCCAAGCCTGACTGCTTAGAAGCTCAGTGGTCCCTGCTCTTCTCTTTGCTGAGGGTAACGAGGTGTACTATGCTCATGGAAAGAGGCTGAACTTTTAAATCAGAAGGCACAGGTTTGAAGCCGGGTTCCCTTGCTTCCTGGCTGTAAGAGCCTTGCGTGCACCACTTAGCCACTCCTAACCTAAGGCCTCAGTTTTCTCATCTGTTAAAAGGGAGAGAGTGAGTGCCCAGCACACACAGTTTCTCTGTGACTCCAGTGAATGTGGCCGTGCTTTGTAACAGAGATCATTTTGTAAGCAACAGCACCTGGCACCTCACCAGTGGTGAGGAGCTGCTCACCCAGGGAGCCTGTCTACTGCGAGCACGCTGTTTCCAGCAGGACTTGGGGCACCCAGCCCACCTCCCTGTGCCCAAAGATCTGTAGCCGAAGGCCAGTAGAAGCATCTCAGAGCTCCTGCTTCAGCCCCACCATGGAGTTCCCCTCCCTCGGTTCCCAACCCCTAACATTCCAGCACAAGTCCCTCCCTTCTGCTTCCCCAGGAATTAAGCCCAGCAGAAACCAGAACCCTTCTCAGAGCTGCTAGAATCTTGTGCCCCATAAATCAGGATGCTGAGCTGTGAGACCAAAGGAAAGCTCTGGAAAAGGAAGTCAATCACCTGATGATTGTTTTTAAATAGCATCTCGTGAACTCAGACTTACCCATGGGATGAAACTGCCTTCCACCACCGCCACCCCTAGTAAGGATATTTGGGGCTCAAACCTCCTTCTCTTGATGCTTAAGCAGCATGGGGTGCAAAGGGCCCTGCAGCAGGGCCCAGAGCTCCTGGAAACCATGGTCTGCTCTGTGACATGGCCCAGAGGGAGCTCAGATACCCTCTTGAAACCTGCACTCACCTGGCACGGCTGACTTTGATAGAGGGAAACAGAAGGTCTTTGGGGAACTTTTGTAAGAGGGAGACATTGTGTTCTCTTTAAAAGCCAAGATTATCCCCAGGTCACATGAGTTTACACACACACACGTGCACGCGTGCCCTTACACGCACATACACGTGTGCCCATGTGCACACACATTCACCTACAGGTGCGTGCACTCCCATCTATTCATCCTGGAGTGCCCTGGGATTCTGGAGATGCAGAAGTGCACATTGTGGTGTTGTCTTGGTCCTCAGAAGAGGCAAGAAAGAGATTTTGGGGTGACCCAAATCCCAGCAGAGCCCCTAGCAATGCAGAAGTGGGAAGAGTATGGACTGGGAACTGCAAGAGACCAAGAATCAGGAGAGGGGATTCCTGAGTGAAAGAAGGATTCTGGAGCCACCTCAGGAGGGGCGGCTTACCCCCACTGGCTTCTGGGCAGAACCTGGGCAGCAGGTGCCTTGCAAAAGGCCGGTTTGACCTGGAACAGAGAGAAACAGACCTAGGATCTGAGAAAGGGACCTTTCTTTCTGAGCGACTGGTAGAACTCTGAGAAAGGACTGATCTGGCCTTAGGTTGAACGATGGAAGGAAGCGCAGGCTACGATGAGGCCTGGAAACCCCTCCAATGTGCTGGGACAAGCAACCAGCCAGAATGGATCATGTGGGCCAGGGCTCCTCTTCACCCTGGCTTGTGTGTGATATCATCCAGAGCTTTCCTTTAAGTATATGCCCGGGGGGTGGTCTGTACAGAGATGGGTTGGGGATGTCACGGTCGAGGGATGGGGGGCAGGGGGCAGAGTTTGAAAGCTGGGGTGGCCCTGGAAGGTTGGTCATGTCCTCTTGGTATTAAATGGGGTGGTAACAGGCATTGAGAGTGGTTCTCGCTGTGGGAACCTGAGCTAAGAAGAGGTGGGGTGGGGACGGGTAGTCTAGTAGGCCAGGTAGCATCAACTAAGGGACCTCCCAGGTGAGATTGCCCTGGTGAATTGACCATTATCCCAGATAGGGCCAATCAAACTCCAAAGAGAGGGGAACCTACAGACCCTCCTTGGCCAACGTGTTCAACCCTTATGAGGGCTTGGAATGCCCATGCCCCACCCCCCAGCCTGCCTTAGCCTGGCACAAGACCCCCTAGATGGCTGGAGCTGTGAGTACGGGGTCTGTGCAAAGTCTTAGGGCCACTCCATACGGCCATAGTGGGTCCAGTAACCTGCTCAGACCACATTAGAGCATACGGTCTGGTCCCTGGGGCATTTCTAGATTCAAGGCCTTCCCCTTACAGTGTTGAACAAATCCTATACCCCGGAGCTCAGGGTTATCTTTTTCTCCTCCCAGATACATCACCCCCGCACCGGCCAACCTTGGTGGGTGCTGAGAACACTCTCAAAGGCATGTGTCCCGGTTACAGATAGCCGCTGGGCCACCTTCCTTGGAGGCTGAGCTTAAGTCTCTGAGGGCAGCTTCTGAGGGTCACCCCCCTGGTTCTGCCCAGGAAAGGAGCCTTGGCCTCTCCAGAGGCAGATGTGGGATCCCTTAGAGATTGTGGATCTGCACGAGCAGAAGGGTGGGGCTGGTGAAGGCTCCTTAGATGTCCTTGTTCACCCCAGGTGTTGCATAGATGAGGAGCCTGAGGTCCACGGAGAGGACACGGTTACTCCTGGGTCCC
Source organism: Colobus angolensis palliatus (assembly GCF_000951035.1). Taxonomy (NCBI): domain Eukaryota; kingdom Metazoa; phylum Chordata; class Mammalia; order Primates; family Cercopithecidae; genus Colobus; species Colobus angolensis. Next base: position 870,204 of record NW_012111919.1, on the reverse strand, counting down.
AGAGACGGGTTCAGGGCAGACCTGGGGCTCCTACTGCCCGTCTTTTCTATCAAAGTTCATGTCGCTGTCCCGAAGACCCTGCTCCAGATACGGAGTTGCAGAAGCTTTCCTGAGCCTAGGTGAGGACCTGGCCCACCCTACTTTCCCAGGATGAGCGTTGGTGAGGGCCAGGGTGAGCTCTGGCCGAGGCAGGAAAGCGCTGTCTAAACACACTCTGGGGCCTGTGCGTCTGGCTGGCTGTCCCCCGGCCAGGTGGGCCTCTGACACACAGCAGGAATTTTCCACTGGCGCATCCTCTGGCTGGTTGGGATCCAAAGCATTTTCCAGCCTTTTTGTTTCACTCCAGTTGTCTCCCCTGCCCCATGAAGATGCACCCTGGGGCCCAGAGCGTGGGCGCCGTGAAATTTCAGAGAAGCCTCAGGGAGCCCCTCTTCTATGACCCAGAAGCCATCAGTCAGTACCTAAAATACAGAATGAAGGAAAGGAAAATCACTTTTAATCAATCTACATAGATAGTGAAATTAAAGTTCGGAGAGAAGGTGACATGTCCAAGGTAGATCCAACACAGTTTTGTCTAAGCCTGGCACCATCCTGTTTCCACTGTACCAGTTTCCCAAGGTTAACAGCCAAGGTCACGGGAAGACACTGCAAGGGGGAGTTTCAAAGATGAAGCTATGGCCAGGCAGGGTAGCCCACACCTTTAATCCCAACACTTTGGGAGGCCGAGGTGGGCAGATCACCTGAGGTCAGGAGTTCAAGACCAGCCTGGCCAACATGATGAAACCCTGTCTCTATTAAAAATACAAAAATTAGTCTGGTGTGGTGGTGCACGCCAGTAGTCCCAGCTACTTGGGAGGCTGAGGCAGGGGAATCACTTGAGCCGGGGAGGCAGACATTGCAGTGAGCTGAGATCACACCTCTGCACTCCAACCTGGGCAACAGAGCAAGACTCCATCTCCAAAAAAAAAAAAAAAAGCTGCAGGAGGGAGCTGGGCCATCCATGTGGGGATATTGCCAATTCACAGAAGTCCCTGGAAAGGACAACTGAGTGTGCCAGCGACACACATATTCCCATGCTGTGTCACTCCAGCCTGGAAGCAGCAACGCCAACAGCTCTTTCCCAAAGGCCAGGCCAGGCGGCCGGGGCCCACACTTTAGGAGCCTGTGACTCCTCATCCTGCATCACAGTGGTAGGGCTTTTTCCTGGGTTGGGGTTGACGCATTTGACCCTGCATCCAGAGCATTCCTTGGGTAGCAATAAGGGCCTTGACCTGGAACCTGTGGGAAGGACAGCCTGAGAGGCTGGGCCTGCAAATGGAGACCAGCTGGGCTGGAGCCTGAGTCTTGTGGGACCTTTGTCAAGCCATGCAGGCGGGCCACAGGAGGTCGCAGTGGGCAGCCACAGGCTGCTGCTTGCTCCCAAAGCAGTGTTCCTGGTGGTTGGGGTGGTACCTGTGCCTGCAGGGCAGGTTCACAGCAAAGGAGAGAAGACCAACTTAACACGCTGAATGGCATTCTCTGGGCTCCTCCCTTGGACCCTGAGAATGTTTCCTAGAATCATCACCAACTGCCCAGAGCCTGGGCCTCCACAAAACTGACCTCAGGGAGACCCCAGCCCATTCAGAGAGGTGGGCAAGCGGGGAAGGTGATGACAGGAAGATCTGGGGTGCCATTTGGCCTGTGCAACCTCCCACTCCCATGAAACTGCTTGCTATGGTTTGAATGTTTCCCTCCTCTGAAACTTATGTTGAAACTGAATCCCCAGTGTGGCAGTATTGAGAAGTGGGGCCTTTAAGAGGTGATTAGGTCATGAGGGCTCTGCCCTCATGAATGGACTAATCCATTCATGGATTAATAGATTAATGGGTTAGTGGATTAATGGGCTATCATGGGAGTGGGACTGGTGGCTTTATAAGAAGAAGAGAGATCTGAGCCAGTATGCTCAGCCCCTCACCCTGTGATGCCTTGTACCACCCAGGGATTCTGTAGAGAGTCACCACCAGCAAGAAGACCCTCAGCAGCCCCTTAGCCTTGGACTTCTTAGCCTCCATAGTTTAAGAAATAAATTCCTTTTCTTAGCCTGGCACAGTGGCTCACACCTGTGATCTCAGCACTTTGGGAGGCCGAGACAGGTGGATCACCTGAGGTCAGGAGTTCAAAACAAGCCTGCCCAATATGATGAAACCCCGTCTCTACTAAAAATACAAAAAAAATTAGCTAGGCGTGATGGTGGGCGCCTGTAATCCCAGCTACTCGGGAGGCTGAGGCAGGGAGAATGGCTTCAACCCGGGAGACAGAGGTTGCAGTGAGCCAAGATTGCACTACCGCATTCCAGGCTGAGTGACAGAGCAAGACTCCATCTCAAAAAGTAAATAAATAAATAAATTCCTTTTCTTTATAAATTACTCAGTTTCAGGTATTCTTTTAAAGCAACGAAAAATGGATTAAGACACTCCTACGGCCAGATCCCCATTGACAAGCCCAGCATTTCCTGTGTTAGAGAAAAAGTGAAAAAGTTTTTCCATGGTCAAATAAATTTGGGAAATCAGGCCAAACCAGTCCTCATTCCCAAATGTATTACAAATTTCCTTCAGATCTTCTAGACAGTGGTTCTCAAGCAGGGGTGAATTTGTCCCCCAGGGGACACTTGTCAATGTATTTAGACATTTTTAGTTGTCACAACTGGGAGGGAACTACTGGAATCTAATGGGTAAAGGCCTGGACGCTGCTAAACATCCTGTAATGCACAGGACATCCCATAATAAAGAAGTATCCAGGCCCAAATGTCAATAGTGCTGAAACTGAGAAACTTTGTCCTAGAGTGTTGCATAGAACTCCAGGGAAGTGTTCAGGGGCCACAGTATAGAGAACATTTGTCATTCTTTCAGGCCACCCAGCATCTGCTCTCCCTTCCCATGTTTGAGGATTTGCCTCATGTTTTGAGTAAGAAGCTGCACCCAGAACAGAAGCTCTGTGAAGCCGATCCACATCGTCCCAGCCTCTCTTGCAGCTAGGTGGGAGGCACGTGACTGCCCTCCACCAGTCACATGTATTTTCCCCAGGCTTTGAATCCAAAACTCATGATGCAGAAAAGTGAGACTATGCAGAGCCCACTGTGTAGTGGTGAGGGAGGTGGCAGCAGCTGTGGTGGCAGGGGATATAGGTGGTCCTAGAGGCAGCACCCAGGGTAGATGGAGCTAGTGGCACAAGCTAAGGTGTCTATGCAGCAGTAGGGTCTTCCTGGGGTCCATCATACAATGTGACTTTGAGTGTTGTTCCTGGCTACTTTGCCTCTGACCTTGATTTTTTCTATGAGCTACCCAAGATCTTTAGAATAAATCCTTTTTAATCTTAAATTAGGAAAGTTGGCTTCCGTTTCTTGCAATTAAGAACTAACTGGGTGGTACTGAGTTCTCCAAGTGTATTTGGGCACAGGATTCTTTTTTCTTTATTTTTTATTTTTAAACCAGAATATTTATTGCATGACTAATTGTTGAAATTCTTAAGATGAACTGGGTGCTGCAACAGCTGCCCTCTTGGGTTGAGGTGTTGTTCCTTCACAGAACCCATGCCTGAATCTGTGGTATACAATTTTTAGGTGCCTCATTTGACCAGTCCCGGTGGTATTTCATCTTTTAGCCTTGGCACTCCACTCATACTTTCTCTTGCACTTGGCGGGTTAGCCACATTTGCCACAGGTCGACTTCTGAAGGTGGTAGGCCTTAGAGCCACAATGGCAGCACAACATGTGTGTCTCATTGCAATGCTTTCCAAACAATGATGTTCCCTTCATCATCTTGCTTCTGTGGCCGAGACCAGAGAGTGGGCACAGGATTCATTGTTTTGCAGAACATCTTGAGGAACCCTTGTGCAATTAGTATACTTTAAGGTATATTGGCCAAAATGAGAGTCAAATAGGGATTCCCATAACCTCTGCTCCTGCCAGACCAGACCACTGCAATAGCTCCACCTCCAGCAGAGGTCCAGGACCAGTGAGGACACCAGCATCTCTCTCCTGGTTATAGCTGAGTCAGGGATACCCCACAACTACCCTCCTCTTCCATGCCATCAAGGGTTGAGAATAACTGCAGCTGGCTGCAGCCTCAAAAACCAAAACACAATCAAGGTGTGAAAATGATTGGGCTTATCAGAAGAAGGTGGAAGAAACTGGAAATGTGCACAAGAACTCTGATGCCTGATGGGGTGATGATACTGGCAAATCAGAGATGGGTTTAAAAGAGAAACTTGAGGTTTTAAGAATTTAAGAAGTCAGGAGGGAAAAGAGAGACTTTTGGGGAAGGTCAGATACCTACCTAGAAAAGAGTAAAGCTATTTTAGGGGATTTTATATGTGGACTTCATGGAAGATGCTGAGCCCAGTTTCAGATATGTTTAAAGAGAGCAATTTTAAATGACATTCATTTATTTACTCAACAAATATGTACCAAGAACCAGACATTAAACAAGTGCTGGGGCGGCAGTGTTGAAGAAAGCAAGCATAGTGACCTGCCCGTACCCTCCTAGAGCCTGAGATCTAGTCGGGGAGGCAGATACCCGGTTCTTAAGATGCAACTGATCTTTCCATTATAATGGTGTTTTATCACTGGAGAAGAGAGTGAGAGCTGGGGAAATATATGTGGTGTAACCCTCTCCAGGGTCATGGGGGACTTCCTGGGGATGGGACCATCAGAGGAGCAGAAGTAAGTAGATGGGAAGAGGGGCAAGCCTGGAGGAAGAAGGGTCCACGTTGGGGCTAAGATGGAAGGATTATGGAGGGTTTGGGTACTGAAAGAAGGCTCCAGAAGCCCAGGGTTAGGGCAGGGCAGGACAGAGGACCTGAAGCTGGGCTGGAGAGGTAGGCAGGAGCCAGATCCACAGGGGTCTTGTAGGCAATTTCAAGGATCCAGGTCTTCATCCTGAAAGCAATAGAAATAATTGGGGGGTTTGGATCAGAGCCATGTTACTTAAGGCTGAAGGAATCTGAAACTATAAAATCCGATGTGGCTTCTTCACCTCACCTCAGGTGGGGATTGTGGTCCAGGTGAACTAAAAAGAGGGAGGCAGAAGGAAAAGAATGGACTTTGGGAGGCACCTACAGTGTGCTCAAGCAGCACACTGGGTGCTTTACATGTGGCGTTGCCTTTATAGCGGAGCTGAAATAACCAGAAAAGCAGCCCTGGCCCACTTAAAGCTGGAGTGCGTGCTTCCTCCCACCCCCTCCAAAAAGTTGGGTGTCCCAGGCCTGAAGTCTGTCAGGGAGCTTCTGGGAGAAACAGACAGCATCGTTGAGAAGCTGGAGGAGCAGGAGGGGAGGAGGAGAAGGAAGTAAGCAAGAGGAACTGGCCCACATAGCCAGAGCACATCCAGAGAGTGAGATGAGAAGGAATCTTAGAAATTGGCAGGTCTGAGGCCGGGCGCGGTGGCTCAAGCCTGTAATCCCAGCACTTTGGGAGGCCGAGACGGGCGGATCATGAGATCAGGAGATCGAGACCATCCTGAGCTACACGGTGAAACCCCGTCTTTACTAAAAAATACAAAAACTAGCCGGGCAAGATGGCGGGCGCCTGTAGTCCCAGCTACTCGGGAGGCTGAGGCAGGAGAATGGCGTGAACCCGGGAGGCGGAGCTTGCAGTG
>NW_012111919.1:851592-864521 GCF_000951035.1 Colobus angolensis palliatus | reverse complement strand
AAAAAAAAAAAAAAAAATTGGAGGGCCATAAAAATAAATGGAGCAACAAAGGTCAGTTAAATATAGCAGTCAATATAACACCGGGCTTGATTGCACCACTGCACTCCAGTCTGGGTGATGGAGTGAGACTCCATCTCAAAAAAAAAAAAAAAAAAAAGGAAATTGGCAGGTCCAACTACCCTTTTTACAGATGAGGAAACTGAGGTCCAGGGTTCAGTGGCAGAACTGGAAATAAAGCCAGCTCTTTAGCTTCTTTTCTGCCATTCTTCCTACTACTCCAGGTGTGTGCACAGGTCCCTGTGTACATGCACATGTGCACGCCGTGTGTGTATGTGTGTGTGTGTGCGTGCACACACATACGTGGCTGAGATGAAGTCATCTGTCTCTCCATCCATCCGTAATCCAGGATGGCCGTGATGTCGACATGCATTAAGATGTTTATAGAAATAAAAAAAAATGCTTAGGAAAGAAGTTAATCTCTATATGGGGGCGGGGGGATCCAGTTTCAGAAGGTTAATGTCTTGATTTTTTTTAAATCCCTTTTCTGTTTTATTCAAAGAGGATTTGGTGTTCTCAGCCCCAGCTGGGAGCTTAAGAAAACAAATCTGCGTTTTTCAGCCTCGGCCTGTCCCTGAAGCTCTAGGCCTCTTTTATTGGACCTGAGGACAGGGATGCCTGGAACCTGGTCTCTACTCAGGTCAGCTCCGTGCCTCAGTTTTCCTCTGTACAGAGGCCTGGGGCTTCCCTTTCTATCCCTCTTCCCAAGAGTTGTTTGTACAACCCAAGAGCAAAAGGGCTCAGACACAGAAGATGAGAAGCAGAATTCACAGTGGAAGTTGGGGGACCTGGCCTGGCAGCTGAGAGAGGACAATAAGCTCTGAGGGAGACTCTGAGGTATAAGCAGAGAGAGGGGGAAGATACACAGACAGCAGTGTGCTGTGCAGAACTTGCCAGGAATCCCACCTTCCCCATCTACTGTCTGGAAGAAACTTGGAGTGACCTTTCCTCCTTGGAAAAATGGGGGTGGCTGTGGGGCCACATTTGCACTGGCTATGCTCTTACAACTGCTGAGTTTCGGGGCAAATATGATAATGTATTTCTAAGGTCAGCATTGGTAGGTGGACAGAGGCCTCGGTGTGGCCATCTGTGGTCCCCACCACCCTTCATCAAGCCACTGGAGACCAACCGCCTCCTAGGGTCCCCACCCATCGGACTCAGTAACTTCTTGGCCCAAAAATCCCAAGAAAGAATTCCCCTTTGCAGAAGGCTGGACTCCCCAGGGTAGCACAAGGAGAGCTGGTGCCCTCACCCAGGGCTAATCGGGTTCCCAGAAATTTTGACTACAACAAAAAAGCAGGTCCCAGTTCCTCCAGATTCCCAAGGTCAACATGAGTATCGGCTGCCCTGGCCTTTGCCTGGAATGCCATTATCCCTTTGCTAGGCCTCAATTTTTCTTATTAGGAAACTCAGCAATGGATTTTGAGCTCAATCAAGTGTTGGTGCCATCATCATGTTAGCCCTCGGCCCTTCCCCGCTCTGGGCCTCTGTTCTGTCACCTGTTAAATGGGAATTTAGCCCGGATGACCTCCTGCACCACATGCAAGTTCCCTTTGGTGCTCATTTCAAGATTCTAGACTTCTGAGTCCTGCTTAGGCTCTTGCCTGCCTCTCTTCAACTCAGTCCTTCCATAGCCCACCCCTCAAACCCAGGCTAGATGCTAGCGAGGCCTCTCGTTAATCTAGTTGACAAGCCTGGAACTTGCTTCTGTTTGTCAATTCCTTCCTCCCAGCATGCTGGTCCAGAGTCCAGCAGCTGGGGCCATGGGTGTCAGGATTCTCCCTCGGCAGTCCCTTTCACCCAAGCAGATCACCTAAGCCTCAGGCTAGCTTCCTTCTTGGGCTCTGGCATGGGTTGGTTGCCAACCCTTATCAAGAAAAGAGGGAACAGGGGGCTGCGGCATACCAGTCCTACTGTAAGGACTACAGCTTCCCTTATCTCCCTTAATCTTGCCATCCTCCTGAGGCAGTTGGGGCCAGGAACCCCACTTTAAGAAAAAGGGGTGGGGACAGACCCCACCCAGAGATGCTGACTCCAGAGCTTGGGCTCCTTCCTCAGCCTTGTGCTGCCTCCTTAGATCTCCTCTGTGAAAGCAGGGCACAGTTCTTTGGCCAGGAGTCCTGCCTTAACTCAATTCATCAAATATTTATTAATAGACCAGGTTTGCTTGGCATGGTGTTAGGGGACAGAAAGGGACCACGCAACCTATGGGGTGATTCCCTTCCAGCCCCTGGGCTGGGTCTTGATCCCTCCCCCAGGGCAGTATCAGGCCATCATCAGACACCCATGGGCCTCTGACAGCCGCTTTCCCAATTGTTCTTTTGGATCCAGCAAGTTACAGCTCATTCCTTTGGCCCACATTGTTCCTTAACGACATCACTTTTTCCATCTCCCGAAGGCACCGGCACCGTGCCCTTCTGCCTGAGCACTGCCTCCCAGCCGATCTCCATCTCCCTGACATGCTGTAGTTTCCATGGATCACTGGAGGGCATCATCTCTGGATCATCTGAGATCTGTGAGGCTCAGGGCCTGAGTACCCCCAGGCCTCCCCATGGTGACCCAACACCATAACCAACCTTGTCCATGTGGTTGGATGGTCCCTGTCCCTTCAAACCACTGGGTGCCCTGGAGACATGGATCTTCTCCAGGCACCAGGCTCAAAGCCTCAAAGGCATCATTTAACTTGTGCACAGATATGGGGACCCTTATGAGTCCCTGCTTGGGCTGGATGTCAGGTTGGGCCATGGACAGCTCTTCCTCTCCCTCATCTCCACCTTGCATGGGTCACTAGCACATTCACTGGCAGTCTTCCCTTCCAGTCCCTTTGGAAGCTCAAGTCACTTGACATCATCCACAGCTCTACATACTTCCTATTCCAAGTCAAGCATCGGTTCCTCCTGGGTGAACCCAGGTGCTGGGTCCTGGCCCTCCCAGTGGCCTTCCTCTCTGAGCTACTCATTCATGCATGTGACTGGTATTTTCCTAAGCTCTCACTGTGTGCCAGGCTCAGTGTTGCCAGCACCTTCTGTTTTACTCCTTGTCATTGATAGCTCTGGCCCCCACCCTTTTCTGATGAGGGAGTGTGGCACAGATGGCAAAGCATACACTTTGGAGTCAGAGTGATCTGGGTTTCAGTCCTGGATCTGTCATCTGTTTGTTTGTTTGTTTATTTATTTGAGACTGAGTCTTGCTCTGTCTCCCAGGCTGGAGTGCCACGGCGCTATCTTGGCTCACTACAACCTCCACCTCCCAGGTTCAAGCAATTCTGGTGCCTCAGCCTCCCAAGTAGCTGAGATTACAGGTGCCTGCCACCATATCCGGCTAATTTTTGTGTTTTCTTTAGTAGAGACAGGGTTTCACCGTGTTGGCTAGGCTGGTCTCAAACTCCTGACCTCAAGTCATCTGCCTGCCTCGACCTCCCACAGTGCTGGGATTAAAGGCATGAGCCACCGAGCCTGGCCATGTTGTCTATTTAATTATGAAAACTTAAGACAAGTTGCTTTGCTGGAAGCTTCAGTTTCCTCATCTGTCAACTGGGAATGCTACCATTGCTAGGGCAGTTGGGAGCACTAAGTGCATTCACCCATGTACCTGTTGTGATGTGTATTTCTGGCATAAAGGCAAGAAAGAAGCTAGTATATTTGGAGGAACTGCAAAGAATACAGAATGGCAGGTCCAAGGAGCCCTAGGGGAGCAATAAGGCATGTGGCTGGAGAGGCCAGGTGGGCGAATGGTGCATAGCATGGAGGACCAACCGAGGAACCCAGGCCAGACAGAGCCAACGAAGCCAGGAGCTCATCACATCATACCCCTGCCCAAGCACCTTCATGTACCCCAACTGCCTGCAAGTGGCAGTGCGGGTTTCTTTGGCCAACCCTTGAGGCTTTCCAGCAAGCATCCAGTCGAGCCTTCTCTCCCATCACACTCTGAAAAAGATGGGGAATAAAGTGGCTTCTTCCTTACAGCCTCTTTCTCAGTGAATGGTCAGTGTCGGATGTGGAAGAGCAGGAAAACCTGGGCCTGCCTCTGTGCTCCAGCCCCCACATTCTGCCTCCTTCCTTTTCTTCTCCTTTGGGCCTGATCCAAGAGAATCAGCTCTCCCCAACTCCAGTCTCTGAATCAAGGTTGCTTCTTGCCCCCTGCCCCACCCCCACTAAATAACACCCAAAGGCTGTGTGTGGCTCAGCAAGGCCAATGGTTGCCATCAGCACCAGGGCTCTTCTTTGAGGACAGACCGAGGCTTTCGTCTATTTACATCGGCACCAGGCATCTGAGATCACCAAGGCCAGGAAAAGTTGAAAGTCAGGTATTTCCCACAGTCTGCTCCAGCAAGGCCAGCCGGCTCTCAAAGCTACAGTCATGACCATCAAAACAGAGAGAAGGGCAAGGTTGGAGAGGGAGACCTGAAGTCCAGCTATTAATAACATTCTCACCTTTTAATAAAATAATATCTTAGTTTCACATTCACACCTCACTGGCAGTCTCCCCACCCCTGTGTGAGGTGGGCTATGCAGACATTGCTCTCTCCATTTTCTCACTTATAGAGGGGAAACTGAGACTCAGAGAAGGGCCGTGGCCTGCCCAAGGTCACTGCAGAGGCCTCTTGCCTTCTGGTCCTTTCTACTGGGCTGCCCATCTCGTGAGTTTGGCTCACATCAGTTGTTTGGTACTGATCCAGAGTTCCAGAACTTCTGTTTAAAATCCCCCTTCAGCATGGGGAGGGACAGCATTCAGAAAATCTTCCAGGGAGTTCTTCCTCTGGAAAAGGAGAATGCCATGTGAAGCAGTGTGGATAGAACAGATGTCATCATGGCCCACACCTCGTCTCTTTCCATCTTGCTCATCACCCGTCATTTCCAGGGACCCCCTTTCCCGTTTGTTAACACTCTCACATGACCCACCCAACTTCCTCAACCAATCTGGGACTCCGAAGCCACTAAATCATGGTCCAAGATATCATAGCCGTTTTTGGGGGAACACACATTTCATAAAATTTCTAGAGAAGAAGAAGAAGAATACCAGGACATCTGTATTTTTATTTTAAAAATGTGTTATTTGAGTTATTTTTTTTTTTTTTTTTTTTTGAGACGGAGTCTCGCTCTGTCACCCGGGCTGGAGTGCAGTGGCCGGATCTCAGCTCACTGCAAGCTCCGCCTCCCGGGTTTACGCCATTCTCCTGCCTCAGCCTCCCGAGTAGCTGGGACTACAGACGCCCGCCACCTCGCCCGGCTAGATTTTTTTTGTATTTTTTAGTAGAGACGGGGTTTCACCGTGTTAGCCAGGATGGTCTCGATCTCCTGACCTCGTGATCCGCCCGTCTCGGCCTCCCAAAGTGCTGGGATTACAGGCTTGAGCCACCGCGCCCGGCCGAGTTATTTTTTTAAACACAGTCTGAATAATTAGATCCTATAGCGTGTGTGTTATATGTTTGGGGATTTCAAACAGGTTTTTATCTCGCTGGTCAGCTCACTTCAACCTGAAACCAGAATTCAAGCCAGCTGGGCTGAATAGACCAGAGTTTCAAGATTAGAATGGATCTTCTCTAGTCCATCCTATTTGTTTGACAGATAGGGAAACTGAGGCTCAGAATAGAGAAGTGCTCTCCTCAGTGAAATTCAGCTCCTTTGTGGCAGAGCCAAGCCTCAACCCAGGTCTTCGAGTCCCCTTTGGGTACTGTTTCTATAGTGCACTGTGCTCTGAGATCTGGGAAGCCTGTGGAAGGGGCCAGGGAACTGCTTTCTGAGCAGCCCCTGGCCTCAGACCAGCCTGCCCAGGCCTGGACCTCAGGCTGCTCTGATGCTCCTACTTACACATGTGTCTGGCTCAAACGGCTATCCCTTTGGACCGCTGCAAGGGGCTGATTAGATGTAATTGCTTTGCCTAGAGCGAGCTATCTGCTTAATAGAATCAGTTCCCAGTAATTAGCCTGCCAGAGGCCCATTTCCCTTGCTGGAGTCCAGGGCCTCCAGGCCCTCACTCCAACCTGTGCATGATGGACCTCCCTCTGCAGGTAACAGGGTGTACGGTGTATGTGGGTGGGCTTCTGGCTTGGGTTGGAGAGCTGGGAGAAAGCACTGCTGTGGAGGCTGTGCAAGAACTCCAGATGCATCCCTTCCTGAGGCCTGGAGCCAGGGAATACAGCATTTCTAGATGGGAGGGGTAAAGAGTCTGGCATAGACCGACTTCTCCATAAATGTCAAACTGAGCCCGACGGATCCACACAGGGCATCTAGTCCAGCCCTAAACTCAAAATATTCAATAGTCAAGTCAAAAGGCAATCCTTGCAGACCTGCCATGTGCCAGGCACTCTGCTAGTTCCTAGGATCCTTCTAAAATAGCCTCAAACCACCCAGACTGTGCTTGCATATCTCTGGTGACCAAGTGCTCATCACCATCCTGGAAAGTTCACTCCTTCTTCGGGGGCATGGAGAATGTTTCATCTTATGTTGAACTGAAAGCTCTTTCCCTGTCGCATCATCCCCACAGATCACTGGCCCCTTCTGGGCTACACAGAGCAAAGCCAATCCCCCTCAGGTGATAGCTGTCACATCCCCTGCATCTTTTCTTCTGGCTGAACATCCCAAGGCCTCTCCTTTGTGCCACGTACATCATGCTGGTGAGGCCCCTTGTTAATCTGGTTGACAGGCCTGGAACCTGCTTCTGTTTGTCAATTCCTTCTTCCCAGCATGCTGGTCCAGAGCCCAGCAGCAGGGGCCACAGGTGTCAAGATTCCTCCCTTGGCAGAAACAACAGCCCTAGCAGAACATGACACTACCCAAGGAGCACCATCGTGGCTGTCCGAGCTCGTCCACTGAGGAAAGGACACCTGCAGTCGCCTCTACTGCCCTCTCCCCTGCCCTGACACACACACACACACATACACACCCGTGCATGCTCACGGGCACCACTCAATACGCACGGGATGATTAATCATTGCAACTGTTCTTGTAATTATTGCATTCGGTGCTGAGAACAGGCTGCCTCTGCTTGCTTCTCAGAAGCCATAAACCTGCACAGAAGGATTTCAAGATTTGTGAGGCTGTTGACACGATCTCTGGGCTCACTTTCTTCCTTAGCAACAATGTGTTTGTCAGGAAATACAGGCTATGGACGCTCCAGAACCTCTGCAGAGGACAGGCTTAAGGGACTTAATTCTTGCAGTGGGAAGAGGGTAAGTTTAGGGAACTTATCTTGTGGTATTCGGTTAGGAAGTAGCATAGACGTGAGGCCTGGAGGTGTTCACTCCCCTTGCCAGTCTTCAGTTTCCTCATGGGCACTGGGCATTCTACGCTTTTCTCCAGCTTTAATTACTCTGTGATCCTTGGCCAAACACAGAGAAGACTGGGCGTGGAGGGGAAAATGCAAAGGGCCAGGAGACAGAAGGGAGAAGAAGACACAAGGACTGAAGCTGAAATTCACAGACTCACAGCCACACACCACACACAGCCACACACAGCCACACACACAAACACAAACACACACACACACGCCAGGCTGGAGAAAAAAGACTGGTTTCCTCCCAGGACTGGCTCTATATCACTTGCTGGCCCTCCTGAAACCTCAATAACGGCTGGGTCTGTCCCAGCCCCTGCCCCAAGTGTGGGGAGGGGAAGGCATTGAAGAGGAAAGGAAAAGGGGGAAGACAGGGAGATGAGTAGAAAGTGGGGAGGGAGGCACACGAATGGTAAAGTCAGAAAAGTGAATCATCCCAGTGCCAGTGAGGACAGAGCGGGCAATCTTGTGCACTGCTGGGGAGAATGAAAACCAAGACAGCCATGCCAAGGACAGCCCGGCAGTATTTCGTGACATGCCTGCACCTGCCCAGTGTCAACCTGTCCTGCCATATGTTTGCTGTGGCACTGGGGGCCAGTTCAGTGGGCATAAGCACCGTGGCTGCTGAACAACTCCCTGCAGATCCTTAAGCACACACACACAAGGATGCTCATCACAGGCTCAGAGAAACGGAGGCCACTTAGGAGGCCGCTCTAGGGGCAGGGATTTGTCACACATGGGGGATGCGGACAGTGGAATAAGGGCTATGACTTCATGCTGTCGATGGCTGCTGTGAGCAGGAGCAAGCCTGACCCCGCAGCAACTCCACAAAGTCCCGCTGTTCCTCATTCTCACTAGTAGGAGAGCCAAACCCAGTCCCAGCCTGGGGCTGACCTCACAGATCTTTGAATTTGACTCCTCATTCCCAGGTGAGAACCCTTTCTCCCCATCCCATGGCATGACTGGGCAGGGCTAAGAACAGGGCCAGGTGTCCAGCCTCCCAGCCCCGTGTGCTCTCCGCCACAGCCCACAGAGCCTCTCTTTGTTAACAGTTGCCTTTTGTGTTTGATTTGGGCTTGAGATGTTAAACAAATAGTGTATCTTGACAAACGGAAGCCGGCTGCACTGGGACCAGTTATGCTCTGTAAAGCCAGGCTAATCCCCTGACTTCTCTCCCTACAGAGATACACCAAGAAACACCCCAATCATACCCAAAGCACCCTAAATCTGATCCACCTGCAGTCAGAGGCCATGATCCTTGGTGCAGTGCTCGGTGTCAGCAATGCCTTCCCTGGCTTTCTGCAGCAGCTTCTGGGCTTCTCTCCCCCTTCTCAGGCCTGTCCCTGGCTTGATATCAAGATGGTTCTGGACCCTGCCTCCTACACCAGCCGTGGGCCCCAGGCCCTACCAACCCACCTGAGCCCACCAGGCCAACTGGAAAAAATAGAAGGGTGTTTACAAACACCTTCTCTGTGTCAGCTGTTGTGCTAGGAGCTGTGGGTTACAGACATGAGTAAGGCCCTACCCCTGCCCTACAGGAGCTTATGGTCTGCTCTAAACAGAACGAACTTGAATTTCACGTGAGGATCTGGTGTGGAAACTGATGGAGTCAGGATCTGAACTTCAGCTTGTCTGACTCAGGGTCCTACCTCATTTATCCTGCCCCCATCCTCCAGCCAAACTGCCAATACAGGGGGTGGGAAAGCAATGGACAGGGAGGTCTTTGGGCCTCTCATCCTTCAGGCCACATTATTGGTCACTGTACAATGACCACTGCCGGTCAAATGGCCAGGGCTCTCATTAACATCTCAGAATGTCAGAGCAGGAAGGGACCTTTGGATACAGCCAACGCTTTTGTCTTGTAGAAAAGGAAACTGAGACACATAGAGGCCACGTGAGTTTCCTGAGTCCTCCCAACTAGTTGGTGGTAGTTGATGGCAGCACTGGGACCAAACTCCAGCCTCTGGACTCCTGGTTCAACGCTGTCTCCCATATGCTTCCTGGGGCCTTGGGACACTCACATCTGTCTTTATCCTCCTCTCCTAAGCTAGACAGGGCTTGTTCCAGCTTTAGAACTACCTCTCTTCAGAGAGCCACAGAAGCAGATTGCCAGGGTTTTTCTGCCTGCAGACTCAGCCATCTGTGCCCCTCTCCCTCTGATACTGATGGTCTCTAACTCAGGTATAGAGTTCCTTAAAGCCTTCATTTGAGTGAGTCACTCAAGGAAACATGTGGAGCAGCTCTAAGGTGCAAAGCACTGTGGGGAGAGTAGCATGAGTGAGAAGGGTTTCCTCTACCCTGGAGAAGATAATGCGCCAGCGGGGAAGACGGATATGAAAGAACAGCTAATCTTCTAGGCAGGAGGAATACCTGCTGAGTTGATGCTTAGACAGGGTGCTGCAGAAGCACAAAAGGAGCCAGTGGTTCTGATCAGAGGAAACTGGGAAATGCTTCATGGAGGGAGTGGTCTTTAAGCTGGGTCTTGGAGCCTGAATAGGAGTTCAACAGACAGAAGATGGGAAAGGCAAGCAGGCACTAGCATCCCAGGCTACGGGAGCCACATGAGCCATGTGAAGCATGGAAGTACTTGGATGTGTTTAGAACTTAGAGAGGAATGGACTGGAAGATAAAGCTGGTTAATAATTGAGTATGATGTTAGTATATAATAAAATACAGTAACTAATGACATATTCTGTTCAATTTATCCTACCTAACTCTATGTCCCTTTCCTCACAAACTAGAATCTTAAAAGTAGTGCTATTTCCTCTTTTTGTCTGATTATTGGGAGAACTAGAGAAACAGAGTCCAGGAAGGTCATGGGATGCTATAAATGAAGGGAGGGTAGACATTTCCTGGTCCAGACCCCTCCATTGACGGATGTACAACAAGCACCAAGGAGAAGGAACAACTGGCCTCCAATGCCAGAGCAAAGAGATGGCAGAGACAGGTTGACACTGGGCAGGCACTGGCAGGTCTGAGGAGCCCAGGATGGGAGGAAATGGGATAAGCTGATATGTCTTTGGCATAATCTGACCCAGGTTGCCTACAAGTCCCAGGGGCTACTCAGAAACCTAGACTGGTACCAACATGGCTCCTACCCCAAAACCTTCTCCCCAAGAGAAGGAGAGAGGAGGAGCAGGAAGAAGGAAACCCAGGCTGCCCTCTGGGTTTCAGGACCTCCCAACTGACAGGTGCCCTGGTCCCATACATAATAGGTGCAACAAGAAAGTGCCAGCCTTGGGACATGAATCCTAGTCCCACCCCCCACTCACCGTGTGACCTTGGACAACACTCTTCCTACTCTCTGGGCCTCAGTTTCCTCGTATGTAACACGAGAAGGTTGGGCTAGATGATCTCTAAAGGTCCTTTCAGTATTGAAGTGCTGTGAGAAAAAGCTTCATCATGATTAATAATACATGCCCTGCCCCTAAAGTCAGCTTTTTCCCTTTTCCAAAGCTCTTTCGCTCATAATATCACCTTTCATCGGTACAGCTGTCTGGCCTGGCAGTCACAAGCAAGCAGAACCTGGACACAGCCTTTTCACCTTGAAAACCTGGTATAGCAACCCTCTTACTCATCTAGACAGGCTTTGGAGGAACTGGCTGCTTGGGTGATTGTCATCAGGAGCCCCATCAGAAATGCACAGAACCTAACTTGTACCTTCACCTCTGAGAAGCTGGGAACGGCAGTACTTTTCTTCCAGGGAGCCAGAAGATGCAAAGAGAAAAAGACTGCAATAGGCTGAGTTCCTGGTCAGAGGGCAAGACCAGAAAGTCTGTGCCTGCAAAGAAACAAAGATCTTCCTTTGAAGGGGGAGGGGGAACACGGTTCTATAAATGTAGGACCCTCCTATCAGGCTTTGAAGTCATTAGAGAGCCTCATATCATCTGATTTGCACACGTGTGTTATTCTTTGATCTCTCAAAACAAATGGTTCAAGATGTGGGTAGAGCTAATATTATTATCTATTCCACTTTAAAAATTGGAAAATAAAAGAGACTCAAGGAGTCATAGCAAAGAGCATGGGCTTAAGAGGCAGACAGACTGAAGCCTCTTCCCAGCTGAGTGAACTTTACTGATTCTCTACGTTGCCTTTAGCCTCAGTTTCCCCATCTATAAAATAGGCATGACCACACCTACCTTTCAGGATTGTGGTAAGGGCTAGAAATGATGAATGCCTGACACACAACAGATGCTTAATAAATACTTGTTGAAGGAATGAAGGTGTTGGTGGCACTTCTGGGGTGTCATTGGAGGAGTGTAGTGTCCGGCAGTGACAGGTCAGCCCAGCCTGTGGGTAGATAGTGCTCCAGCTTCTGGCTGACTGCCTCCTGAGTCTGCTCTCAGTCAGGGGCCTTGGTGTCTCTACCCCGTCTCTCTGCGTGGCCCATGCCAGGGTCCTGTGAAGGACTTTTTAACCCTCCTTGTCACTGAGATTTGCATTCCAATCATTCTGCTCACTCAGCCCATCCAAGTCTGGAGTTGTTTGGAGCTGGGCAAGGCCTATGGGATCATCTGCTATGACACCTCGTTGAAGTGATAAGGAAACAAGGCTCTGAGAGGGTCAGTAATGCCTGAGTTTCCACTGCCCTTCCCACCTAACCACCATAGCCACCATGTTGACAAATGAAGAAACTGAGACATAGGGACTTCCTCTCCTGCCCCCGTTCCCCTAGTCTGCCAGTGAGCCTCCTGCTCTGTGCCCCACCTGCTCGATTCCAGCTAGATCCCGGTTCTGCTGGGATGCCCTAAGGTGGTGGCAGGTGCTATATCCGGCAGCTCAGCCTAAGCCCAGCCTTGTGCACGAGTGCAGGACAGGAACCATGGGAGCCGGGACAGCCTGGAAGCCCCTAGGAGCAAAGCAGGAGGCCTAGACTCTCAGCCTGTGCCTTGTCAGCCAGTTGCAAGAACTGTGCTGACCTGGGAAGGCACATATTGCCTGAGAACAGGGCTTTCCCTTGGGTGTCAGCTCATGTGTGCCCAGGTCCACAGCTGGGGCCTGCCTTCTTCCAACACAGCCAGAGTCTGGCCCAAGGGAGGAAGGAGTGTGGCCTGGGAGGAAGGAACGCTTGGCTGAGTCCCAGTGCTGTCACGAAATGACTGCGTGTCCATGCGTGTCACTTGGCCTCTCTGGGCCTCCGTTTCCTCATCCATAGGATAAGGGCAGGACAGTGAGGCCTCAAGTCCCTCCTGGCTGCAACATGCTGTGATGAGGGTGGAGGGTGGGGTGGGGAGGGGCTCGCTCTGCCTTCCTTGCCTTCCTGTCTGTTTCTGTGTCATTAGTTTATCTCCAGCAATCCAGGCCTCTCCGTCTCAGTCTGTTGCTCTCTCTGTTTCCATCTTTTGCTCTGTATTTTTCTGCCCGCCTCTCTTCTTTTTCTGTCTGAGTACACCTCTGATTTTATCTCCTCCTCTGTCACACAGCCCCCTTCCCTCAGTCCTACACTGCCTTTCTCCCATTCTCCGTAGTTATCAGCGTTTCGCTGTCTAGTTTTCTGTCTCCCGGGCTCGCTCGCTCTCTCTCTTTCTCTCTCTCTGTCCTGCCCGGGCTCTCCCGCGGCCGCCCCTCCCGTCCCCTCCGCCAGCCCCCCTCCTCCCTCC
>NW_012111919.1:839780-851128 GCF_000951035.1 Colobus angolensis palliatus | reverse complement strand
TGGAGCTGCGGCAGCAGGAGCTGCGGGCGCGCTACAACCTCAGCCAGGGAGGCTACGAGGAGCTGGAGCGAGTCGTGCTGCGCCTCAAGCCGCATAAGGCCGGCGTGCAGTGGCGCTTCGCCGGTTCCTTCTACTTCGCCATCACCGTCATCACCACCATCGGTAACGGCTCGCCGGGCTGGGGGCGGGAATCCAGGGCTGGGCGCTGGGCTCCCGGAGTCGTCCGGGGACGACTGGGGCTAGGGGCAAGGGCTCCCCCGAGAGGGGCTGGGCGCCGAAACCCGCGCTCGCAGAAACCCGAGTTCAGTCTGGCGTGTGTGCTCCGCGGGGACGGGACTCGGGAAGGCGTCGATTCCTGGCTCCGGACCTGACTCTCCAGCCGGGCCAGCCCTAACTTGGCCCTGCCAGGTTGCAGAGGCCCCCAGGGACTCCGAAGTGTGTGAGAGGGGCAGGGACGACCGGCGGAGGCTCGGGCAGGAGGGGTGTGGCCGGACCAGGCCCTGGAACAGGGCGCTGAGTGTGAGCGGCGGGAGCGCGCCACTGCTCCCTGTCCCTGCGGATCGGCTTCCACAGCCTAGCAGGTCTACACCTGCTGGGCTCCGGGGAGGCATGAGGAAACCGGAATGCGGCACTTCGGGGCACTCGGGGCCACCCTATAACGGCGGCTGTGAGTGTACGTGTGTCTGCGTGTTTCAGCTCCAGGAGTTTGGTCGCCACCAGTCAGTGCCTGTGATTTTCTTAGAGCGGCAGAACTGGTGTGGGAAGCCAGATCCGGCCTTGTCAGCCTTCTCTGCTGTCCCAGCAAAACAGTCACCTCACAGGAATGACCCCAGTTCTCCTTTCCAAGCCAGGGCAGATCCCCATGAAGGAGGCCACACGTACACCCAGACTGTCTGACAACACAGGCATAGGCACACAGGCACACAGGTACACACAGGCACTCACAGGGTACACACAGGGCAGTCACACACGGCACACACACAGGCATACACACACACAGAATGCATAAGCGTCCAGGAGAGGAATCTCTAGCCAGGCCCTTGGTGGTGCTATTCAAAACTGTCCAGATGGGAGTAACACCTTACCTGTCCCCAACACCCTGTGATTCCAGCCCAGCTCCAACACTACTGTGCTATATGACCTTGGGCAAGTCCCTTCCCCTGCCTGGGTCTCAGGCTCACCTCCAGACAAGGAGGGGTGGCCGAAATGATCTCAAGAGCTCCTCCCCAGCCCTGACGTGCTTGGATTCTGAGATGAAACTCACCTTCCCCCAAAACCCATTGAGATGCCTCCAGAAACAGTTTCCTCCGTCTTTACCATTCCCTCTCCTCTCCCTAGTCCCCTTCCCTGCTTTGGTCAGGCTCCCAGGGGTTCACTGCCATTTAGTGTAGCCCATGAAGATAGTATTGTTTTCCTGAGAGTCAACAGGAGCTGAGGGAGTAAAAGACAAGATTGGATGCTATTCCACTGTGCAGTCTGTCCACTGCAGGACGCTGTTCCAAGAATCTACTGCTCCCTGGGGACCATGGGGAGCTATGCTGTGTCGTTTCTGGATTCTTCTCTTGGAAGAGGGAGGAAAGGGCCCTGGGAGTGGATGCAGCCCAGCTGGGGCACCTCTGGGTCCTACTGATCCTGTGAGTTTAGGGTGGATGATTAGATTTAGGTCTGACCAAAGAGGAGCCCGCCTCCTGAAAAAGACCAGCCCAGGTTTGGTCTGCAGTCTCCTCCATTCTCACACCCCACTACTACTTGCCAGGATTTCAGTAGCTGTTTAGCTGTCTGGAGAATCAGAAGAATCAGACTGAGCATCCTCAGACCCTCTCTCTTCCTCTTTTCCACACATCAAGCCTTCGCGTGTGTCCCCTTTCCTTCTCAGGCCCATGGTCCCCAGCTTCATAGTAACCTCCCAACTGACCTCCCTGCCTACCCCACAACAAGGCATGCTTCCCTGGACAATGCTGCCAGAAAGAAAAACTCAGCTGTCACCAAACCTATTCCCTTCTTGGAATCACTCAGTGGCTCTCCACTGTCCATGGAATCTGGTCTATGATCCTTATGTCAAATTTTGAGGACCTCTATACCTGGCTCCAACCTCTATGTCTGACTTCACATCTCACTTCTTACTTACGTGGTCCCTCTCAACAGTTGCCAATCTGTCTTCTGAGAATACCTTAAGTATGTCTGTCTGGCATGCTTTTTTCTCTACCCTTTTTCTTTTCTTTTCTTTTCTTTTTTCTTTTTTTGAGAGAAAGAGTCTCACTCTGTCTCACCCAGGCTGGAATGCAGTGGTATAATCATAGTTCAGCACAACCTCAAACCCCTGGGCTCAAGTAGTCCTCTCACCTCGGCCTCCCAAAGTGCTGGGATTACAGGTGTGAGCCACTGCGCCTGGCTCTACCTTCTATTTATCTTGTCCATGCTAACCTTCCAGGTCCAGCTCAAATCCCACCTCCTCCTCAAAGCCTCCCAGGCCACTGTTCTGGACAACTGCAGGTCTCACTGGCAGGATGATCTGGGTGACACATTGTTGGCTGATTTGAATGGTTATTTACATTATAGGAGAAGTGTTTTGTCTCTTTGACCACACTGTACTTAATCTCCATGTGGGCAGGACCCTGCAGTTCCTGTCTCTGTTCTCCAAGTACCAGCATAGTACCCAGAGGCTGTGAGCACACACAGAATGCTATTGATGGGTTTAAGGTGTGCAGAAATGAAAGGGCAGCATCCTTCCCTCCACCGCTACCATTTCCCAAAGTGCTTGCAATCCTCACCAAGAGAGACGCTAAAAGCCATGAGGGGAGAGGCAAACAGAGTGTGGTTCCGGTGATTATTTATTTATAAAGTGCTGGGCAAGAGGAAAGACAACATCAGACCACCACCCTGGTTCCGTGGGGGCCCCAGCCTGGCACTGCTGCCTCCCTCCACCACCTGACCTTCCTGGCTTTGTGTTGCCTTCCACTGCAGCTATGCCACCTTGCTGGAAGCTGTCCACAGGGTCTCTACTCTAAGAAAAACCTATCTGGGCCGTGATCAGATGGTTGGAAGGGGCCCTAAGTTAGGCTGGTTCTGGCCCCAAACCCAAGGGCAGCAGCCTGTGTTCACCGAATCCCTTTGAAAACATGAATGAATCTCATTCTGATACCAGGTGTCCCATTGGGATGGAATAATGACAGCAACTCCCATCATTTGGTACCTTAATGATCACAATGTACTTGCATCTCATGTCATGATTCTCAGTCTTCACAACTTGGCGAAGTTGCCGGGCAGGTATTGTTAGCTCTGCTGCTTGGATGAAGGTGTGAAGGCTCAGGGAAGGGAAGCAGCTCCCCCTGTGTCACCCAGCTGGTGAGCAGCAGAGTCGGAGTAGGAAGCTGGGTCTTCTGACTCCAAGCCCAGTGCTCTTTCCCTGCTGGTCTTTTGGCTGCTTCCTTTGCCTCCATATGCTATGAAACTCAGACCCAGCCAGGCCTGACACAGCCAAGCCGTGCTCAGTGATGCCAGTTCACAGGGTGCTCATGCGCAGCCCTGATGGGTTGGAGGTCGGCAGGGTCTGACTTAGTCATTCACCTGGTTAGTCACTGTCTCCACTGGCTGGAAGGATTCCTCCAGCTCCCTATCCCTGGCCTCCCAGCCAGGAAACCCTTCCTTAGCTGGTGCCCTAAGTTCACCCAACACTAATAGAAAGTCATTTCTTAGGAAGTCTTAATCTCTTTAGCTGTTGAGTCATTAAACTCCTCCAGGGCCCAAGCCTCATCTATTCATAGCCCAGAGGCTGTCAGAGCAGGAAGGGGCTTCGGAGATCAGCTGGTACCACCCCCTGCTCTCACAGATAAGGAGCCAGACAGGTGACAGAAATTACACAGTCAGAGGGTAGCAAAACCGGACCCCCAGTCCCCTACTCCTTCTACTTGTTCAGGATACTTATTCATTATTTTTATTAACAACAGCAGCAGCAAGAACAATAACAATGGCAGCAGCAATTTATTATTTACTCTGTGGCAGGCTCTATGCTAGATGCTTCATTTGTACCTCCTTATTTAATTCTCTCACCAACCTCTCTAGATGGGCACTATTACCCCCATTTTTCAACTGAGGAACCTGAGGCTCTGAGGGTAGATGACTTCCCCATGGTCTGAGGCCTTGGAAGCATGGCGTTTGCCCAGATTTTATTGGACCTCTCTGACTCTCCTGCCCTGGATTTTTCACAAATTCTTTCTTCATTTCAAGAGCCCATTCCACACCGGGTGCGGTGGCTCACACCTGTAATCCCAGCACTTTGGGAGGCGGAGGTGGAGGCAGACAGATCACTTGAGGCCAGGAGGTCGAGACCAGCCTGGACAATATGGCAAAACCCAGTTTCTTCTAAAAATACAAAAATTAGCTAGGCATGGTGGTTCATGCCTGTAGTTCCAGCTACTCAGGAGGCAGAGGCATGAGAATCACTTGAACCCAGGAGGTGGAGACTGCAGTGAGCCGAGATCGTGCCATTGCACTCCAGCCTAGGGCACCTAGAAGCCAAGGCTTGCCTTTTCCCCAACAAAGCCCTCCCCAGAAGCAGGGGGCCTCCTGCTCCAGCACACTCCATTCAGGCCTACTGCTTCCCACACCCTGGCCCCTGACCAAACCAGAGGACTTGTCACATGAGAATCACTTGAACCCAGGAGGTGGAGACTGCTGTGAGCCGAGATCGTGCCATTGCACTCCAGCCTAGGGCACCTAGAAGCCAAGGCTTGCCTTTTCCCCAACAAAGCCCTCCCCAGAAGCAGGGGGCCTCCTGCTCCAGCACACTCCATTCAGGCCTACTGCTTCCCACACCCTGGCCCCTGACCAAACCAGAGGACTTGTCACAGCTGTGCCCAGCACCCGCCATGGGCACCTGCCATGGGCTCACAGGTGCCCATTCTCCCACTGCAGGTCCTGGGAATCTTTTTGGCTCTAAGGCAACAACAAAGAGACCAGATGATTGATACACTGATGGAGCTGGGGCAGAAAACCGTCTGTTCCGCTTTTTCCCCAGCTTCCAGCCTGTGCTCAGTTGAGCACCACCTCCCGTCGCCCACTACATGGCCTGAGAACCCTTAGACTGTGAATTCAAGCAGGTGATTCATGAGGAAACCTATACTTTTTACATCTTTTCAAGAAGGAAAGTACAGATGTGACCTGCCACCCCCAAAATCCCAGAAGTCCTAAAATAAGAAAAGGAAACATTAGCAATCTTCCAAACACCCAGAGAGGTGAGCGGCTTATCCACCCTCACACAGAGAGTCAAGAGTATGACCCTGATTAGAAGCCAGGCCTTCCAGTGCCCACACGGGCATTCTCTGCATCCTCCAGCCTGTCCCCCACACCCCACCATCTCTCTTAGCACTCAGGCCTCTGGCAGCTCATCACTCCACTGTTTGAGGCCTCTTTTGACTTTCCAAGGTGAAGGAAGGCCAGCCCAGCCTAGGAAAGTCCCGGCACCCACCTCAGTTGGCATTTCCTTCCTGCCCACAGGCTAGCCTGCGGGCGTGCTTCAACCCCACAATTTCTGTAGGGAAGCGGAGGAACATAGGCACTGACTTGGAAGCCGGAGTGCCTGGGTTCATCTCAATCCACCCTACCCCCACTCCCCTACCGCCACTAGCTGTATGTCCTTGGACACATTATCTAATCTCTCTGAGCTTGTTTTGTCATTTACAATATGGGGATAATAATATCTGCCTGCCAGGATTAAATGGGATTATGAAAAGAAAGTGCCTAGTACAGAGAAGGTACTTAATAATCTGCCATTATTATTGTTATTAATATTATTGTTTGTGTATTGTTACTTGCCTCACCAAGGAACTGCTCTGTCTCCCAAGGGTTACCATGACCACGGCTACCTCTGCTGCTTCCTAACGAGTGGGAACAGTGGGGTTGGGGGCCAGGAGACTGCCACACCCCTTCCCCTTATCTTTCCAATCCCACTCACCACCCCCCATCTCCCCACTCCTCAGCCATGCCTGGTGTCTCCCTAACTGTTCAGGCTCCTGCTCCTCCTAAGGGCAGAAAGCTAGCCAGGGGCTGGGTGTGGTGGCTCACACCTGTAATCCCAGCACTTTGGGAGGCTGAGGTGGGCAGACCCTGCAGAAAGTGTAATCCCAGCACTTTGGGAAGCCGAGATGGGCAGATCGCCTGAGGTCAAGAGTTTGAGACCAGCCTGGCCAACATGGTGAAACTCTACCTCTACTAAAAATACAAAAGTTAGCTGGGCATGGTAGCACGCACCTGTGATCAAGGCTATGCAGGAGGCTGAGGCAGGAGAATCATTTGAACCTGGGAGGCGGAAGTTTCAGTGAGCCAAGATTGTGCCACTGCACCGCAGCCTGGGCAACACAGCAAGACTCGGAGAAAGAAAGGAAGGAAAGGAAAGGAAAGGAAAGGAAAGGAAAGGAAAGGAAAGGAAAGGAAAGGAAAGGAAAGGAAAGGAAGGAAAGGAAAGGAAAGGAGGAATCAAAGAAGCAAGGAAAGAAAGAAGGAAAGACAGAAGGAAAGAAAGAAGAAAAGCAAGCAAGCTAGCCAGGGAGAGAGGAACACGGTGGTAGGAGAAACTGTGGAGTGTGTTTGGCCAGAGATCTTTCTGACTCTGCCATGCCTCCCGTCTAGAGGTCCCATTTCCATGCATCACCATTAGAGGCTGGAGGCACAGAGAGAGTGGGGGAGGCACAGAGAGAGTGAGGGTGAGAACAAGACATAAATAGAAGACACACGCCTGGCCACAGTGGGGACAGGACAAACACAATAAGTATTTTCAAAGCAAACATAAACAAGCACAGATGAATGTAGTGCAAATCACCACTATAAACAGCTTTCAGCTGGCTGCACAAACGGTGAATCTGTGAGTTGATTTTGTAATTAAAAAAAAATGTAGAAATGATTTCCCTGCAGTCAGCCAGCAGCAAGTGGAGACCAGGCTCTAAGTGGAGACCACCACTGTGGGTCTAGGCCAAGCTCAGTGGAGACCCAGGACAGGCACTCCCTTTTTCACTCCCTCTCCACCTTGGACACAGGGAACAGATAACTGTCTGTAACAGGCCAGGCGCTGTCCACAACATTTCCTGTCACCAGAATCCCCACACTGCTCCAGGACCACAGGCGGCATCATCCTGCACAGTCAAGGAAAAGGATGCTCAGAGGGGTTCATAAATCTGTGCAGGACCCTACAAATATAAAATGACAGCACCAGGACTTGCACCCAGGTCTGTAGGGAGTATTTCTTCATGGAGTCATGCAACCCCCACTCCCCATGGAGCCTCTGTGATTCCTTCTATGTGAACACAGCTAGTGTGGTGGATGAGTACCAGGGTCTATGCAGGGTGCTTAGTTGTGGGCTCAGTTTCAGGGTCTCTTGCCCTCAGAACTATGGATAGAGCATTTAGCCCAAAGACAGAACAGAATTTTAGCTCCAATCCTCTCAGTTCACAGTGTAGAGACTAAAATCCAGGCTGGAGAAGGGGCTTGCTAAAGGTCACGCTTACAGTTATTAACAGAGCTGGGCATAGAGCCCTGTTTCATGACCCCTCCGCCAGCCTCTGGTCCTCAGAGAGCCACATGACAAATGTCTTTCATGGCAGCACAAAGAGCAGTCAATCGCCCAGCTGGTGCCACTGCCTCCCTGTCTGTCCACATTCTCTCGTTGTCCAGAAACTGCTCATGCTACAACAGCTCCCAGGTGGCTCCCAGAGACCTTCCCCTCAGCTAGAGCCATCATCCCCAAGCTACTGCCATAAGTCACACCTTCACTTTCCCATTTGCTAGAGCCAACCTCAACTGCGGCCTGGAGCCACAGCTCCAGTTGTCCTGGGCTGGTGGCCTTTCTGGCTGGGCCCGACATCCCATCCTCACCTTTCACAAAAGCAAGTTCCTTACTACCCCTGCTTCCTCCAGTGACACAGCAAAGATCCCGTAGTGAAGGGGCCACATGGCTGCCAGGAATGTGGGGCAGGAGGCTGCCCTTGGTGCTAGAGAGGTCTTAGACAAATTGTTTGCTGCTGCTGCTTCTGCTTCCTCTTCATCATCATCATCATCATCACCTCTCTCTCTCTCTGTCTCTCTCTTTCTCTCTGTCTGTCTTTGCTGGCTCTGTGATCATGGAAGGAGCAGATACTTCCCTGGTATACCTGAGTCATCCCATCTGTATAGAGGAGGAAATCCACAAGGAACTGAGGAGGCCAGCTCAGCAATGCACAGTTCTCTAAGTCAATACTTCTCAAACTAATCCGCAGGGAATAACCTGGTTGATCTGGTGTAAATGCAGAATCTGAATCAGCAGGTCTGGGGCAGAGCCTGAGATTCTACATTTCTAAAAAGCCCCCAGGGGACACTGATGCTGTGGATCGGATCCGTGGTCCACATTTTGAATAGCAAGGATCTAAAGAACCTGGAGACCTGACATCTGGGAATAGCCATGAGGTGTGTGGACCACAGTTTTAAGGAAAGGAACTTCTGCAGCTGGAAAAGCCCTTGGGAATCTGGTGGTAAAATGTCAGAGCTGAGGTCCCAGGAGCTGTGACCGCTTCCCTGAGGCTGGAGCAATGCTGTGTCTTGCCCCATAGGAGCCAGCTACAGGGCCTGGGTGGAGTCACGTGCTGTGGCTGGTACCATGAGGTAGAAGAAAGGGAAGTGGAGAGGGTGGATGGAAAGGGAAGGGAGAAGTGGAGAAGGGCTTGCCTCATGAGGAGGCTGAGGAGCAGGGGACCACTGGTCCTCATTTGTTGCCATTTCCTCCCCTGTCTGCCAGGAAGGCACCTTAGATTAAAGGAGAACTGGTACCCCAGAGATTAAACATTAGGGTGGGAAACTGGCTCCTCCCTCATGGCATCAGCCTGTCTTAGTTTGGGCTGCAATCATAAATTACTGTAGACTGGGGGCTTGAACAACACACATTTTTAAAAAACTTTTATTTTGCTGGGCGTGGTTGCTCACGCCTGTGATCCCAACCCTTTGGAGGCCAAGGAGGGCAGATCACTTGAGGTCAAAAGTCTGAGACCAGCCTGGCCAACATGGTGAAACCCTGTCTCTACTAAAAATACAAAAATCAGTGAAGCGTGGTGGCGCATGCCTGTAGTCCTAGCTATTCAGGGGGCTGAGACAGGAGAATCACTTGAACCCGGGAGGTGGAGGTTGCAGTGAGCCAAGAAAGCGCCACTACACTCCAGCCTGGGTGACAGAGAGAGACCCTGTCTCAATCAATCAACAAAAATGTTTATTTTAAGTTCAGGGATACACATGCAGGTTTGTTATATAGGTAAACCTGTGACATGGGGGTTTGTTGTACAGATTATTTCATCACCGAGGTACTAAGCCTAGTACCCATTAGTTATTTTTCCCAAACCTCTCCCTCCTCCTACCCTCCACCCTCTAGGAGGCCCCAGGGTGTGGGGATCCAGTGTCTGTGAGAGTTGGCTTCCTGGTTTACAGATAGCCATCTTCTTACTGTGTCCTCACATCCTCACATGACAGACAGAGAAAGAGAGTGAGAGAGAGTGCTACCAGACACTCACCCTGCTGCAGGCTACAGTGTGGAATGCAGATAGTGGCACAAGACCTGTTTTCTTTGGGCCATGTGTGTATCAAACTGTAAGAGGGACATCAACAACCTGGGGGACTGTCAGAGGAGGGAAGCAGCAGGTCAAATGAGGGACACTTGGTAGGGCGGGCATGGACAGCGTGAATACCAGCTTCAAATATCTGCAGGGCCATTGCGAGGTGAAAGGACCAATCTTGTTCTGAATGTGTCCAAGGGGTTGAACCAGCAGCAGTGGGTAAAGTTCATAGAAAGTCTTGATTTAGTTCACTGTAAAGCAGAACTTGTTAAAATTGAAGCTGACCGGCCGGGCGCGGTGGCTCAAGCCTGTAATCCCAGCACTTTGGGAGGCCGAGACGGGTGGATCACGAGGTCAGGAGATCGAGACCATCCTGGCTAACACAGTGAAACCCCGTCTCTACTAAAAAAAATACAAAAAATTAGCCGGGCGAGGTGGCGGGCGCCTGTAGTCCCAGCTACTCGGGAGGCTGAGGCGAGAGAATGGCGTAAACCCGGGAGGCGGAGCTTGCAGTGAGCTGAGATCCGGCCACTGCACTGCAGCCTGGGCGACAGAGCGAGACTCCGTCTCAAAAAAAAAAAAAAAAAAAAAAAAAATTGAAGCTGACCAAAGACGAATTGAACTGCCTCAAGAGGTAGTGAGCTTCCCATTACAGGAAGTATACAAACAGACACTGGATGGACGTACTGCAAAAGCCACTTGTGTCAGCCAGGGTTCCACCAGAGAAGCAGAACTAGTAGGAGATACATATTAAGAGATGTATTGCAAGGAATTGGCATATAGGCTGGTAGGGACTGGCTTGGCAAATTTGAGATCCATAGGGCAGGCCATCAAGAAGGAAAGGTTAGGCTGGGCGCGGTGGCTCATGTCTGTAGTCCCAGCACTTTGGGAGTCAAAGGCGGGTGGATCACTTGAGGTTGAGAGTTCGAGACCAGCCTGGCCAACATGGTGAAACCCTGTCTCTACTAAAAACACAAAAATTAGCCGAGCGTAGAGGTGGGTGCCCATAATCCCAGCTTCTCAGGAGGCTGAGGCAGGAGAATTGCTTGAACCTGGGAGGTGGAGGTTGTAGTGGGCCAAGATTGCACCACTACATTCCAGCCTGGGTGACAGAGTGAGACTCTTGTCTCAAAAAAAGAAGGGCAGGCTGGAGCTCTCTTCAGTTTGTGGTAAAACTGCTGTCCACAGGCAGAATTTCTTCTTCGAGGGAGCGTCAGCTCTGCTCTTAAGGCTTTCAACTGATTGTATTAGGCCACTCAGATTATCTGGGATAATCTCCCAAACTTAAAGACAACCGATTATGGACTTTAATCACATCTACAGAATGTCTTCACAGCAATCCTAGATTGGCGTTGGATTGAACAACTAGGGGCTTTAGCCTAACCAAGATGACACATCAAAAAGACCGTCACACCACCCATATATCCCACTGAGAGTCACAATAAATGGCTTTTAAATTTCTTCCCAACCCTGAGATGCTTTGATTTCTTGATCTTCAAAGGGGCAGCATGGAGAGTTAAGGCACCCAGAGTGGGACTCAGGAGCGTCCTTGGGACCCTCAGGCCCTCTAGGTCCCCTTCCAAATCGAACTGGCTTCAGCCTTCCTTTCAGTTCAGTTAACCAAAGATCATTTGAGATGTCCCGAGATCTCCTGTGTGCCAGGCACTATGTGAGGCATCAAGAGAACAAAAAACTCCCAGCACTTTGGGAGGCTGAGACGGGCGGATCACGAGGTCAGGAGATCGAAATCATCCTGGCTAACACGGTGAAACCCTGTCTCTA